>NC_064826.1:82698484-83001515 GCF_024166365.1 Elephas maximus indicus
CCCAAAAATGTGTGTATCAACTTGATTAGGCCATGATTCCCAGTATTCTTTGGTTGTCCTCCATTTTGTGATTGTAATTTTATGTTGAGAGGATTAGGGTAGGATTGTGACACCACCCTTACTCAGGTCACTTCCCTGATCCAAGGTAAAAGGAGTTTCCCTGTGATGTGGCCTGTACCACCTTTTCTCTCTCAAGAGATGAAAGGGAAGCAAGCAGAGATTTGGGGGCCTTATACCACCAAGGGTGCAGCACCAGGAACAGAGCGCATCCTTTGGAATCAGGGTCCCTGCGCCTGAGAAGCTCCTCAACCAGGGTAAAATTGAGGACAAGGACCTTCCTCCAGAGAGAAAGCCTTCTCCCAGAGCCAATGCCCTGAATTTGGACTTATAACCTACTAGACTGTGAGAAAATAAATTTCTCCTTGTTAAAGCTATCCACTTGTGGTATTTCTGTTACGGCAGCACTAGATAACTAAGACAGGCACTATTCTCCTTCCTTTTCTGTATTAGGTTTTTCATACCTTTACTTTCCCAGATGAACTATGAAATAATCTTGACGTTAAAAAAAAAAAAAACAAAACATTGAGGATGTATAGACTAATTTCAGGATGATGGATACATTTATGATGTTGAATGTTTCCATTCACTTACCTACACTATTATAACTTAATGCTTATTCCCTGATAGTGTTAATTCTTTTTCAGTATTCTCTTTTTCAAAATATCCTCTACTGTTCTTACCCAATTTCATTCCATATGAGCTGTAAAATCACCTTGCCAAGTACCTCTAATTCTGTTGGGAGTTATTAGAATTGCCTAAAATTTGTTAATAGATGTTGGCAGAATTAGCACTTTTGTAATCATTAATCTCCAGGAATGTGAAAAATAAAAACACAGGTAAACATCCTTCTGGCATTCTCTGCTTTCAGCCAGGATCCATCTGACATCAGCAATGATATCCCTGGTTCCACGTCCTCTTCTGAAACCAGCCTGAATTTCTGGCAGTTCCCTGTCAATATACTGCTATAGTTGTTTTTGACTGATCTTCAGCAAAATTTTGCTTGCGTGTGATATTAATGATATTGTTCTATAATTTCCACATTTGGTTGGATCACCTTTCTTGGGAACAGGCATAGGAATAGGCATTACCTGTGTCTTATTGACTATGGAAAGGCATTCGACTGTGTGGATCATAACAAATTATGGATAACATCTCAAAGAATGGGAATTCCAGAACACTTAATTGTGCTCATGAGGAACCTTTACATAGACAAGAGGCAGTTGTTTGGACAGAACAAGGGGATACTGATTGGTTTAAAGTCAGGAAAGGTATGCGTCAGGGTTCTATTTTTTCTCCATACCTATTCAATCTGTATGCTGAACAAATAATCTGAGAAGCTGGACTATATGAAGAAGAACGGGGCATCGGGATTGGAGGAAGACTTATTAACAACCTGCATTATGCAGATGACACAACTTGGCTTGCTGAAAGTGAAGAGGACTTGAAGCACTTAACTAATGAAGATCAAAGACCACAGCCTTCAGTATGGATTGCACCTCAACATAAAGAAAGCAAAAATCCTCATAACTGGACCAATGAGCAACATCATGATCAACGGAGAAAAAATTGTTGTCAAGGATTTCATTTTACCTGAATCCACAATCAACAGCCATGGAAGCAGCAGTCAAAAAACCAAAGACACATTGCTTTGGGTAAATCTGCTGCAAAGGACCTCTTCAAAGTGTTGAAGAGCAACGATATCACCTTGAAAACTATGGTGCGCCTGACCCAAGCCATGGTATTTTCAATCACATCATATGCATGTGAAAGCTGGACAATGAATGAGGAAGACAGAAGAAGAATTGACGCCTTTGAATTGTGGTGTTGGTGAAGAATATTGAATATACCATGGACTGCCAAAAGAATGAACAAATCTGTCTTGGAAGAAGTACAACCAGAATGCTCCTTAGAAGCAAGGGTAGTGAGACTGTGTCTTACATACTTTGGACATGTTGTCAGTAGGGATCAGTCCCTGGAGAAGGACATCATGCTTGTCAGAGTACAGGGTCAGTGGAAAAGAGGAAGACCCTCAACGAGGTGGATTGACACAGTGGCTGCAACAATGAGCTCAAGCATAACAACGATTGTAAGGATGGCTCGAGACCAGGCTCTGTTTCTTTCTGTTGTGCATAGGGTTGCTATGAGTCAGAACCAACTCAACAGCACCTAACAACAACTCCCCCAGGAATATGGCACATCTCTTCATTTACTCAATATGGCCTACTTTCATATAAACCTTACACATTTCTCATTAAGTTCTTGTTCTTGCTAAATTTTCTAACCGATCATTCTGGATATGTAAGAAACCTACTGGATGGGTGAATGGATAGATGTTTATTCATTTATTTATTTATTGAATGCTCATTAATTCAAAAAGATTTTGTATAGTCTTCTTTAGGGTTTGCCGAATAGACAATTATCTTTGAACTTTTACCCCTCCTTTCTTAGAATCAGCTCTTTTATGTGTTGGGAAACCCCAGTGGTGTAGTGGTTAAGACCTACAGCTGCTGACCAAAAGGTTAGCAGTTCAGATCTACCAGGTGCTCCTTGGAAACCCTGTGGAGCAGTTCTACTCTGTGCTGTAGGATCGCTATGAGTTGGAATTGATTTGACGGCTCTGGGTTTGGTTTTAGGTTGTTTTTTTCTGTGTTGTATCTTATGATGCTAGAACTTTCTGAACAACATTTAGAAGTGCCAACATTGGCCAAGTTTGTCTAGTTTTTTATTTTAATGGAAAAGACTTTAGTTTTTCATCATTAAGTAGTGGATAAAATGTTGGCTTGAAGATATGTATGCACATATATATACATATACATATATATATATGAGAGGTGTTGTTTTTTATCATATCTGTTTTTGTTTAACTCCCTTCTCACTTTTATTTTCTGCCTTCATCTTTGCCTAATCTCTCATTATAATTTTTTATAATTTTCCTTCCTTCTAGCCTCTTGAGGGTACCAGGCAGGTTTTTACTCTTTTCTTCAGGTTTTAATGTTAAATTAACTTCAAATGAATTGTCTTCTTTTTAATCTTCAGGATGTTTTTTTTATTTTTCCTGTTTTGCATAATGTTTTCCTCAAGCTCCATTTGACTTATTCCTTCCTTTTCCTTCTTAGATGGAAAAGCAAACAGTTCACATCTGGGGTTTAGCAACATATAGTGTGGGTGGCTTGCTCAGGCTGAAATGGCAATATGTCTATGTATGTCAATATGATAATCTCAACAGAAATGCCTAACAATACTCATATCCAGTCAACCTATTAATGTAGTGGCACATAGCATAAGCCAAAAGTCTTACTACCAATGTCTCAAGTTTCATGATATAGCTTTGATTTTGTATAAAAGCCTCAAATACGGACCTGTCCATTAGAGCATCTGATACGTAGACACGTTACACTTGCTGATTGTAACAGTCAGGTCTCTTCATATGTACATCTGGTAGATGAGCAGAACATCTGGTATCTTTTCCTTTATTCCAGTGTCCATCTAGATGACTTATCAGTGTCATCTTTTATAACCGCTGCCTCTTATCTGACAATTGCGCTGATGAAGAACACAAAACACTCTTTTAAAAAAAAAAATTTATTGTGCTTAATGTGAAAGTTTATAAATCAAGTCAGTTTATAAATCAAGTCAGTCTCTCACACAAAAACTTATACACACCTTGCTACATACTTCCAATTGTTCCCCCCATAATGAGACAACCCACTCCCTCCCTCTACTCTCTCTTCATGACCATTTCACCAGCTTCTAACCTCCTCTCCCCTCTCATCTCCCCTCCAGGGAGGAGATGCCAACATAGTTTCAAGTGTCCACCTGATCCAAGAAGCTAACTCCTCACCAGCATGCCTCTCTAACCCATTGTCCAGTCCAAACCATGTCTGAAGAGTTGGCTTTGGGAATGGTTCCTGTCCTGGGCCAACAGAAGGTCTGGGGGCCATGACCACTGGGGTCCTTCTAGTCTCAGACCATTAAGTCTGGTCTGTTTACGAGAATTTGGGGTCTGCATCCCACTTTTCTCCTGCTCCCTCAGGGGTTCTCTGTTGTGTTCCCTGTCAGGGCAGTCATCAGTTGTAGCCGGGCACCATCTAGTTCTTCTGGTCTCAGGCTGATGTAGTCTCTGGTTTATGTGGCCCTTTCTGTCTCTTGGGCTCGTAATTACCTTGTGTCCTTGGTGTTCTTCATTCTCCTTTGATCCAGGTGGGTTGAGACTAATTGATGCATCTTAGATGGCCACTTGCTAGCCTTTAAGACGCCAGACGCCTCTCTCCAAGGTGGGATGCAGAATACAAAACACTTTTAACACCTAGCTTGCACCAGTGCTCTGTCAGTGTCTACCCCACGAAAATGTTTTGCTTGTCAGGACTCTGAATTCACAACCTCTCTGAATACAGTCGTAAAGTAGGACGTTTTGTGATTTGGACATTTTGCGAACACCGTATTATATACAGGCAGTCCCCAGGTTATGAACATCAGGGCTTACATACAACCCGTAGTTACAAACTAACCCCTGTAAAGCCTATTTTGTTAAAAATTCAAGGTACATACAGTTATTCATAATAACAAATGGGTGCCTGACAGCAAAATCGCTTTGTATGCAAGAGATGTAAGATAGACGTGTTTCATGCAGGAAGCTGTTGCATTCACTACGTGTGGTTATGTCCGCTACATCTCGTTCTCCAGTTGGAATTTCTGAATTTACGGGACCACAGATGCATACGCAGTCAGACACTGCCGGAATGGACGTTATGCGGTATATGACTACAGAGCTCTGCCTTTTGCCCTCTCACTTTTTCATAGTCTTTCATATAAGTGGAATGAAAAGAATTGCAGAAGGAGGTGAGGGTGTGACCTTGTACTCTGTACGAGGTTCACAGTCTTTGAGATTCCATAAAAATTAGGGCATGAATATCAATATTTTATTTTGCCCAGAATATTTTTTCTAAGCTGCCATCTATTCATTTATCCATTCATTTATTCAATGACTGTTTATTGAGTGCCTGTGATGTGCTGGGTTCTGGGGAGTTGACGCAGCTCCTGCCCACCTGGAGCTTACCTTGTTGAGAAGACAAGCTTCAATTCAGTTATCACACAAACAAATATAAAATTATAACTACATATTTATATATATATATATATAAAGAAAAAAAATTTTTTTTTTATATATACACACACATATATGTGTATATATATACACACGACAAGTACGGGGCACATAAGATAACAGGAAACAGGACTGTTAATATTTCATCGAGGAAATGATTATTAGAAAGAACTACGAAGAGTGGGTAAAAGTCATTATTTTGTTAAAGAAAAAATTAACACCAGAAATGAAGGGCTTAATCCCAGAATGAAGGACGTCCATCATAAGCCAAAAACATTTCATGACATGGTTCAAAGCTGACCTGGCTTCTTATTGTTTGTAAAAAATACTGTCAGTTGTGGTTCGGGGCTGCAGACTAGCCTAGAAAGCAGTGTGTGGACAGTGCAGGCTCTGTCTTGAGCAGGGCAGCTGGGACGAGGGCTCCTCTTACCATCTTTACCTCTCAAGAATGGGTTTGCTGTTTGCTGTATGTTGGAATTCCACATACAGTTACCTTTATGAATAGATGAGTTTCATTGTTAAAAAAAAAAAAAAAAGAATTAAAACTCCTCGATATATTACATTTTTAAAAAATCTGTAATCACCTATTTTCATACATCAAAAATCATAGGAATGATTTCATTGTGTATTATCTAAAAAGAAAATAAGTACAAAAATGTATTGAATGTGTATATGTTGGAAATGCCATTGGATTTTATAAAAAGAATTGAAATTAAGAGGTTATTAGGTGGAGGGGGATAAATACAGGGAGACTAAAACGTTCACACTGGGGAATATTTTTCTGTGCTAAACCTCCATACCTGTGAGGTTCTAGCAATAAAATTCATTTCTTATTATTCATGAAAAACACTGAGACTGCTGAGGATAAAGGCAAACATAAATTGTGGATAAAAGCTTATGATATAAATTTGTGATAGTTATTTCTATCTGAGAATAAACTATATCAACTGGAAAGAAAATACAGAATGACTATAGCAATTCAAATTTCCATTTCAAGATGAAATGGACTGAGTCCTGTTAGTGAGCTACAAATAAATATGTGTTTATGGTAGAATCTTATCTAAAAGAAATTGAAACATGTTACAAAGCACAATGAAAAGTGGGTTATTGCAAATGAGTCATAACATCTGTGTAGGCAAAAAAAAAAAAAAGCAAATAGAATAGAAAATTCTATGGTATGGGTTCCAAAGGCAAGTTCCTGACATCCAAATGTTAGAGCTGCAGAAAATACATAGATGGTGATTTCAGGGTTGGCTTTTTACTTGTGAGGTTTTGCTTTTCAAAAGGAGCACAGCTGCCTGAGGCATTTTTAACTTTATTTTCGTAGCTAACTGTTCTTTCCATTTCTACCGTTAGCGACTAACTTAAGCCAATTTGGTAAACCAGTTGGGTCATTTGTAATTGTCAGCAAGACTTTATCGGGAGATGATGGTATATTCAGTGACCTCCAAAAAAAACAGAATGACTACAGAAATTCAAATTTGAGCTTGAGGGAGGTCTTCTCCCCACATCCCCCAATTGGGAGATGTGTTTCAAAGAAAGGGAGTCTCAGACTGAACTCTGCCGCACATATGTAAACCGGTTGCCGTCCACTCAGTTGCACTCATAGCAACCCCATATGTGTCAGAGTAGAACTGTGTTCCATAGGGTTTTCAAGGGCTGATTTTTCAGAAGTGGATTACCAGATCTTTCCTCCAAGATGCCTCTGGGTGGATTCAAAGCACCAACCTTTCAGTTTACAGCCCAGTGTGTTAGCCATTTACACCATCCAGGGACTCCCTGCCACACATAGGATTTATTTATTAACAAGGAGGCATACACACAAGTCTTAAAGCCTGCTTGGTAAACTTGACATAATCCCAGCTCTCTGTCCTTTAAGGAACCTAACTAGCCTTTACTTGAAAGGTTCCTTTGGGTCAGATGTGACGATATTCTCATGGTGAGATTTAGCTGGCCTTCTAATTGGAATCACTTCAAAAGATAGACTCTGTCTACACCATCACGGAAGTGGTCAAAGGCAGAATCCAACCACCAAGGGTATAGTTACCAGGATGCCTTGCTGCCAAGATTTTCCTATTTCGTTCAAGCAACAATGGAAGTATCTATACGACATTTCTGTTTTCCTCAGATATCTTGAACACTATTCATTTCACCAATGAAAACTCCTGTCTAACATCCATGATGCTAACTAACAAACCATTTGTGTTGAAGAGAGAAAAAGTTGGATAAGAGCTTCTGGCAGCTGACTCTGGAGGGAGGGGCCTTGGTTAGAATCTGTGCAATGCTAGTTTACCACCCAGGCTGTGTAGCCCCAATTGCTGTGTTTCAGATATTAACCAGTAGCCCCTAAGGTGTAAAATAAAATGAGTATTCAGATGTCTATCCTACTAGGCTCAAGCATTCCTTAGCCATAAAGAGAAGTGAAGTCATGCATGTTATAATGTATGGATGAACTTTGAAAACATTATGATGAGTGAAATAAGCCAGTCACAAAAGAATATTGTATGATCCCACTTACATGAAATATCTGGAAGAGGCAAGTATATGTTGTTGTTGGTTGCCACTGAATCGATTCTGACTCATGGTGACCCCATGTGTGTCTGAGAAAACTGCTCCATAGGGCTTTCAAGGCTGTGACCTTTTGGAAGCAGGCTACCAGGCCTGTCACCCAAGGGGCCTCTGGGCGTGTTTGAACCGCCAACCTTTTAGCTAGTAGTCCTGCATTTAACAGTTTGCACTGCTCAGGGACTCCAGGCAATTGCATGTTATTTTTGTTTTGTGAAGTTGAGTCAGTTTCCACTCATAGGGACCCTATATGACGGAGTAGAACTGCTGCATAGGAAGGCTGTGGTCTTCATGGGAAGGAGCCCTGCTGGCACTGTGGTTAAAGTGCTTGACCGCTAACGAAAAGGTCAGTGGTTCGAACTCACTAGCAGCTCCACAGAAAAAGATAGGCAGTCTGCTTCCATAGAGATGAACAACCTTGGCAACACTATGGGGCAGTTATACTCTGTTCTGTAGGGTCACTATGAGTCAGAACGGACTCAATGGCAGTGGTTTTTTGTTTTAATATTCTTTATGGGAGCAGACCACCAGGTCTTTTCTCCCAAAGAGGGGCTGGTGGGTTCCAACCACCCACCTTCGCCTTAGCATCTGAGCTCTTAACTGTTGCACCATCAGGGCTTCTAGACAAGTATATAACCAAAAACTGCAAAACTTGTTGCCATCTAATTGATTTGGACTCATAGCAACCCTATAGGACAGAATAGAACTGCCCCATAGGGTTTCCAAGGCTGTAAATCTTTACACAAGCAGATTGCCATATCTTCCTTCTGCAGAGTGACTGGTAAGTTGAAAGTGCCAACTTTTTGAAAAGCAGCTGAGCACTTAACCACTGCTCACTTAACCACCAGGGCTCATTTCTATAATTTAGTCCCATGAGACTAGTTTAAATGATAGAATTTAGATTACTTAATGATTATCTAATTTATTTAAAATTCTCTAAATTTTCCACTTACTCTGGGTGTATATAGAGACTTAGATTCTATGAATATTCCACCAACTGCAAAAAAACACTGAGTAAGTAAACGCTTCTATTAAGTATTCCCAGAGAAAATTTTAAACTGTTAGGCTGTAGCAGTGGACATCAGAATTACCTGGTGGGCCTGTTGAAAACTTGGATTGCTGGGTCCCAAGCTCAGAGTGTCTGCTTCCTCAGGTTAGGAGTGGGTCAGAGAATTTGCATTTCTAACAAACTCCCAGGGGATGCTTTGAAAACAGGTCATCTTTTTTTTTTTTTTCTCCCTATGTGTGGAATTGTAGGTGGCATTGTGATGATCTTCATTTGCATGATTGTAAATAGTCTAATAGAAAATATCTTCAACTGTAAAGTTTTGGAAAAGAAAAAAATCTTTAAATGACCACTTCTATATAATCTTTCAATAAATAATGAGGGCATATCATTAAATTAACTCAGGAAAAGCATTTTCATGAGACTAAATAAACATAAAACCAAATGCATTGCCATGGAGTTGATTCTGACTCATGGTGACTCTATAGGACAAAGTAGTACTGCCACATAGGGTTTCCAGCGAGTGCCTGGTGGATTCGAACTGGTGACCTTTAGGTTTGCAGCTGAACTCCTTAACCACTACACCACCGGATTTCCTAATGGCTACAGTAATAATGGGCTCAAGCATAGCAATGGTTGTGAGGATGGTGCAGGATGGGGCAGTGTTTCGTTCTGTTGTACGCAGGGTCACTACAAGTCAGAACTGACTTGATGGCACCTAACAACAACAAACAAACCTACAGGAGCCCTGGTGGCACAGTGGTTAAAGTGATCAGCTCCTAACCAAAAGATTGTTGGTTTGACCCATCAGCCACTCTCTGCTTCCGTAAAGATTACAGTCTTGGAAACCGTAATGGGGCAGTTCTACTCTGTCCTATAGGGTCACTATGAGTTGGAATCCACTTGACAGCAGTGAGTTTGGGGTTTTGTTTTGTTTTAAAGAAGCATGGTTCAGTACATTGTTTTCTAGCACATTCTTAAAACCTGATATTATGTCAAAAACAAGTGTAGAAGTGATGAAAATATTTAGGCTCCCAAATAAAGGATGCTTTTTTTTGTTCTGCCTTTGCTATGATTCTGCATAAATGACGTTTCTAAAGTTCTTAGGAATGAGAGAGAGCTTCTAAGGCAGCAGAAATATTCAAGTACAGGGAGAAGAGAAGGCTTGTAGTAGAAACCTAAGAACTGAAATATAAGTGAAAATTATGCATTGTAACTGAGGTTTCTTAACTTAGCACATGCAATTCTAGAGCAGTTGCTCAATTTGTAAGTACAATTTTTAATATAATGGATAAATGATCCGTCAGTTTATGCATTAAAAAATGTTTTAAATCTTAGGAGTTACCTATCTTGATTTGTTGGAGCCACGTGGTATATAAAATAAGCACAGTAAACACTGTTAAATGAGCTTTTATATGGATTCATGTGTGGTAGAGAATTTTATGATGTAGATTTTTAAAATGGAGAAATTTAAAATTCAAAAATGTCCGTTGAAGAATGATTTCCTTAATTACCTGATCCCAAAGCGTTAGAGACTTAGAGAAAGCTGCATGGTTTGGTTTTATATCATCAAGTCAGAGTCCCTTTGTACAGCAAAAGGAAATCCAGACTCTCTCTCAGGCCTTACTTTCCCCAGTTGGCATTTCCCCAGCCCAGCGCCTATACCCACACTGACTTTGGAAAGAAGGTGGAAGAAGAAAGGACTTCTGCCTGAGCACCTATTTGGGCTCGTATATTACACACCTTATCTGATGGGCGTCGGAAGCCCAGAGAAATTCAAAAAGTATATTTAATAATGGTTAGAAATTAGTTGGGTCCAGACAGATATGCCTGACTTCTAAGACCTGCTCCCCTCACCGAGTTTCCATGACACACTCTCATAGCCAAACTCAGGCACTGCTGACAGAACAAAACCTGTGTGGAGTCTGAAGAAAGTATGGAAACATGTTCGGTTTTGAGACTTACCAGAAACTTATAAAATGTCTCATCATGAGAATGTTTATACTGAATTTTTTATTGCTTTAAAAATTTAAACGGAGAACACGAGTTGTATTTTATTTTAAATGGAAGCAGAGATAAACACCCAATATTATAAAACATCCAGGTTTTTAAGAGCTCAGGCTGCTAACCAAAAGGTCGGCAGTTCAAATCCACCATGCGCTCCTCGGAAACACTATGGGGCAGTTCTATTCTGTCCTGTCGGGTTGCTATGAGTCGGAATCAACTTGAAGGCAATGGGTTTTTATACGGTTTTATTGAGCCTAAAGCAAAGCCAAACCTGTTGCTGTTGAGTCGATTCCAGCTCATAATGAGTTACAAATCGGAAGGAAACAGAAAATGAAACTAATTATTGGTATTACTGTATCCTGGTGATTTATTTTTAATTTTTTATTGGGTTAGTGTTACTTATGTAACATAAAACAAAAAGCTTTCCACTATTCATGATAATCATCAAAAATGTTTATAAGAAGAGGGATAAATTTCAAGAAAAGCACCTACTACTGTTTCTATACGTTCTATGGAGCAGGCACCTTGGACAGGTTTATACTTTTATTAGCAAGTAGGTTAATATTGATTTCTACTCCACAGTGCTTTAGGATAGTTTAATGTCACAGTTGGCTGTGTTCCTTTCTTTCATTGTCTTAAGATTGCAATGTAATTCTTTGCTCACTCATAACCCTCCTGTTTCTGCCCTGCCCCCATGTCTCCACAGATTATTTTGTGTTTCTCTCCAGTTGGTCACACACTGAGAGTGAGAGCTCGGAAGTTCCCAGCCATAGTTAACTGCACGGCTATTGACTGGTTTCATGAGTGGCCACGGGAGGCTCTGGTCTCAGTCAGCAGGAGGTTCATTGAGGAAACCAAGGGAATTGAGGTATGCTGTGTCAGCCTCTGAGACACACAGACACACACACACCCGCATCCAAAAGCCCTCATTAGATAAGTAATTTCCAAAATACACCTCTTTGCAGAAAGTTGTCCTTATTTGTTTGACATAATAAAATCACCTGTGTTAGCTTACGTTCTATGGAACGTTAATGAGTGACCTTTTTCAACCAGGTTGTGATGTGCATGCATGTGTATGCGTGTGTGTCCCTGTGCATGCACACACACACACACAAGCAGTGCACATGAGTATGTTCTCAGCAGCTGCTCAGACTCACCAGAAACCCAGGATCATTATTTCCTTGAGTCATAACAGGGCTTGCTTTAGCTTTAAGCCTACAACTGAAAACCCAAACAAAAAAGTAGCCATTCATAGCATGCAATCCATGAGCTTAACAAAGTAAGTCGATTAATTGTTATTATTCTCATTACATCACTGACAGGTGAAAAATCAGCCTCCATAAATTCAACAATCACTAAATCAAGTAATGGATCTGCTTCCTTATGTACATTATGTCTGTCGTTTGAGCAGGATGAAATTCACATCTCCTATAGGGTCGCTATGAGTCGGAATCGACTCAAAGGCAGTGAGTTTTGGTTTTGGTTTATTGCATTTTAAAATGGCTGAATGAAACAACAACAACAAAAAGGAAGAATTCAAACATTCCAGTTCAGAGGGGAAGAAAGGAATTTAAATATGAAGCTCTAAAAATTAAGTTTTATTTGTCTCTAGTGCCTTTCTGACTAGCAGTTTGGAAAGGGGGTAATTGGAAAACATTTCCTAGGGAGGTTTGTCTTCAGGTTTCACTAAATGATAAGGATGAAAAGGTGCCTGGAATAGGTCAGACATTGAACCTGGTTCTCAGAACTAAAAACAGAACAAATTATTTATTTATTTTTTTGCTTCTTCCAAAAAAAAAAAAAAAAAAACAGCTATGTAAGTAAGCACACAGGCAAGTATTCACTTGTGCCTACAAAATTTTGTAGTGAGAAACCTCTCTTTAGTTTTGTCCTGAAGTATCTATTAATCTAATTATTTAACCCTGGACTTCCAGTTAAGGGCTATCAAGCTATACTACTTCCACATGTGTATGACAGCGGCTTTAGTATATTCAAATACTTCCTCTTCTCTTCCCCTCACTCACGTTTAAAACATTTCTACAATTAGATGAAAAAACAATCTCTTCTAATTAATTGCTTTTGCCATACTCAGAACATTCTTCCTCTTAGCTGTCTCTATACTACGTTCACCCCTGACTTTGGGTGCACCAATTTAGGGCCTTTAAAAAAAAAAAAAAAGTGGTTTTCTGGGTAAAGAATAAATACTCTTAATGAGTGAGTCTATTTTTTAAAAACTGTATTTCACTTTTTCCCATTAGTCACGGGCAGTGGAAAACACTTCTTATATTTAGGGAAATATATATATGTACATATATTTTTTTTTTCTGTGAACAAATGAGTAGAGTGGTGAACACTTGCAAGAGTAATTTGTCTGAATCACTGCTTTCACCTTTGCCAGTTTTCCTGAAGAGTCATCCAGAGGAACCCAGTTTAGCGATGGTGCCACAGTCAAGCACTTGGCTGTTAACTGAAATGTTAGCGGTTAGAACCCACCTAGCGGCTCCACAGGAGAAAGACCTGGTGACCTGCTTCCAAAAGATTACAGCCTCAAAAACCCTACAGGGCAGTTCTACTCTGTCACATGGGGTCACTATGAGTCAAAAATTGACTCAACAGCACCTAACAACAACGTTAGCCAGAAAATATTTTATACTTTAATATCTGAAAAACCAGTAAATGTGACAAATAGTTGTCACATTTATTAACAGATTTTTTAGCAACTGCTGGGTTCATTACATTCTTGGAATTATGTAGTGTATTGTCTTCTCCTAAGTATAGGAAACGTTCAAAATACCAGTTTATTAAAGGGAGGGAAATAGTCAACCTGTGCCTTTTGATTGAAAAAGTTCTGTTTTATACAGTTCATTTTATCAGGCCAGTTTGTTGAGGCAAAGAAAAAGATCAGTGCATGTTCCTTCTTAATATTACTTTTTCAAATGGGAGGAAACAAGGACCAGTAGCATTGTTTGAGTGAGTGTTTGGCACAATATTTTCTTTTCTTTTTTTTTTTTTTGGTCTCTCTTTTTGTTGTTGTTGAAAATATACACAGCAGAACATACACCAAGTCAACAGTTTCTACATGTACAATTCAGTGGCATCGATTACATTTCTTCAAGTCATGCAACCATTCTCACCCTCCTTTTCCATATTGTTCCTCCCCCATTAACATAAACTCTCTGCTGCCTAAGCTTCCTCTCTAACCTTTTGAGTTGCTGTTGTCAGTTGATCCCGAATAGATAGTTCCTTAAAAGAGCACAATGCTCAAGGCAGACATTCTTTACTAATTCGGCTAAATGGTAGTTTAGTTTAAAGAAGACTTCAGGACGTAGTTTTGGCTTCAGGTTTAAAGATTATCTCAAGGCAGTCGTTTCGAGGTAGCACTGGACTTTTAAAAAAATTCCTGTCTTTGCTACTTTAGTGAAGCCTTTCTCTTCTGGAAGCAGGCGCCTTCAGTTAACTGCTGAAGGAGCTTTGATCTGCCAGTGACCATTGACACCTACTGGAGGAGGCAGGACTTGCATGATTTTAAGACCAGAGGGCTCCTGCCAGGTACTGAACTATATCTGATGGTCTCACAATGCCTCCTATAGGATGCTGAGTGCAAGTAGGAATTTGAAAAGCACTTTACCATTTCTATCAAGCTGAATTATGCCTCGAAACAAATTAGCCAGATGATTTCATTTGAGTGCAAGGTGCTTATTTAACTTTCCCACCTTCCTAATTTGTTGCTCAGGAGCAATAATTATCATTCAGAGTGCAGTGTATCCATATTCCCCTAAAAATGTGTGGTGCCTTTTCTATAGAGGTCAAAAACAGCTTTTAAATTTTTTGAATGAGCACTAATTTGATCACTTTCTTAGTTTTAATTTGCACCATTAAGACTGAAAGTTATCATCATAATTTAGGCACTTCTTAATTATTGACCTCATTTGCTGAGTGTAAGGTACTTATACAAGGTGACCCCCTTTGGCCAGGGAGAAAGGATTCATTAAAGGCAAGTGGCTTTGTGTATGTTGACATATAATTTTCAGTTAGTACACACTCCACACCCAGGGGTGTAGGCTGATTGCATCTAAATAAACGTGCTGTTTTTCTGTTACCTGATATTGAACTAAATGCCAGCTGACAGAATGACCAAAACAGTTTGACACTTAAGTATCACTGGGTATTGATGTGAAGACTTTGTGTCAACACCCACCCCTTCTCACAGGAGATGGGGAAAAGGAGATGCAAGGATGCAGTGTAAGGAGGGAGAAAAGGAAAGGACCTCTGGGTGTCCTTGGGAATGGGGTTGTACATGGGAGAGATAATTGGGAGGAGACCTTACTGAGAAATGTGTGGGTTTCTGTGGAACATTCAAGAAAAAAGACAGGAAAAACTGAGGCATTGAAAGACAAGCAGTGTTTTTGCTCTTCCAGGCAAAATGAGTAATAGACATACGTGAAAGCAGGGTCTGATGAAAGGAGAAAATTATTGAATGGAAATGAAAAGATGAGCTGGAGGGAGGATTGAGGTTTGCATGGCAAGGATCTGAGCAAGATGGAGGAGCTCATTTCTTTCTGGCCTGTTGGTCAACTGGCAACTTGAAATTCTCTGTCCTTTTGATGTGATGCCATTTAAGGTAATTACGTAAGCTCAGCATCAGCCTTTTCAGTAAAATGCCTTTATTCCCCACCCCACCAGCTCTTTAACCCAGAACCTGTTGCAAGGTTTGGTGGCATATCTTGCCACCATAAAATGGCATATTTTACTACCATTTTCCTAACTGATAATGAGAAATATCTACTCAAAGAGGAAAATTATTTTACTACTGTTTTTAAAGAGTTACTTCTTCAGTGGTCTGTAGGTTCCTTTTAAAATATTATGCCAAGAATGTTAGTACCAGTACCGGTTGCCGTTGAGTCGATTCCAACTAATGGCAACCCGTCGTGTGTCTGAGTAGAACTTGCTCCATAGGATTTTCGATGGCTGATTTTTCAGAAGTAGATCACTAGGCCTTCCTTCCTATGTGACTCTGGGTGGACTTGAACTTGCAAACTTTAGGTTAGCAATCAAGCATGTTAACAGGTTGCTCCACCCAGGTACTCTCATGCCAAAAATGAAGGGTATTAAAACAACATTTTGTTAGTTCTAGCTTCGTTAGCAGACCTTCTATTGTTTTTATGATTTTTAGCACAGCTCTTTATTTGAAATATAAATTAGGATTATTTAATATGATTTCAAAAGTAGAAAGATAACAAGAAAGTATCTTCTTATTGGGGAAAATACCATCTTTCTAAAGAGTATTAAGTTATTTTAAAAGGCCAAGAAAAAAACAAATGAAATCAAATTTACCTTGAATTCTGCCTATATCTCAAACTGGCTTAAGCCTATGTTCAAATAGGTGAGGAAGAGCCCAGATAACGATTAATATCCTTCACCGTTCTTCGGTCCTCTTTCTCCTTTACACATGCACACAAACATACTGTCCACCATAGATTTCTTGCTCTGTGCATCTTAATCAAATTTAGAATGGAATTGTAAAAAGCAGTAGAATGCTGCTTTCCAGGGTCTTTGCACCTTTGTAAACTTTAGGAATCACCTCTACCTCAAAAGAAGGGTCTAATTTTTATAGCTGTCCAAGAACCTGGGCATGCCGTTAAGCCAAAAGTTTAACAAAATCAAATGGGACCATTTTACTACCCCTATGTTGTTCTGTGGCTTTTCTGTAGGAGCTGGCCTCAGCAGAACCAGCTACTACCATCTCTTCCTGCCTTGTTGGCCGGCTGTAAACGGGGTAGCTGGATTCCATTTTACTTCCTCATGCCCTCTGTCCTCAATTGTCCCTTTGTTTTAATGTTCTGTCAGAGAACCACTGATGATTGGAAACTCTCCTGGAAGATTGTTGCCTTATGCTGTACTTGATTGTGTCTTTTGCCACTACTTGATCTTAAAAACGAAAGACCAAAACTAAAAAGCATAAGCAACTAACATAAAATGCATTCCCCAGAGAAACAAACAAAAATAAAACCAGCATGCCGTTTAGAAATGTGCGTTAAGCGCTGCTTTTAATACTTGTTGTCGCCCTGTGTGGTGGTAATAGCCTTACTAGGATACTGCACTCCTACTACTACCATGGCCAGTAGCAGAACTGACACCCTCAGAATTTGCATTACCACCTCTCATCCTCACACCGACCTTAGGAGGGACCACTGGTGTCCCTGTTGCACAGGTAAGGAGATGGAAGCCTAAGTACCTGATCAGTGAGCAGGTCACGGGCTCATCTACAATTGGACCCAGAGCCCATTCCCTCAAATCCTTCTCTCTAATATTGCGTAAGTGTTGGACTATTTTGAAGAGGGGAAGGAAAAAGAAAAGAAAGAAGAAACAAACAAAAAGGAGTGACAAAACTCTAACCATTGATTATGTGGTCAGGAAGACATACATCCCTGTATGTCTGTAACTTGTCCCATTTTATAGAACTGAAACTCAAACTTAGGTCCTAGGATTCAATCCCTGTGTCCCAGGCTGCCTCCAGAATCTTTTTCTACAACGAAATCTTAGCTCTCCCAGAAGCTTAGGCGAGATGCTAAAATGCAATATGGCTCATTTTATGCATTATTAAGTCTTCCTTATTTAATATACCAACCTTACAAACCACAAGTATCTAATTAACATATGCTGTACTTTTACCGGCTCCAAAAGGAGCTGAAAGTACAAATAATAGGCACTGTTGGAGTCCTTGAGTGGGTAGAAATGGTTAATGTACTCAGCTGCTAATAGAAAGGTTGGAATTTCAAGTCTACCCAGAGGTGACTTGGAAGAAAGGCCTGGGGATCTACTTCCAAAAAATCAGCCACTGAAAACCCTGTGGAGCACAGTTCCACTCTGACACACATGGGGTTGTCATGAGTCGGAGTCAATTCAATGACAGTTGTGCTTTTTTGTTTTTTTTTAATACGGCTCAACAGTTTGAAATTATTATCAGTAAACATAGGAATAATTTATGAGAAAAATTTCAAGATGTAGGTATGTGGCATTATGTGTGACAAAAATCAACCCAAGAAAAACTTAAAAAAATTTTTTTTTCTTTCCTCTGCCCTTCTTTCCTTTTACCCTACCCTCTTCTCTCTCTGTAATACAATCCTTCTGAAAGTCCAAATTTAAAATTACAGACCAATGTAGTCGTTGGTGATCTTTGAAATATATAAAATCCTAAATAATACTTAAATTATTTGATTTAGTGCTGGCCTCCTGGTATTGGGTTTTCATATGACTTTCTGCTGCTCTGCTCCCTCTGGAGCCCTGGTGGCACATTGGTTAAGAGCTCAGCTTCTAACCTAAAGGTCGGCAGTTCAAATTCACCAGCGGTTTCCTGGAAACCTTATGGGGCAGTTCTACTCTGTCCTATAGGGTTGCTATGAGTCAGAATCGACTTGATGGTGATGGTTTTTCCCTGTTGTCTGGCATCTTCAACAAAGTAGACCTACTGGGCACTTGCTTTTAGACACAGGTGAGCAGGGGTGCATGGTTGTGCACAGTTCTTCCGCCCAGAAACTGTCACACCAAGTAGCGAGGATTTGTTTATATTTTTGTGTTTACAGTGGTCCAATCAAGAGAGTAGAAATTAAACACGTTTTATCTTAATGTGAGAAAAAAGCAGTTCCATCTTTGCATTTGTTTATGCTTTGGGTGCAGCACTGTTTTCCAAAGCATCTTAGTGGGGAAACCTTGGATCTATCACCATTCGATACTGGCAATTTGCTTAGTTTTATTTTTGCCTTCACCATGATTGGCTGTTAAATGACTGCAAAATGGCATCAATGGGTTTTCATTAAGGGGCCAAGTCTAGCAAGAATGATGCTCTTCACTCACGACTCTAAAAGGGCTCCTGGTGAAAAATACAGCTTTGCTTTGCCATCACTGCCGCAGCCCAGGAGCCGTCTCCCCGTCCCCATTCTCCACCCCCCCCACCAAAGAAAACTGGAGATAAATGAATGGCAGAATAAATAATTCATGCTAATGAAATTACTGCAATTAGTAGTTCTACAATGACCCTTTTAAAAGCCACAGCTGTTAATGTCAGGAAGTGCTGTCACTACTGACCTTATCATAAGAGAAAGTGACAAATTGAGAATGCAGGGAAGACCACTCATCAAAGAGGTCTGTTCTGGAACGATTAGAGTTTTCTGAAAAACAGTGTGAATTACAACCAGCTGCTCCCTGGCTCCGCAAGTCTCCCATGCTGTGCCATTTTGTTAAGCCCGATAACAATAGTTATTTTGCCCCATTGAGACAAGTTGTCTCGGGCCACTTCCAGCTCTACCGGAAACCACTTCTTCCATCCCCGATTTACAAATGAAACTGTTGTTAAAGAGAGCTTTTCAGGGCAGCCGAGGAGCCTCCTCATAAGGATCATGACTGGGTGGAGGCCAGGTTTTTTTTTTTTTCCTCCCCCTTAAGGAGGTTGCACTTGGCTGAGAAAAGCATCCATCTATATTGCAGAAAGATATGTGTGTACTTTTCGTGCAGATTAAAACAAGACAGGACAGAAGTGAATTTCTGCCCATGTTTATTTACACTGAGGTCAGGCTCTTTTAAAAATAAAATCCCCCAGGGAAGAAAATCTATATGGAGTTTATATAACTTCCTTATAAATTTTATTTTTCTGCATCCACTGTTTGGTAGTATATACATCTCTTGGGTTGACCAGGAGCTCCTTGGAAACCCTATGGGGCAGTTCTACTCTGTCCCCTAGGGTTGCTGTGACTGAGTCTGAATGGACTCCACTGCACCGGGTTTTGTTTTGAATCAACTAGGAACAAAGACCATCCAGGATTCATATCATTCTGTTTCAATTTTACTTTAAAAAAATGTATTTCGGCTACTAGTGAGATGGATTTTTAATATGCAGAACAATCCCCTAAGTACGTATTTTAAACCCATTTGGAAATTTTTCATGATGTTGGAAAGCTAGGTTTTAAAAGCCGTTGCTCAGGAGTGGTTGTTTTTCACCAACAAGTATTGGCCTGTCTCTCCTCGCGCCTCTGGTTGTAATATTAATGGTGCAGGTTTGAAACGTTTAACTGCATCACCAGCCACTTGTGAGCAATTTTCCCAAAGATGTCTGTGCATTATTGACAACACTTTGGTAAATTATGTGTGACTTTCCTAAGAGTTGGTGTAGCTCATTTAATTCATATTAATTGATTTTTAGGCTTCCCTTGATTAATTGAACCTGGTTCATCTTGTACAGAATGCAATAAATAATCATTAAAATGAGGGAGATGTGACTCCACAAATTAAAAAGTTAACTACTTCAGAAGTCATAGAGGACAAAATGGAAAGAATGTGTAATGGGAGTTCTTCAGTCCTCTTCAAAGGAGGGTTTTGTATTTTGTTTTTTTGTGTATGTTTTTATGAGAAATGAAACAATCATGATATTTTTCTCCAAGAAGCAGTGGCTTTTATACCCTACCTTTCCAGATTATTTTTCCGTGGATTCCCATAAAACTCAGCATATCTAAGTTTCAGCTTTTTTTTTTTTTCCAGTGATTTTGCAGGGTTTTTGGATCTGTGCAGCTAAAATTTGGTTTTGAAAGCAATACCAAAAATACTTTTCAGGGTTTTGTGCCTTGATTTCTCCATTTTCTCTTCCTCATACTTGGCAAATAAAAACCAAATTGCGACTAGCCATGCTTGTGTTATATGCTGGTTTTTGGCTTTGGTACGTGGAAGATACAAAATCTTTAGTCTGTTTGGCAAGAAGATGGTTAGTAAAGCTGAATGCTTTATTGTAATCTGTCTAATTTTCTGGATACCTTCTAAAGACAAATAATTTTCTCTAGACCTCACTGTAATTTGTTCTGACTTTTCGGGAAAAAAAAGTAGTTTATGTTCTGCTGATTTGTTTCTATTTTTTTAATCATGTTTTCTTTTAACTTGAGAGCATTCCATATGAATTGCAATGTTTTGTTTTCAGCTGCTGGACAAAGATTCTATTAGCCTTTTTATGGCACACGTTCACACCAGTGTAAACGAAATGAGTGCCAGGTATTACCAGAATGAGAGGAGACACAACTATACCACCCCAAAGAGTTTTCTAGAACAAATATCACTGTTTAAGAGCTTATTGAAAAAGAAACAAAAAGAGGTCTCCAAGAAGAAAGAGCACTTGGTGAATGGCATCCAGAAGCTAAAAACCACAGCTTCTCAGGTATGTCCAGGTTATGTTATTTCCTTTTGAAACAGCATTTCAGTCCATTAATACAAGATTCTTAGAAGCGTTGGTGGTTCAATGGTAGAATTCTCACCTCGCATGCAGGAGACCTGGGTTTGGTTGCTGACGAGTGCACCTTATGCACTGCCACCACACATCTGTCAGTGGTAGTTTGCATGTTGCTATGATGCTGAACAGTTTTCATTGGTGCTTGCAGACTAAGACGGAATAGGAAGAAAGACCTGGTGAGAATCAGCCAGTGGAAACCCTTTTAATCACAATGGTCCAGTCCACAACGGATCATGGAAATAGTACAAGACTGGGCAGTATTTCATTAAATTGTGCATGGGGTCACCATAATTGGGGTAGACTCGATGGTGGCTGACAACAACTTATAAGATTCCTAGAAAGACCTGGCAATCTGCTCCCATAAAGATTAGAGCCTGACCGATGGGGCAGGTCTACTCTGTCATGTAGGGTAGCTATGAGTCAGAATTGACATGATGGCATCTATTAACATGAAAATGTGAAGTTTAATGATATAGAGAACACACTGCTACTGTCTTTTAAGAAACAGGTCGGCCAGTTACTCTATCAAGCTGATTTGAGAGATACCATCTCTCTTTGGGCTAACAGTGCAGGGCAGTGTGGAGAAGATGTTGAAGAAAGCAGACACAGCTGGCTCCCCTCTCTTGTCTCTGACTTCTTTGGTGCTTTGGGCTTGTTGGCAGGAATTTTGTCCCCTGAGGGTGGAACTAGGATCCATTTTGGTCTCAGATTCTCAGCCTCCAGTGAGGGCATCATTTCCTGGCTGATGACCATGGTGAGGGTTGCTATGGTTAGGGTCCCAGAGTAGAGCAGTTTTCTCAGACCACGAGGTCTATGTCCAGCCTGATTCTTTTAGCCACCAACTCTCAGAGAAAGTGAATAGTGTTGCCTACTGCCTTGAAGGACAGTACCTCTAACCTGCAGGAGTAAATCTGGAGAGAATTAGCATAAGGTGCCACCTATTGTGTAGGTTTGTACATCTATCATCTAATTTCATTGTTAAAAACCCAACAACGATTAGCGCTGGGAGGCGGAGCCAAGATGGCGGACTAGGCAGACGCTACCTCGGATCCCTCTTACAACAAAGACACGGAAAAACAAGTGAATCGATCACATACATAACAATCTACGAACCCTGAACAACAAACACAGATTTAGAGACGGAGAACGAACTAATACGGGGAAGCAGCGATTGTTTCCAGAGCCTGGAGCCAGCGTACCAGTCAGGTACGGCACAAGCACAGAGAGCGGCTCCACCCCCCTGAACTTACCCCGGGAGGGGGACCAGCCAGTTCCACGGGCGGCGTGGGACGCAGCCGGTAGGAGAAGTCCCCGGGAGGCAGTGACTGGTCTTGGAGCAGAAAGAGCAGCGTCCGAGCCGGGGAACCGCCCCGCGGGGATTTGGACTGGATGCAGCGGATTTTCTGGAAAAACTAGTTTCCCAGTGATGGCTCGGAGACAACAATCCATATCAAACCACTTAAAGAAGCAGACCATGACAGCTTCTCCAACCCCCCCAAACAAAAGAATCAAAATCTTTCCCAAATGAAGATACAATCTTGCAATTATCAGATACAGAATATAAAAAACTAATTTACAGAATGCTTAATGATATCACAAATGAAATTAGGATAACTGCAGAAAAAGCCAAGGAACACACTGATAAAACTGTTGAAGAACTCAAAAAGATTATTCAAGAACATACTGGAAAAATTAATAAGTTGCAAGAATCCATAGAGAGACAGCATGTAGAAATCCAAAAGATTAACAATAAAATAACAGAATTAGACCACGCACTAGGAACTCAGAGGAGCAGACTCGAGCAATTAGAATGCAGACTGGGACATCTGGAGGACCAGGGAATCGACACCAACATAGCTGAAAAAAAATCAGATAAAAGAATTAAAAAAAATGAAGAAACCCTAAGAATTATGTGGGACTCTATCAAGAAGGATAACCTGCGGGTGATTGGAGTCCCAGAACAGGGAGGGGGGACAGAAAACACAGAGAAAATAGTTGAAGAACTCCTGACAGAAAACTTCCCTGACATTACGAAAGATGAAAGGATATCTATCCAAGATGCTCATCGAACCCCATTTAAGATTGATCCAAAAAGAAAAACACCAAGACATATTATCATCAAACTCACCAAAACCAAAGATAAATAGAAAATTTTAAAAGCAGCCAGGGAGAAAAGAAAGGTTTCCTTCAAGGGAGAATCAGTAAGAATATGTTCTGACTACTCAGCAGAAACCATGCAGGCAAGAAGGGAATGGGACGACATATACAGAACACTGAAGGAGAAAAACTGCCAGCCAAAGATCATATATCCAGCAAAACTCTCTCTGAAATATGAAGGCGAAATTAAGATATTTACAGACAAACACAAGTTTAGAGAATTTGCAAAAACCAAACCAAAGCTACAAGAAATACTAAAGGATATTGTTTGGTCAGAGAACCAATAATATCAGATATCAGCACAACACAAGGTCACAAAACAGAACGTCCTGATATCAACTCAAATAGGGAAATCACAAAAACAAATTAAGATTAATTAAAAAAAAAAATACACATAACAGGGAATCATGGAAGTCAATAGGTAAAAGATCACAATAATCAAAAAGAGGGACTAAATACAGGAGGCATTGAACTGCTATATGGAGAGTGATACAAGGCGATATAGAACAATACAAGTTAGGTTTTTACTCAGAAAAATAGGGGTAAATAATAAGGTAACCACAAAAAGGTATAACAACTCTATAACTCAAGATAAAAACCAAGAAAAACGTAACGACTCAACTAACATAAAGTCAAGCACTATGAAAATGAGGATCTCACAATTTACTAAGAAAAACGCCTCAGCACAAAAAAGTATGTGGAAAAATGAAATTGTCAACAACACACATAAAAAGGCATCAAAATGACAGCACTAAAAACTTATTTATCTATAATTACCCTGAATGTAAATGGACTAAATGCACCAATAAAGAGACAGAGAGTCACAGACTGGATAAAGAAACACGATCCATCTATATGCTGCCTACAAGAGACACACCTTAGACTTAGAGACACAAACAAACTAAAACTCAAAGGATGGAAAAAAGTATATCAAGCAAACAATAAGCAAAAAAGAAGAGGAGTAGCAATATTAATTTCTGACAAAATAGACTTTAGACTTAAATCCACCACAAAGGATAAAGAAGGACACTATATAATGATAAAAGGGACAATTGATCAGGAAGACATAACCATATTAAATATTTATGCACCCAATGACAGGGCTGCAAGATACATAAATCAAATTTTAACAGAATTGAAAAGCGAGATAGATACCTCCACAATTATAGTAGGAGACTTCAACACACCACTTTCAGAGAAGGACAGGACATCCAGTAAGAAGCTCAACAGAGACACGGAAGATCTAATTACAACAATCAACCAACTTGACCTCATTGACTTATACAGAACTCTCCACCCAACTGCTGCAAAATACACTTTTTTTTCTAGCGCACATGGAACATTCTCTAGAATAGACCACATATTAGGTCATAAAACAAACCTTTGCAGAGTCCAAAACATCGAAATATTACAAAGCATCTTCTCAGATCACAAGGCAATAAAACTAGAGATCAATAACAGAAAAACTAGGGAAAAGAAATCAAATACTTGGAAAATGAACAACACCCTTCTGAAAAAAGACTGGGTTATAGAAGACATCAAGGAGGGAATAAGGAAATTCATAGAAAGCAACGAGAATGAAAATACTTCCTATCAAAACCTCTGGGACACAGCAAAAGCAGTGCTCAGAGGCCAATTTATATCAATAAATGCACACATACAAAAAGAAGAAAGAGCCAAAATCAGAGAACTGTCCCAACAACTTGAACAAATAGAAACTGAGCAACAAAAGAATCCATCAGGCACCAGAAGAAAACAAATAATAAAAATTAGAGCTGAACTAAATGAATTAGAGAACAGAAAAACAATTGAAAGAATTAACAAAGCCAAAAGCTGGTTCTTTGAAAAAATTAACAAAATTGATAAACCATTGGCTAGACTGACTAAAGAAATACAGGAAAGGAAACAAATAACCGGAATAAGAAATGTGAAGGACCACATCACAACAGAACCAAATGAAATTAAAAGAATCATTTCAGATTATTATGAAAAATTATACTCTAACAAATTTGAAAACCTAGAAGAAATGGATGAATTCCTGGAAAAACACTACCTACCTCAACTAACACATTCAGAAGTAGAACAACTAAATAGACCCATAACAAAAAAAGAGATTGAAACGGTAATCAAAAAACTCCCAACAAAAAAAAGCCCTGGCCCGGACGGCTTCACTGCAGAGTTCTACCAAACTTTCAGAGAAGAGTTAACACCACTACTACTAAAGGTATTCCAAAGCATAGAAAATGACGGAATACTACCCAACTCATTCTATGAAGTCACCATCTCCCTGATACCAAAACCAGGTAAAGACATTACAAAAAAAGAAAATTATAGACCTATATCCCTCATGAACATTGATGCAAAAATCCTCAACAAAATTCTAGCCAATAGAATCCAACAACACATCAAAAAAATAATTCACCCTGATCAAGTGGGATTTATACCAGGTATGCAAGGCTGGTTTAATATCAGAAAAACCATTAATGTAATCCATCACATAAATAAAACAAAAGACAAAAACCACATGATCTTATCAATTGATGCAGAAAAGGCATTTGACAAAGTCCAACACCCATTTATGATAAAAACTCTTACCAAAACAGGAATTGAAGGAAAATTCCTCAACATAATAAAGGGCATCTATGCAAAGCCAACAGCCACTATCACTCTAAATGGAGAGAACCTGAAAGCATTTCCCTTGAGAACGGGAACCAGACAAGGATGCCCTTTATCACCGCTCTTATTCAACATCGTGTTGGAAGTCTTAGCCAGGGCAATTAGGCTAGACAAAGAAATAAAAGGTATCTGGATTGGCAAGGAAGAAGTAAAGTTATCACTATTTGCAGATGACATGATTATATACACAGAAAACCCTAAGGAATCCTCCAGAAAACTACTGAAACTAATAGAAGAGTTTGGCAGAGTCTCAGGTTCTAAAATAAACATACAAAAATCACTTGGATTCCTCTACATCAACAAAAAGAACACCGAAGAGGAAATCACCAAATCAATACCATTCACAGTAGCCCCCAAGAAGATAAGATACTTAGGAATAAATCTTACCATGGATGTAAAAGACCTATACAAAGAAAACTACAAAGCTCTACTACAAGAAATTCAAAAGGACATACTTAAGTGGAAAAACATACCCTGCTCATGGATAGGAAGACTTAACATAGTAAAAATGTCTATTCTACCAAAAGCCATCTATACATTTAACGCACTTCCAATCCAAATTCCAATGTCATATTTTAAGGGGATAGAGAAACAAATCACCAATTTCATATGGAAGGGAAAGAACCTCCGGATAAGCAAAGCACTACTGAAAAATAAGAAGAAAGTGGGAGGCCTCACCTTACCTGACTTGAGAACCTATTATACAGCCACAGTAGTCAAAACAGCCTGGTATTGGTACAACAACAGACACATAGACCAATGGAACAGAATTGAGAACCCAGACATAGATCCATCCACGTATGAGCAGCTGATATTTGACAAAGGACCAGTGTCAATTAACTGGGGAAAAGATAGCCTTTTTAACAAATGGTGCTGGCATAACTGGATATCCCTTTGCAAAAAAATGAAACAGGACCCAAACCTCACACCATGTACAAAAACTAACTCCAAGTGGATCAAAGACCTAAACATAAAGACTAAAACGATAGGGATCATGGAAGAAAAAATTGGGACAACCCTAGGAGCCCTAATACAAGGTATAAACAGAATACAAAACATTACCAAAAATGATGAAGAGAAACCCGATAACTGGGAGCTCCTAAAAATCAAACACCTATGCTCATCTAAAGACTTCTCCAAAAGAGTAAAAAGACCACCTACAGACTGGGAAAGAATTTTCAGCTATGACATCTCCGACCAGCGCCTGATCTCTAAAATCTACATGATTCTGTCAAAACTCAACCACAAAAAGACAAACAACCCAATCAAGAAGTGGGCAAAGGATATGAACACACATTTCACTAAAGAAGATATTCAGGCAGCCAACAGATACATGAGAAAATGCTCTCGATCATTAGCCATTAGAGAAATGCAAATTAAAACTACGATGAGATTCCATCTCACACCAGCAAGGCTGGCATTAATCCAAAAAACACAAAATAATAAATGTTGGAGAGGCTGCGGAGAGATTGGAACTCTCATACACTGCTGGTGGGAATGTAAAATGGTACAACCACTTTGGAAATCTATCTGGCGTTATCTTAAACAGTTAGAAATAGAACTACCATACAACCCAGAAATCCCACTCCTAGGAATACACCCTAGAGATACAAGAGCCTTCATACAAACAGATATATGCACACCCATGTTTATTGCAGCTCTGTTTACAATAGCAAAAAGTTGGAAGCAACCAAGGTGTCCATCAACGGATGAATGGGTAAATAAATTGTGGTATATTCACACAATGGAATACTACGCATCGATAAAGAACAGTGACGAATCTCTGAAACATTTCATAACATGGAGGAACCTGAAGGCATTATGCTGAGCGAAATGAGTCAGAGGCAAAAGGACAAATATTGTATAAGACCACTATTATAAGATCTTGAGAAATAGTAAACCTGAGAAGAACACATACTTTTGTGGTTACGAGGGGGGGAAGGAGGGAGGGTGGGAGAGGGTTTTTTATTGATTAATCAGTAGATAAGAACTGCTTTAGGTGAAGGGAAAGACAACACTCAATACATGGAAGGTCAGCTCAATTGGACTGGACCAAAAGTAAAGAAGTTTCCGGGATAAAATGAATGCTTCAAAGGTCAGCGGAGCAAGGGCGGGGGTCTGGGGAACATGGTTTGCGGGGACTTCTAAGTCAATTGGCAAAATAATTCTATTATGAAATCATTCTGCATCCCACTTTGAAATGTGGCGTCTGGGGTCTTAAATGCTAACAAGCGGCCATCTAAGATGCAGCAATTGGTCTCAACCCACCTGGAGCAAAGGAAAATGAAGAACACCAAGGCCACATGACAACTAAGAGCCCAAGAGACAGAAAGGGCCACATGAACCAGAGATCTACATCATCCTGAGACCAGAAGAACTAGTTGGTGCCCGGCCACAATCGATGACTGCCCTGACAGGGAGCACAGCAGAGGACCCCTGAGGGAGCAGGAGATCAGTGGGATGCAGACCCCAAATTCTCATAAAAAGACCAAACTTAATGGTCTGACTGAGACTGGAGGAACCCCGGCGGCCATGCTCCTCAGACCTTCAGTTGGCACAGGACAGGAACCATCCCCGAAGACAACTCATCAGAAATGAAAGGGACTGGTCAGCAGGTGGGAGAGAGACGCTGATGAAGAGTGAGCTAATTATATCAGGTGGACACTTGAGATTGTGTTGGCAACTCTTGTCTGGAGGGGGGATGTGAGGATAGAGAGAGAGGGAAGCCGGCAAAAGTGTCAAGAAAGGAGAGACTGAAAGGGCTGACTCAAGAGGGGGAGAGCAAGTGGGAGTAGGGAGTGAGATGTATGTAAACTTATATGTGACAGACTGATTGGATTTGTAAACGTTCACTTGAAGCTTAATAAAAGTTATTAAAAAAAAAAAAAAACACCAACGACTTTACGAAGTGGGTGTTACTACTATAATTTATATTAGATATTTAAATTAATAGTTATATTAATTTATATGTTGGGGTTTGAACCCAGATTTTTATTACTCTGTTGCCCATATGAGTCCCTGGGTGGTTAACACACTCAGCTGCTAACCAAAAGGTTGGAGGTTCGAGTTTACCCACAGGTGCTTCAGAAGAAAAGCCTGGTGGTCTACTTTCAAAAGATCAACCATCGAAATCCCTGTGGAGCACAGTTCTATCTGACACCCATGGGGTTGCCATGAGTTGGAATCAACTGGAGACAACTGATTATTGCCTACATGTTGTCCATGGTGCCGTGTTGCCCCTCCCCATGACAGATAGATTAGAGAGAGAGAATATGGGGATTTGGAGAGTGACTCAGCCCTTCTCTGAGCCAGCGAGGCCCTAGAGTTAGAGTAAAAATTCACAACAGTGATCCTGTCAAGGCTAGAAATGCTGGTGGGCTTCTCAGAATATTACCATCGTATCATACTCTTACATGCTTCTCCAGGGCCAGCTTTTTCCCTCTGAGGGCTGAGTAGCCCATCAGTGCCTAGCCTATGAATAAGCCAAGGCCTGGCTGAAGGAGCATACATTGGTACCTTTTCACCTTTTCTGGCTGTGTCCCTCTTGCATTCTGTAAGCTGAAGTACCACTTGCCTCTTTCTCCCTTAGTTTCATATACTGAGAATGGTTCTTTGATGAACCACGGTGTTCTGGGCTGACCAGCGAGTAGGTGGACCATGATTGGGAAAGAAAAACCAGAGTGAGGAGGTTTCCAGGAGAGATGGGATTGAGCAATGTAAAGAAGAGGTACTGGGAAGCCCCCAAAGAGCATGTCTGTATTGGTGCATCTCTTCCTTCCCTTTCAATGGATGCCTTCTTTCCTCTTCTTTTTTTCTGCATCTTATCTTCTTTGTTTTATGTGTCTCCTTCTCTTTCCCTTTTTTTCTAGTGTCTCCTATTCCATCTCACTAAATCAGAACCCTTTTCCTAGTATCTTAGTTGTTAAGTGCTACTATAACAAAACTACCACAAGTGGATGGCTTTAACAAACAGAAATTTATTCTCTCACAGGCTAGGAAGCTAGAAGTCCAAATTCAGGGCACCAGCTCCAGGAGAAGGCTTTCTCTTTGTTTCGGCTCTGGGGGAAGGTACTTGTCATCAATCTTCCCCTGGGTCTAGGATCTTCTCAGCTCCGAGACCCCAGGTCCAAAAGACACGCTCTGCTCCCAGCACTTCTTTCCTGGTGGCATAAGGTCCTCTCTCCTCTCTGCTCGGTTCTCTCTTATATTTCAAAAAAGAGTGACTCAAGATACAGTCTAACCTGTAGATGGAATCCTGCCTCATTAACATAACTGCCTCTACTCCTGCCTCGTTAACATCATAGAGATTAGGATTTACAACACATAAGATAATCACATAAGGTCAGGAAATGGTGGACAACCACATAATACTAGGAATCATGGCCTAGCCAAGTTGACACACATTTTTGGGAGACACAATTCAGTCCATTACACCTAGTAAAGATTTTTCTAGGAGTGCTCTTGAGCTAAAAGAAGATAAGCGAAAAAGATTTGTGCCACAAACCATTTATGTTCCTTTGATCTCAAACAGAACCTTTTGACTTCACCATAGGCAATGATAGTGCTAGCACCCAAACTGGGCTGTCAAGACTTGGGTGGTAGTTCCTGGCCAAAAAAAAGAAACTGCCTCTAACACACGTAAAGAGTTTTCTTCCCAAATGACTGAGCTAAAAGCATGTGGATTAGCATCCCAGTTAAGTGCAGTGGTGGCAGCACCTCAGCCATAGGGAAAAAGAAGTGGAGAGAGTCTGTGGGTTCCTAATAATAATCTCAGTTATATATCGATGAGCCAGGGAGGATGGGAGAAGGGGAGAAGAGGAAGAACTGGTTCATGGTATCTTCCAAGGGCAAGCTTCTTGGGGTCTCCTTGTTTCCTCTTGGCTAGAAACAACAGAAAGTCTGTGATTGAAGGACTACAGGTGATTCCTTTTAATTAGGTATCTATGCATGTTGTAGTTTGTTTGCTGCCATCAAATTTGTTTCCGACTCATGGTAACCCTATAGATAATGAAACAAATTGCCGCTCAGTCCTGTGCCATCCCCATGATCAGTTGTAGATCAAACCATTGTGATCCATAGGGTTTTCATTGGCTGATTTTTGGAAGTAGGTCATCAGGTCTTTCTTCCTAGTTCATCTTCGTCTGGAAGCTCCACTGTTCTAGCATCATGGCAACACACAAGCCTCCGTCCATAGACGGGTGGTGGCTGTGTGTGAGGTGCAGTGGCCGGAAATCGAACACTGTCCTGTGGAAAGTGAGAATTCTACCACTGAATATCACTGCCCTCCTCTGTGCATATGGTGCTCTTTATAATATCAGAAGAGTGATTAGAATAGTAAATAGTTCCTTGAGTGTCTCAACAATCAAACTCTTGTGAAAAGGAAGACTGGTTTCCTATGTGGAAAGTTGGAGGGCCTTACGGTATAAGATAAAGTTGTGTGTGGAACAAAATTACTTCATTTGGAGCATGTGTTGTCTACTGGTCTGCCTTAAGCAGTTCCACAGAGCTGGATATCCATGCCATTTGAAAATAATAATGTCTTAACCTTACCAATGTATATTCATTACAGTAAGTTCTGAATCCTTTAACACCTTTCTAGACGTCAACTTAGATCATCACAGATGGTCTTAGTGACCTTTCTTCATAGATCAGGCCTCCCATACAGAGCTTGAGTCACTTTGGATATTTCAGAGCTAACAGCTTTCTTAGAAACGGAAATTAGGGCTTGAAATAAAATAGTTTCTTGCCAGTCTCTTGGGTAGCTCTTTTGACTGTAGCCTAACATAATACTAGTTTCATGTGGCTGGAAAAAAACAGAGAAGCAAACATCACTGTCCAGTGTTACCCTGAGTTCATAGAGAGGCTAAAAAACAATCTAAGCTTCAACTATAATAGTGCAAGTAGCAATCATAGTAATAATCATATCTTTTAGGTATGTTGTTGTTGTTAGGTGCCGTTGAGTCAGTCCTCACTCATAGCAACCCTGTGTATAACAGAACGAAACACTGCCCAGTCCTGTGCCATCTTCACAATCATCGTTAGGCTTGAGCCTATTGTTAGAGCCACTGTGTCAATCCATCTTGTTGAGGATCTTCTTCTTTTTCACTGACCCTCTACTTTACCAAGCATGATGTTCTTCTCCAGGGATTGGCCCCTCCTGATAACATATCCAAAGTACGTGAGACAAAGTCTCACCATCCTTGCTTCTAAGGAGCATTCTGGCTACTTCTTCCAAGGCAGATTTATTCCTTCTTCTGGAAGTCCATGGTAGATTCAATCTTCTTCACCAGCACCATAATTTGAAGGTGTCAGTTCTTCTTCAGTCTTCCTTATACATTGTCCAGCTTTCACATCCATATGAGGTAATTGAAAATACCATGGCATGGGTCAGGCCCACTTTAGTCCTCAAAGTGACATCTTTGCTTTTTAACACTTTAAAGAGGTCTTTTGCAGCAGATTTTCCCAATGCAATACATCATTTGATTTCTTGACTACTGCTTCCATGGACATTGATTGTGGATCCAAGTAAAATGAAGTCATTTTAGGTATAGTGTGAATAAACTGTATTGGTGTGGGAGTTACAAGATTGTTCGCATATAGTAGTGGGAGGTTGTTCCACAAGATACCACTCATGTGTCTTTAGTAGTTGAGTCAACGCAGTGGTTATGATTATTCTTTGCTTCTATGATTTTTTCAAATAGTAACATTTATAATTCTGGAAAGTAAATAGATTGGAGATTTTATTATCATGATATAAAGCTGTTTCATGTATTTTTGAGAACCACGTCATGTTTTTCTCCCAACCCTTCACTTCTGCTTTTATTTACTTGATCCTCAAACTTAGGAACCTCATGGTACCTTCTGAACCTAGTGAGATCCCAAATAAACAATGGACAGAATCATCCTTTTTAACAGATGAATTTGGTGATGCCTCAGAAAGACTGAGTTCCACAAGACCTGAGTGAAGTTACTTAATGGTGGGCCGAGAGGAGGATTCCACATTGAGGACCCCATACTAATACTCCACAACTCACACATGGTTGCCTGTATTAGTAGATATTAGTTAAGTTGAATGCATGGTTGTCGCATAAGTTCAATGGTGTATGAGATTAAAAAAATTAAGAATTGGAAAAAAAACAAGAAGGCCATTTCATGTTTTTTTGGAAAAAGTAGGACCCGTGTAAGGGCATTTTGATCAAAATAATTAACCAACCACTTAGTTACCATCCAGTTGATTCTGACTCATGGTGACTCCATGTATGTCAGAGAACTGTGTTCCATAGAGTTTCCAATCGCAGATTTTTTGGAAGTAGATTGTCAAGCCTTTCTTCTAAGGTATTCTTTTCTTCTAAGGTGCGTCTAGATAGACTGAAGCCTCCAGCCTTTCAATTAGTAACCAAATGTGTTAACCATTTGCACCACCTAGGGTCTCCTGATCAAAATAAGCAGCAGATTGCTCTGTAAACAGATGAGGTGTTTAGGACACCTTCAACTTGTCTAAAGGAAACCCTGGTGACGTAGTGGTTAAGTGCTACGGCTGCTAACCAAAGGGTCTGCAGTTTGAATCCGCCAGGCGCTCCTTGGAAACTCTTGGAAACAGAGTTCTACTCTGTTCTATAGGGTCGCTATGAGTCGGAATCGACTCGACAGCACTGGGTTTGGTTTTGGTCAACTTGTCTAAAGCCTCCAGCAATTTTAGATGGCAAGTGCGAGGTTTATCACCAAGCAAGTCTTCCTGCAGCATCTGCTGCCTCAGTGGCCCGAGCTGCATGGGAAAACAGGCAGGATGGTGTGATGTGTGGTTAGGTGGAAACCTCTGTTGAAATTTCCCTGATTGGACAGAATTGAGTAAAGAAGAAAACTTCTAGTTGGTACTGATACAAATTAATTATATTCCCCACAAAACCACTGAAAAACATTGCTTAGTTCACTCACATTTGGGGGAAAAAAATAGGTTGCATTTTTGCAAATGGAAGTAAAGAAAAATCAGAAACAGATATAATATACACACTTAGAGTTTCCCTAAATTCAGTTTTAATTTTTTTTTTTTTTAAAGCTGTGTCTGATACTTGTTTTTATCAATGTTGGCTACTTCAAAAGGATGACTTTTCCTGTAGGTGGAAGATCTCAAAGCCAGACTTGCTTCTCAGGAAGCTGAATTGCAACGAAGAAGCCATGATGCGGAAGCTCTGATCACAAAGATTGGGCTTCAGACGGAGAAAGTGAGTCGGGAAAAGGCCACCGCAGATGCTGAGGAGCGAAAGGTCAGGCTAATTCCACCATTTAGCGTTCCTGAGCTATATTTAGCACAAAATAAACCTTTGTAGGTGAACAATTTTGAACAACTTCCTCTCCAGGGAGCATAAAATCTAAAGAATTATTATACTTACACATGTAACAGCATTTCACACCATGATTACCACTTGACCTTTCTTTACATTATGCATTTTCCCAACCTTTTACCTCCTTTAATGATAGGAAAGAACAATAAATACTGAGCTCATTCAAGCATATAATGGACGTGGGTCTTGAACATCAGGCCTGTTTGTAATACAGTAAATGTCGTGAAGTCACCTCTGAGGTTTCTAAAGGTTTTTAGTTTTTAGGCAAATTGAACAACTCAGTGGTTAACAAAGCCCATTCCGTCACTTTGCAAGACGGTTTTCAAATTTTGCGTTTTAATCATACAACTTGAGAAATTGATTTTGTAATCCTAAGCTAAATTTGTTCTTTTTGATTTCCACCGAAGCCCTGGCATTTTGTATTGTTTCATATTGTTGGAAACAACTACTTTTAAAATTATATAGATTCTACATCTTTTTGTACTCAGGTTTTCTGCAGTTCTGAAATAAACAACTTCTTTTGTCTTCTTGTTTTAGCAAAACTTCAGCTAGAAGTGGAATGTATTTTTTGAGTGTTTTATTTCCCAAAGTAAATAGCCCAGTAAACAGAAATAATAAATATTTGTTTATAAAATTGAACGAGTGTATATGCTCAGATAAAAATTTTTATTTTAGGCAAAAGATTATATTCAGGGCCTAGTTTGCAAAAATTGTAAATTTCTAACACTCTCATAGCCATTGATTGGATCACTAGCCATTATCCTTGTGCTTTATAATAGAAGATATTTGGGCTTTTCAAGTGGTTTTTTTCATTCATTCATATATTGTTGAGTTCTTTTTTTTTTTTTCACATGTGTATTGCATATCTTTACCTTTACCTTGCACAACTAAATCCACTGCCGTTGAGTTGACTCCGCTCATAGCAAAGGACATTAAAATACATTGAAAATCAAAACTCTAAAAAACAGTTCAAAGATAAGATGAGCATATTAGAAGCTGAAAACAAAGTACATTTAACATGGCCAATAGGCACGTAATTCCTAATTCTGCAATAAGTGTTGCCATTGAGTTTCAAACAAGTAAGAGAATACCTTTAAAACTATATTATTACATTAAGCAATTAGGTGGTTTAGTTATAAGCTAATTCCACCTAGAGGACATTTTTCAGGCATTGCATGAATGTGTGATGTTCTAGTAATAATTATACCATAACCCATCTCCACAGATACCTTTTAGAGATCTCAAAACTTAACAAGTAGTCTAGAGGTATTTTACATTTTTTACATATGAATTCCTATGACAAAATTACCCTCACAAAGAGGAGAAAATGTTTGAGCAAATTAGAACTCATCTAACAGTAGTTTCATAAAGCTCTTCAAACATGAAAAATAAAACACTATTTTTTATATCCAATACATACCAGGAGATAAAAATATTTACTACAACTTTCATTTTATCCACAGGGCTTAATTTATATACAATCAGCAAATTTTAACTGAGCGCCTATTTTCTACCAGGCCCTGGCTCATGGGGAATATGGGACAGGCACTCTCGTGGAGCTTACATTGTAGTGTAAAGAGTGGCAGGAGGCAAGTAACATGCTGATAAGCAATAGTTATCAGTTTGAGTTAATGATAACTGCTCTGAAGGAAATAAAACAGGGAGGTATGACTGTGGAAGGGACTGTTTTAAATTGGTTGTAGATCACATCCAGTAGGTCACCAAGCCTTTCTCCTGGCAGTTATGGCAGGCCTATTTGTAATTAAAGTACATAGAGTCGAGGAATTAAACAGCACCTGAGTTCATCTGTGGGTTCAGATTTGCCATATGTTCAGCAATGTCCTAGATGTTATAAGGGGTGCATATGGTCTCCTTCTGCTCGTATGATATTGGGGTCTCAGGATTAACACATACAAAATAATTTCAGAATAATGCTGCATAGCTCACAAGGTACATTGCCACATTTAATATGATGAAACAAATGTTGGGGTTTAGAGACTACTTCGTTATACATCTCATTGGTCTTTGTAGAGATACAGGGTGAAATTGTTGCTTCAAATGGGTAAAATAATCAAGGGTCATTCTAACCATCAGCATTGCTAGCAGTGACTTCAAACAACACAGCAACATTAAGCCTCTGAAAATTGGTTCTCCCATTTTTGTTTGGCTCGTCAGCTCCAAATTCTAAAATCCAAAACCAGTTACCATTGAATAGATCCCTACTCATGGCTACCCCGTGTACTGTAAGGAGTACAACTGTGCTCCGGAGGGTTTCGAATGGCTGATTTTTCAGAAGTAGATCACCAGGCCTCTCTTCTGAGGCACCTCTGGATAAACTCAATCCTCTAGCCTTTCCATTAGCAGTCAAGTGTGCTAATCATTTCCACCACCCACAGATGCCTCTAAAATCCTAAGAGTCCTACAATCACTTTAACACTGCTTTTCCTGTTGAGTGTTCTGTAATTTTCATGTGTGGAAGAAACTTCTAAATTGCAGTACTAGTATAATCTCTTCAAAAATTGAACATCCTTCTTGATTTCGAATGGACTTCAGTTTTTTTGTGTGTGTTTCTTTCCTAAATGTGGGTAGGTGTATGTTTTGGAGGGCCATCAGCCTTGCAATGTATTAAAATCTGAAGACCGGTAAGAGCAGTTATTGAGACTTTGTTTTCTTGCTGTGATCGCCACTAAATTTCATGAGCCATCTGCAAGGAGCTGTTGCCTAATAGAGAGCAGAAAAACTTGGGGTGTACAAGAATGGGACTAGCTCCAAGTCTCTACTCTAATACTGTTAGATAAAAAGCACCCACTCCAAGCATGGTATGCAGCTGTTCCCCCTTCTCCAGGTCACACCCTACCAAGGAGCCATCTGGCAGGGGAAATGGCACACTGTGGCTAATCGAGCCGCACAGATATATGGCATTTTCACTTGTATTGTTGGAAGGAGCCCTGGTGGTGCATTGGTTAAGAGCTTGGCTGCTAACCCAAAGGTCAGTGGTTTCAACACACCAGCAGCTCTGTGGGAGAAAAGACCTGGAGATCTGCTCCTATAAAGATTATAACCTAGGAAACCCTATGGGGCAGTTCTACCCTGACATACAGAGTTGCTATGGGTTGACAGATACTACTTTCTGTCAGTTGGTCGTACTGTGGTGGCTTGCATGTTGCTGTGATACTGGAAACTTTGCCACCGGTATTTCAAATATCAGCAGGGTCACCCTTGGTGAACAGGTTTCAGCAGAGCTTCTAGATGAAGATAGACTAGGAAGAAGGACCTGACAGTCTACTTCTGAAAGAGTTGGGCAGTGAAAACCTTATGAGTAGCAGTGGAACGTTGTCTGATATAGTGCTAGAAGATGAGCTCCTCAGATTGGAAGGCACTCAAAAGATGACTGGGGAAGAGCTGGTTCCTCAAAGCAGAGACAGCCTTAATGATGTGAATGGAGTCAAGCCTTTGGGACCTTCATCTGCTGATGTGGCACAATTCAAAATGAGAAAAACAGCTACAAACATAGATTAAAAATCAGAACTTGGAATTATGAATCTAAGAAAATTGGAAGTCATCAAAAATGAAAGGGAATGCATAAACATCGATATCCTAGGCATTAGTGAGCTGAAGTATTGGCCATTTTGAATTGGACAATCATATGTTTTTCTATGCCAGGAATGACAAATTGAAGAGGAATGGCATCGAGTTCATTGTCAAAAAGAACATTTCAAGATCTGTGCTGAAGTACAATGCTGTCAGTGACAGGATAATATCCATAAGCCCACAAGGAAGACTAGTTAATATGAATATTACTTAAATTTATACACCAGCCACTAAGGCCAAAGATGAAATTGAGGATTTTTACCAACCTCTGTAGTCTGAAGTTGATCAAACATACAATCAAGATGAGTTGATAATTACTGGCTATTGGAACGCGAAAGTTGGAAACGAAGAAAGGTTGGTGGTTGGAAAATACGGCTTTAGTGATAGAAACGATGCTGTAGATCGCATGATAGAATTTTGCTAGTTCAACGACTTCAAGCAAATACCTTTTTCCAACAATATGAACTATACACATGTAGACATCACCAGATGGAATACAAAGGGATTAAATAGGCTACATCTGTGGAAAGAGATGATGGAAAAGCTCAATATTATCAGTCAGTACCAGGCCAGGGGCTGACTACTGTGGAACAGACCATCAATTGCTCCCTTGCAAGTTGAAGCTGAAGAAAATTAGAACAAGTCCAGGACAGCCAAAGTAAGATCTTGAGTATATCCCACCTGAATTTAGAGACCATCTCAAGAGTGGATTTGATGCGTTGAACACTAATGACCAAAGACTAGAGGAGCTGTGGAATGACATAAAGGATATCATACTTGAAGAGAGCAAGAGGTCATTAAAAAGACAGGAAAGAAAGAAAAGATGAAGATGGATGTCAGAAGAGACTCTGAAACTTGCTCTTGAATGTAGAGTAGCTAAAGCAAAAGGAAGAAACGAAGTAAAAGAACTGAAGACTTCAAAGGGCAGCTGGAGAAGACAAAGTATTATAACGAAATGTGCAAATACCTGAAGGTAGAATACTGAAAGGGATGAACATGTTCAGCATTTCTCAAGCTGAAAGAACAGAAGAAAAAAATTCAAGCCTCAAGTTGCAATAGTGAAGGATCCTATGGGGAAAATATTAAGTGACGCAGGAAGCATCAAAAGAAATTGGAGGGTACAGAGTCACTGTACCAAAAAGAATTGATTGGCATTCAGCCATTTCAGGAGGTAGCATGTGATCAAGAACAGATGGTGCTGAAGGAAGAAGTCCAAGCTGCACTGAAGACAAGGGCAAAAAACAAGGCTGCAGGAATTGACAGAACACTAACAGATTTTTCAACAAATGGATGCAGCACTGGAAGTGTCCACTCATCTATGCCAAGAAATCTGGTAGACAGCTACCTGGCCAACTGACTGGAAGAGATCCATATTTGTGCCCATTCCAGAATGAGGAAATTATCAAACAATATCATTCATATCACACACAAGTAAAATTTTGCTGAAAATTATTCAAAAGTGGTTGCAGCAGTACATCAACAGGGAGCTGCCAGAAATTCAAGCCGAATTCAGAAAAGGACATGAAACTAGAAATATCATTGCTGATGTCAAATGGATCTCCGCTGAAAGCAGAGAATATCAGAAAGATGTTTACCTGTGTTTTATTGACTATGCAAAGGCATTCGGCTACGTAGATCATAACAAATTATGGATTACATCGTGAAGAATGGGAATTCTGGAACACTTAATTGTGCTCATACAGAACCCATACATAGGCCAAGAGGCAGTTGTTTGAACAGAACAAGGGGATATTGCGTGGCTTAAAGTCAGGAAAGGTGTGCGTCAGGGTTGTGTCTTTTCACCCTACTTTCTCAATCTGTATGTTGAGCAAATAATTTGAGAAGCTGGACTATATGAAGAAGAACATGGCATCAGGATTGGAGGAGGACTGACTGACAACCTGATATATGCAGATGATACAACCTTGCTTGCTGAAATTCAAGAGGACTTGAAGCACTTACTGATGAAGATCAAAGACCTCAGCCTTTGGTATGGATTACACCTTAACATAAAGAAAACAGAAATCCTCACTACTGGGCCAATAAGTAACATCAGGATAAATGAAGAAAATACGGAGGTTGTGAAGGATTTCATTTTGCTTTGATCCACAGTCAATGTCCATGGAAGCAGCAGTCAAGAAATCAAATGACGCATTGCATTGGGCAAATCTGCTGTAAAAGACCTCTTTATAGTATTAAAAAGCAAAGATGTCGCTTTAAGGACTAAGGTGCAACTTACTCAAGCCCTGGTGTTTTCAATTGCCTCGTATGCATGCAAAAGCTGGACAATGAATAAGGAAGACCAAAGAATTGATGCCTTTGAATTATGGTGTTGACAAAGAATGTTGACTATAACATGAACTGCCAGAAGAACAAATAAACCTCTCTTGGAAGAAGTATAGCCAGAATGCTCATTAGAAGCAAGGATAGTGAGATTTTGTCTCACATACTTTGGACATTTTATCAGGAGGGTCCAGTCCCTGGAGAAGGACATCATGCTTGGTAAAGTAGAGGGCTAGTGAAAAAGAGGAAGGTCCTCAACGAGATGGATTGACACAGTTGCTGCAGCAAGGGGCTCAAGCTTGGGAGCGATTGTGAGGATGACGCAGGACTGGGCAGTGTTTCGTTCTGTTGTACTTAGGGTCTCTGTGAGTTGGAACTGACATGATGACACCTAACAACAATAACAACATGGGTTGCTTTTGTGATCTGATGTAACTGTCTCGATTTTGTGATGTGTTGTAAATCCTAGCCTCTATGCCTCTGGTTATGGTCCCGTTTGGGAGTGAGGCAGGATTAGTGTGGAATGTATCTTGAGTCACCACCTTACTAGTAGGTATGACTCAGGTCACCACCCTTACCCCAGTTTCCACCCTTACCCCAGCCACCACCCTTATTCAAGTCAACCCTTACTTGAGTCACTTTTTATCTACAAGAGATAAAAGGACAGAGAAACAAGCAGAGATAGGAACCTGCTAACACCAAGAAAGAAGATTCAGGAATGGAGCTTGTCCTTTAGACCCCAGGGTCCCTGAGCTGAGAAACTCCTAGACCCAAGGAAGGAGTGATACCAAGACACATGGTGATTTCTTTGAGTCAGAATCGACTCGATAGCACACAATGACAACAGTATTGTTGCACTTTAGGGTGAGAAGTACTGGCAATGAGAAATAAGTTGACCAACCTAGAGTATGTTTTTTGTTTTTTTCATTTGTATTTGTGAGTTTTTAATTATTTAATAATTGAGGTAGTTCTGTTTATAAAATTACCCAAAGGAATAATATTCCATTAACAGTAAAGGATCAAAAAAGAGACTAGTAGCAGCCCCCAGTCCCATAAAAATGTCACTGAAACAAAATTTTGTTTCTTCTAATACTATAAAGCTATGACCCTGAGTCCAATTTAAAGTCATTTTAAATGCAGTCATTATAAATTGTAATAAATAGCATTTATGGATTTCTTATATCCTTACGGAAAAGAAACAAAAGTGAGGCAATAACTCACTCACACACTCGCTCGCTCTGTCTCTTTCTCTCTAATATGTAACAGTGTTCTCTAGCACCAAGCATCTTAGAATTTTCATGGTCCATACTCAGCAGTCTTGCGGGTTGTGGTTTTGGCGTAGTTCTCTGTAAGCATGCAGAGTTTTCTTATTTACATTAATGGTAACTGTGTGTGTACTGGCAGGAGACTACATATCTATTCTGAACCAATTATGTTCATAAAAAGTACAGTATACAGCAAAATAATGGTTAATCAGGAGAGGAGTAATTACTGCTAATAAAGCCGTAGTAGACTTTGTTGTGAGCAGTGTTTAATTTTATGGCGTATTTAAACCGGTTCATTCCAAACACATCTGAAGAAATGCACATTTATTCATGTATTTTATTCCACAATCGCTATCACTGCAGGAACCATCCCCCCATGGTGGCTAGAGCCCTGGTGCCTGGTGCCACCGCTTTGAAACTCATATTCCTGCTGAGTATTAAATGTATTCTTCTTGGCCATTCAAATTCTGTAGGTATCCTAAGAGGTAGAGGGTAAAAGCTCTCATGCTTCTCCTTTTGGTTTGGTTCAAGTTTACCAGCATGGCTTCCCTGCGGCCATAGTGTATGTGTTCATGTCAAGAGGCTGATGCGGCACCCTCTTGGGCCTTAAAGATGGTGCCATTGAACCCCCAACAGTCCATCGGCCCTCAGAGTCTTTGTTCCATTATTGAAGACAGGCCTGGGCTGTTGCATCTGTAGTTTCTTACCAGGTCCTTAGAGGAACCAGTGATTAGTCTTCAAAATATTTCTGTCTGTGGTTAAGTATGTAGTCCATGACCACAGAATAGAATAATATCTTCTAACCAGTTCAACAAAAGAACTTCACATCTGTTCTTAAAGTATAGCCAACATGGGCAAATGTTAGCTCAACTTAGATATAGAATTCTAGCCAGAATATTTTGTGGGCTCAGTTACTGAGCCAGCCTGAATTTTCACTTGCCCAGGACTTACTAAAAAAGAAAATTGAAGAACAGAGACCTCCCCTAATCTTGCCTTTATTATAAGTAGCACCTTACGAATAAGTCACTCAAGGCTCTTCTTGGCGCATTTTGATACCTGGATCAGTTTGTGTTGGGGTTTCGTCATTGTACATTTTGTGCATACACAAAGCTTTTTATATACACTATGCCTGAAGGAAAATTAGTCTGTACTACAAATCCCTCACCTGCTTAAAACATAGATGAATTATTTTACAGTGCTTCTGAGTCAGTCTGCATTCCTCAATGGAGAGATCTAAGATGATAATTTGTATTTGTGGGTTCTTGTGCTTTCTTCCCCTTTAAATAGGTGGCAGCCATTCAGACAGAAGTATCCCAGAAACAGAGAGAGTGTGAGGCGGACCTACTCAAGGCTGAGCCTGCGCTGGTGGCAGCTACGGCTGCCCTGGATACACTCAACAGGGTAAAGATTACTTGGCTCATGGGTTTCCTCAAAACTATATTCAAGGGATATTAAAACCCAGTCACCCAGTGCCCTCGAAAGAGTATGAAAAACTGAGCCAAAAGGTTTTTTAAAAAGAAAGACCCATAAAATGCTCGAAGGTTATTATTAAAGATCAACTTCCTCTTCACCCAGGAGTCTACTCTACCGCTCCCCAGTAACCAGTCTCCTTTTGAATACTTCCAACATCATGGGACTCACTCTTGGGAAGAATGCATAGTATTCACTCTTGAGCCAAATCCAGTTTTTCAAGTCACATGTTGCTTTAAGAACTAGGTGGTGGATTATTTGTTTCCTGTAATTATAAAAAGTAACATTAATGAGAGACCTCCTGAAAAGGACAATGGTTGGGAACAAAGATACCTAGGTTTTAGCCCACACCATTTCTCCTAGTTTCATATTATTAGTAGAACCTCACGGAGCATCTGAATAATTTTAAGCGAAAATAATCTATGTTCTCCACACAGGGGGAAAGTGAATCTGTGGGCAGTGCTATCCTGAGAGCCAATAGTTTGTCCTAGGACCCTCTTAGCTATTGGGGAAAATCTCAGGAAATAACCCAGCCTGGGGTTCTTAAGATTCAGCCTGAAGGAGTACAGGATCCAGACTTTCATTGCTCTTAAAACAAATGCTCAATTCCTTTTCTAAGTATTTGTTTGGAGAAAATAATTTTGGCTGTGAGCAAAGAGTTATCTACATGGATGCTTCTTATATTATTGCCATAAAACTAGAAAATTTTAAACAACATAAAGATATAATGATAGAAAATCAATTATTCTGCATTCAAATGCCGGATACTTTGCTGCCATTAAAGCGATATTGTTGAGTACTGCTTAGCAGCATGGGGAACTGTTCATGCTGCGTTAAGTAAATAAAGCAGATTATATCATAGGATATATCGTATGACTCATTTTTGGTAAGAACATGCATGTACATAGAAAAAATTGGAAAAAATTCAATAGTAACTGGTTATCTCTTAATAAAGGAATTTTTCTTTTACTTTCTGAGCTTTCTGAGTAATGGAATATTTATTTTCTTCTCTGTGTGTCTCTAAGTTTGAAAATTTTTCTCCAGATATATTATTCTTTACTGAAACAAAATAATCTATTTAAAATATAAAGTCGAGTGTGTATTTATAAAGTTTTTGCTTTTGCTTCTAACTAAACTCTTTCTTTCATACCTTTTCATTCTTCTCAATTATTTCCCAAACAGACAGCTTATGGGCAGAACCGGGTTCAACACTGATAAGGTTTTATAAGTTAGAGAGCATTATGTAGCACATGAAATGTCACAGAAGTTTTGTTTTATTATGTATCATAAACTTACATTCACTTCTTAAAGATCCTGATTAGTTCCTATCCCAAGGTATCTGCTCTAATACTTGTAATTTATACCATTAAAACCATTCTATTGGGCTACATCAAGATTCTTACCTGAGGGGATTAAGGAGTAGGGAAGACTGTAGGGTAAGCCTATACAGGCCCCCTCCCAGGTGGGAGTCACTGTAATATAATGGAAGGTATTTCTTGTGAGTATAAAGCAGCAAAACAAAAACTGAGAGACATAAACTAAGGAATTATGTTTCTGGGAGGACCTGGTTAAAATGCAAATATATTATGTAGGTGGGGTAGATCCCATAAATACCATAAAACGTTTATGTTTGTGAAATTTCCCAATACTCAGAACTGAACTTCCTGGGGTTCCATGGTAGAGTCCCTTGGTGACAAGGAATTGTCAAACGGAGACTGTTGTGAAAAGGAGAAGTGTAAGCCATTAAAAACCAACCTGACAGCAGTTTTTTTTTTTTTTTTTTTTCCAAGACAACCCCTGACGCTGAATGTCCGTGTCTGATTCCTCCAGGTCAATCTCACCGAGCTGAAAGCCTTCCCCAACCCACCAAATGCAGTTACCAATGTCACTGCGGCTGTGATGGTCCTTCTGGCTCCCAGGGGCAGAGTACCCAAAGACCGAAGTTGGAAAGCGGCTAAAGTCTTCATGGGAAAGGTACCAGACAGCCTGAGGGGATGAAAATCCTGAGACTCTCAGTACTGTGTTCAGCAGAGTGGTTACACTTGATGACAAACAATGTTCAAGTCAAAAGAAATCATCTTCACATTGCTGGGTGTGATCTGCAAATACGGTCTCTAGACTTAGAGTTTTTGTTTGCCAAATTGGAGGTTAGTTTGGGATTATGGCATACCTAAGTCAACACCAGCAGCAGTTGGAAGGTTACTAATTATTTGCAAAATTATGAAAGCAGTTAAGTGTAGGAGGGAGAAAATTACATAGATTTCTTATGCTGGAAAACTGTTGCTAATGTACAGGAAGGTGAAGCAAAGGGCTCGCTGGTATGTGTTTTTCTTTTTCTTTTCTGCCTTTCTTTTCTTCAAAAATGTGAATGCCTCCTGTGAGGGACTGAATATTTTACCCCGGGATAGAAGAAATTTGAAAAGTGTCCATTGCTAATTCTAACTTCATACTTTTCATACTTTTGACTGAAAAAGTCAAACAGTGGGATAAATGCAGCTTGCCAATTTTGCCTTTGTAATGTAAGTCCTAAAAGCTGATTTTAACTTTTGACCTTGGAATTTTCTCTGCAGCCAGAATGGGTTTATTGCAGTAAGTCTTTTTTGCTTTACAGGTTGATGATTTTTTGCAAGCGTTAATTAACTATGACAAAGAACATATTCCGGAGAACTGTCTAAAAGTGGTGAATGAACAGTATTTGAAAGACCCGGAGTTCAATCCAAACCTTATTCGGACCAAATCTTTTGCAGCTGCTGGTCTGTGTGCCTGGGTCATCAACATCATTAAATTCTATGAGGTATCAGTCCTACACTTACAGTTAACAGGTGTTATTCACAAAGTCCCATAAACATAGCAATTTCTAGGTCAGCAAATAAAAAAATAAAATAATTTGATATTTAGTTTTCTGAATAAAGTGTCAGAGCAAACAGTTCTACACAGAATATTTGAAATGTTGGAAACTATTTCTTTTTTTAAGGGTATAGTGATTAGCTAGTTTAGATCAAATAGCAGCAATTAATTTGATTTAACTAGATGAAAACTTACTGAATTTATGAATTATATTTATTAACATTAAAAATATTCCTTTCATGTTGATTTGAAACAGCTGTGAGTCTGAATTCATATCCAATTAAATCTAATCTCTGTTCCCAATGCAAAAATTCACACCATCTTTATTGTAGGCTTAGTGAGATGAGAAAGTAACCATTTCTTTGCTTTAATATTTAATGACAAGAATCCCTGGTAGTGCAACGATTAAGCACTCAGCTGCTAACCAAAAGGCTGATGGTTTCAACCCATCCAGCGGCTTTGTGGGAGAAAAACCCGGCAATATGCTTCCCTAAAGATTACAGCCAAGAAAACCCTCTGGGGGCAGTTCTACTCTGTCACATGGGGTCACAATGAGTCGAATATCAACTTGACAGCAGCTAACAACAACAACGATATTTAATGACAGATAATTTTTTTTTTTTTTTTTTTTTTTTTGCCTGTACATGGTCTAATCCAAAATTTGTACTTTGGGACAGTATAAATATAGATTATTATTTCATGTAGTCATTCATCAAATATTTATTGCCTGCCAAATAGTCCCAAGCACTTTGCAGAGTACTTGATAGTAGAAAAACAAAACAAAACAAAACAAAAAATGTTGTTTTAAGGCCTTGGCCTTTAACTTTAAAGAAGTGTCTTATTTCTGGCAGGCCACTGTCAGGAAGAGTTGTATGCTATATGTTGTTGTTAGCTGCCATCAAGTAGACACCCGACTCACAGCCATCCTGTGTGTTACAGAGAGCTTCTCCACAGGGTTTTCTTGGCTGTAATCTCTGCAGCAGCAGATTGTCAGGCCTTTCTTTCACAGAACCATTGGGTGGGTTTGAACCACCAACCTTTGGGTTAGCTGTCAATCGCAAATGGCTTGTGCCACTGGGGCACCTCCTGTATATGATACATGAATATGGAATTACAAAGGAAAAGCCAATTTATTCAATGCCATTTCCAAAAATACTTTCGTAAAACGAAGATAGATCCTTTCTGCAGGGCCCACAAGAGTAGGACTCTTGATCACTCTGTCTACAGTGGAAGAGAGAGAAAGCAAAAGTTTGGAGAGACTAAACCCACTGCTGTCGAGCCGATTCCGACTCATAGCGCCTGTATCTGCGGTGGATATATGGCCTCTCTCCAAAATAAAATGCCTGTGCTCTCTGTGCTGCTTGTAGCATAGGTGAAAAGATAAGCATAGAGCCAGAGCACTGCTGTGTTCTGGATTGTTCTGCCATAAAATGGGAAATTTAACTTCTTTCCTCTCTCCCCAGTAGGAGAAAAACTAATCCACCCGAATTCTTAAACCACACATTCAAGTAACACATGCTTAAGGCAATCAGGAACTTAAAAGAAGAAAATAGAAGTGTGATTAATAACTTACCTTTCTGCCTTCAGAGAATTTCTCCCCACTTTCTTGTTCTCTGCCTTAAAGGCTGGACGTGGTCCCTGCTTTAGCTATCATTCCTGCACGCTGTAATTTCTAGCATTACCAGGATTCTCTCCACATTTCATGACAAACTAATTTTAGTATCTTAATGGTTTTGATGCATACAGCATTTTATATAAGTACTGGTAACTCTAATGTCCAGAATAAATATAGAAATCATTGATGACCAAAAGGAGCTCAGGAGGTTATCTAGATTTTTTCCCTGCCTGTAGGTAGTGCCAGGCTAAGAAACAGCATTTTTGCTAAGTGATTTTAGTTGTCAAGCTTCAAGAAGATGTTTGATAGGTCCTCTTTGCCTCATTATTAACCTAATGAATTAAGCCCTATGTGGATTTTCAGGTCTACTGTCAAGTGGAACCAAAACGCCAAACATTAGCCCAAACAAACTTAGAACTGGCTGCAGCTACTGAAAAACTAGAGGCCATCAGGAAAAAGCTGGTGGTAAGTACCAACTATAACACTGAAAGAGCTCTATTTTCATCTATATGCTCATTCAGCAGAGATTTCTTTTCCATGACTGAGCTGGAGAAGTGGCAACTTGCAAGGGTTTCTACACTAAGAAACTCCCAGAGTCTGGTAGACAGAGGGAGGCAGCACATAGTGATTAAAAGCAAGGATTCTGGAGCCAAACTGGCCCACTACTTATTCTTTGACCCTGCATGAGTTAGTTAACCTCTCCAAACCTCTGTTTTTTCATCTGTAAAATGGGTATTATAATAGCGTTTACTTCTTAGGTAGGATTGTAAGGATTAAATGAGATTACAGGTAGTCCCTGACTTACGATGGCATCCCATTCCAACGACTCCATCACAAGTTGATTCTGAAGTAAGACAAATACCTCATTTTTTTTAGTTTTCATTATTTTTGCCTTTTATTATCAGTATGTTTATAAATCTGACAGTGTTTTGAACAGTAAATCAAAAACTTAAACATCTGCGAGTGAACATCTGAGAATGATAACATCAATAAATTACACGCTGTAACATGTTACTAATGATAAAAAAGTATAAAAAAAAGGGCAGCCATGCGTACAATTTGTCATAACTCTAATACTTCGTAAGTTGGGGTCTACCTGTAATTAACATTAAGAACATAGCATGGTGCCTGGCACATAGTAAATGCTTAGAGAGCATTAGCTCTAAATACCGTTGTCATTACTCCTTTTACCGATGCATAAACCAGTCATTCTGGTCCAGTCCCAAACTGACTATATACAGATTGCAATGTAAGCTCCAAAAAAGCACTGAGCCTGAAGAAGCTAAGAGTGTTTCACAGCAAAGGTGTACTTGACAAGGGCTTCAAAAGTTGCTTAGGAAGTCACCAGGATAACTAGATTGGGAAAGATATTGCTGACAGAGAATAAGGAAGAGAAGGAGGAAGGAGCTGATACATTGAAAAATTGCAACAAGTCAGAGCCCTAAGATATGTGTTTTGGGGAAGGTTAGAAATAGCAGGAAGTAGTGAAAGATGTGTTTGAAAAGGTAAGCAAAGCTTCTTTGCCTTTCATGCAGCAGAGTAAATTTTTTCTGCCCAGTGATAGTGAGCCTTTTAAAGATTTTAATAAGCTAATGACATGATCAAACTGGCCTTTCAGCAAGTGAATGGAAGATAGAGGAAGAGAGTCTAGAGGCAGAAAGACAAGTCAGAAAGCAACCACAGTGGGTTTTGGAAGGGCCTCAGCTAAGGCAGGAGCAGACCTGATGGAGAGGGTGGAATGGATTCAAGGCTGGCTGATGGGATATGGAGAGAGGGGGAGGAATAAGGAATCAAAAGGATGAGTATGAGGTCCCTTGCAAGGCAGCATGGAGTAGTGCAATCAGAGTGATGAGGCCGTGTAACCCCGGGCAACCTACAGAAACTCTGGGCTTCAGCTTCCCATCTATAAAGTAATGATGATAACAACTACCTTTCAAGGGGCCATCTGTGATTTTTGGCTGCCCGGTATCCAGTCTATCTTCTTTGGAGGCTAGCAGCCTGATTTATCTTTGGGAAATTCTCTCTACTGCCTTGAAAGAGGAAAAAAAGCTCAGGTGGGGCTTTTAGCAAGGATGCCCTGCCTTTTCTACCTCAGTTCTAGATATAGGATCCATGCTGGGCCAATTTGATCCCATCTCTAGAATTTGAATCACTAGTTTCTTGTTGATGTTAGCTGTGTTCAAGTCAGCCTCCGACTCATGGTGACCACATGTGTTACAGAGTAGAACTGCTCCATAGAGTTTTCTTGGCTGTAATCCTAACAGAAGCAGATTGCCAGGCCTTTCTTCCATGGAGCTGGTGGGTGGCTTTGAACTGCCAACCTTATGATGCCCTCCAGATTCATGTTGTGACTCATTGAAATCATTTTTCTTTTTCACTGCATAGTACTCCATTGGGTGTATGTACCATAGTTTCTTTATCCATTCATCTGTTGATGGGCATCTAGGTTGATTCCATCTTTTGGTCATTGTGAACAATGCTGCAGTGAGCATGGGTATGCATATATCTATTCATTTGATGACTCTTATTTCTCTGTGATGTATTCCTAGGAGTGAGATTGCTGGATCATATGGTATTTCTATTTCTAGCTAAGGAAGTGCCATATCATTTTACAAAATGGTTGTATCATTTTGCATTCTCACCAGCAGTGTATAAGAGTTCCAATCTTCACTCAGCCTCTCCAACATTTGTTATTTTCTGTTTTTTTGATTTATGCCAATAATGCTGCAATGAGATAGTATCTCATTGTTGTTTTGATTTGCATTTCACTAATGGCTAGTGACCAGCAAGCATTTCCTTATATGTCTGTTAGCCACTCAGATGTCTTTTTTGGTGAAGTGTCTGTTCAGTTTGTTGCCCATTTTTCAATTTGATTATTTGTCTTTTTGTTGTAGAGGTGTTGGATTTTCCTGTAGATTTTAGAGATTATAACTTAGTTGGATCTGTAGTAGCAAAAAAATTTTTTCCAGTCTGTAGGCTCTCTTTTTACTCTTTCGGTGAAGTCTTTTGATGAGCGTAAGTGTTTAATTTTTAGAAGATCCCAGTTATCTAGCTTATATTCTGGAGTTTTTGTGTTGTTAGGGTTTGTACCCTCTTAATGCTGTGTATTAGGTCCTCTAGCATTGATCCTATTTTTTTTTCTATGATCTTTATAGTTTTTGGCTTTATATTTAGGTCTTTGATCCGTTTTGAATTAGTTTTTGTGTATGGTGTGAGGTATGAGTCCTGTTTCATTTTTTTGTAGATGAACATTCAGTTTTGCCAGCACAATTTGTTGAAATGACTGACTTTTCCGCATTCGATGGACTTTGGGCCTTTGTCAAAGATCAGGTGACCATAGGTGGATGGATTTACATCTGGGTTCTCAATTCTGTTCCATTGGTCAATGTATCTGTCATTGTACCAGCACCAGGCTATTTTGACTACGGTAGCTATATAGTAGGTTCTGAGTTAAGGTAGTGTGAGGCCTCCTACTTTGTTCTTCTTCAGTAATGCTTCACTTATCCAGGGCCCTTTCCCTTTCCATATGAAGTTAATGATTAGTTTTTCCATCTCTTTAAAGAATGCTGTTGTTATTTGGATCTGGATTGCCTTGTGTTTGTAGATTACTTTGGGTAGAACTGACATTTTTACAATGTTGAATCTACCTGTCCATGAGCATGGTATGTTTTTACATTTATGTAAGTCTCTTTTGTTTCTTGCAGTAGTGTGTTGTAGTTTTCTTCATATAGGTCTTTTACATCCCTGATTAGATTTATTCCTAACTATTTTATTTTGGGGGGGGGCTATTTAAAATTTTTTTTTCCTGATTTCCTTTTCATATTTCTTTTTATTGGAGTATAGGAATACAACTGATTTTTGTATGTTTATCATGTATCCTGCTCTGTGCTGAATCTTTCTATTAGTTCCAGTAGTTTTCTCATAGAGCCTTTTGGGTTGTCTTTGTATAGCATCATATCATCCACAAGTAGTGACAGTGTTCCTTCTTCCATACCAATGTGGCTGCCCTTTATTTCTTTTTCTTGTCTTATTGCTCTAGCTAGGACTTCCAGCACAATGTTACATAGGAGTTGTGATAAACGGATTCCTTGTCTTGTTCCTGTTTCTCAGGGAATGTTTTCAACCTCTCTCCATTAAGAATATTGTTGGCTGTTGGTTTTGTTTAGATGCCCTTTATTATGTTGAAGAATTTCCCTTCTATACCTATTTTATTGAGAGTTTTTATCAGGAATGGGTGTTTGTCAGATGACTTTTCTTTGTCGGTTGAGAGGATTATGTGATTCTTTATGTCGTGGATTATGTTGATTGATTTTCTACTGTTCAGTCATCCTTGAATACCTGGTAAGAATCCTACTTTGAGGTGCTGTATTATTTTTTTGATATGGTGTTGAATTCTATTGGCTAGAATTTTGTTGTGAATTTTTGCATCTATATTCATGAGAGATACTGTCTGTAATTTTTTTTTTGGTGGCGTCTTTGCCTGGTTTTGGTATCAGAGTTGTGCTGGCTTCATAGAATGACTTTGTAAGTGTTACTTCCTTTTCTGCATTCTGAAATAGTTTGAGTAGAACTGGTGTAAGCTCTTCTCTGAATGTTTGGTAGAATTCTCCAGTGAAGCCATCAGGGCCAGGGCTTTTTTTGTTGGGAGTTTTTTTAAATTACCGTTTCATTCTCTTCTCTTGTTACCAGTCTGTTCAGATTTTCAACTTTAGTTTGTGTTAGTTTGGGTAGGTAGTGTGGTTCTAGAAATTTGTTTTTTCTAGGTTTTCAATTTTTTTAGAGTATACTTTTTCATAATACTGTCTTACGATCCTTTTTATTACAGTTGGGTCTGTTATAATGTCCCCCATTTCATTTCTAATTTGTGTTATTTGCGTCCTCTCCTGTTTTTGTCTTGTCATTTTGGCCAGTGGTTTGTTGATTTTGTCGATCCTTTCAAAGAACCAACTTTTGGTTTTGTTGATTCTTTCTATTGTTCTTCTATTCTGTATTTCATTTATTTCTGCTCTGATCTTTATTATTTCCTTTCTTCTGGTGGCTGCAGGCTGCGGGTTTGTTTTGCTATTCTCTATTTGTTCAAGTTGTGTAGCTAGTGTTTTGATTTTGTCCCTTATTTTTTGATATGGCATCTATTGCTATAAATTGACCTCTAAAGACAGCCTTTGCCGTGTCCCAAAGGTTTTGGTATGATGTGTTTTCATTATTGTTTGATTCTAGGAATTTTTTTTATTCCATCTCTGATTTCTTCTGTTACCCATTGGCTTTTAAGCAGAGCGTTGTTCAGTTTCCATGTAATTGATTTTTTTTTCCTTGTTCTTCCTGTTGTTAATTTCTACTTTGATGGCCTTGTAGTCAGAGAAGATACTTTGTATTATCTCAATGCTTTGGATTTTATTGAAGGTTGCTCTGTGGCCTAAGATGTGGTCTATTCTGGAGAATGTTCCCTGTGCATTGGAAAAGGAAGTGTACTTTGCAGCTGTTGGGTGGAGTGTTCTATATATGTCTACGAGGTCAAGTTGGCTGATTGTGTCCTTTAGATTTTCTGTATCTTTGTTGAGTTTCTTTCTAGATGTTCTGTCCTTTACTGAGAGTGGTGTGTTGAAGTCTTCTACTATTATTGTGGAACTGTCAGTTTCTCTTTCTAGTGCTGTTAGTTTGTTTTATGTATTTTGGAGTCCCGTCATTGGGTGCATATATGTTTATTATGGTTTTATCTTCATGATGGATTGTCCCTTTAATCATTACATAGTGCCCTTCTTTGTCTTTTATGGTGGATTTTGTTTTAAAGTCTATTTTATCTGAGATTAGTATTGCCACTCCTGCTCTTTTTTGGTAGCTGTTTGCTTGATATATTTATTCCCATCCTTTGATTTTTAATAAATTTATATCTATGTTAGCTAAGGTGAGTCTCTTGTAGACAACATATTGATGGATCTTGTTTTTTTAATCCATTCTGTCACTCTCTGTCTCTTTATGGGTTCATTTAGGCCATTTATGTTCAGTGTAATTATTGATAGGTGTGAGTTTATTGCTGTCATTTTGTAGTGCTTTTTTTTTTTTTTGGTGCTGACGTTTTCTTTGTTCCTCTTACTTTCCTGTGCTGAATTCCTTTTGTTTGTGGATTTTTTTTTTTTTCATTTCTTTTGTTTTTGTATAATTTCTTTTTACTGAGACTTCATGCTGTTTTCTTTATTTTGATGAATAGGTTTCTTAACTTTCTTTGTGGTTACCTCCAAATTTCTCCTTAACTTCCTAGGCTTGAACCAGTCTGTTATTACTTGGTATCACCTTGCTTTTCTCGCCATTAGAAAGTTCTATACCTACATCGTTTATTCCCTCTTTTATTGTTCTGATGTTGTTATCATTCACAGATTAACCTCTCTGGTTTCCTGTTGTAAATCTTTTGCTTTTGAATAGTCCTTGAGAGTTAATTTCCTAGGTTAGTATCTGGCTGGTATGATCATCCTAGATTCAGGCTGTGGTCTGACGTTGTTTGTTCTCAGACTGAAGGACTCCCTTTAATAATTCTTGTAAGTTTGGTTTGGTTTTTACATATGCTCTTAACTTCTGTTTATCTGGAAATGTCCTAATTTCATCATCATATTTAAATGAGAGTATTGCAGGATACAGTATTCTTTTTTGGCAATTTTTTTCTTTCAAGGTTTTGTATGTGTCATCCCATTGCTTTCTTGCCTGCATGATGTCTGCCAAGTAATCAGAGTTTAGTCTTATTGTTTCCACTCTCTATGTGACTTTTCATTTTTCTCAAGCTGCCCTCAAGATTCTTTGTCTTTGGTTTTAGTCAGTATGATTATGATATGCCTTAGTGATTTTCTTTTGAGGTTTATCTTATATGGGGTTCATTGAACTTCTTGGATGGTCAGCTTTTCATCTTTAATGATATTAGGGAAGTTTTCTGTCAGCAGTTCTTCAGTGATCCTCTCTGTGTTTTCCATTTTCTCTCCCTGTTCTGGAACTCTGATCACTTGAAAATTTTTGCCTTTGATTGTATCCCACATAATCTTCAGAGTTTCTTCATTTTTCTTCGTTCTTTTTTTCTGATTTTTCCTCAGAGAAAGTTGTATCCAAGGACTTGTCTTCTATTTCACTGATCCTGTCTTCCATTGTTTCAAACCTACTCTTCATGCCTTCTATGACACTATTTCTAAAATCTTGTTTATCTTTTGGATTTCTAATTGTTGTTTTTGTATGATTTCTAGTTGTGAATTTATTTTGACATTTTATTCCTGTTTTATTTTCCTGAATTCTTCCATTTTTTGTATTTTCCATGAATTTGTCTGCCTCTTCCATGAATTTGTATATTTTTTCCTCATTTTTATCTGTTTTTTTGCTTCAACTCTTCAATAGCTCTGAATACTAGAGATTTGAATTGCCTATCAGGTAGCTCTAGTGCTTTTTTTGCTATTGTAAAGTCTGGTGGTTTATTTTGGACTCCTACTGGAACCATTCTGTCCTTTTTTTAATATGTTTTAATATTATCTGCTATGTTTGGGACATTCAGTAGTTATTTTCTTCATTTATTGATTGTAGATTTGTTTGTTTCATCCTGCTTTTTTGTTTTATTTGGTTATTCCTGAGTTGGCGGGTTGTGCATTCTTTGTTGTTTGCTTGTCTTTGGGCACAATATTTTCACCTCCTTGTTCAATGGGCAGGGCCAATTGCTCAGCTATGGTGCAGCAGGGCAGGTCCAGCTGAAGGGAAGGGGCTGGGATAGGTCATTTGTGGCACATACTGGGGCTGACAGGGTGGGCTGGGGGTCAGGGCATGGCAAGTTCTGGTAGGCCATGCCTGTGCTGCGCAGGGGCATGATGTTTAGCACATGGTGCAGGTAGGCAGGAGGGAAGGGAGAGGTTGTGATGTGTGGTGCTAAGATGGGTATTGGAAAGAAGAGAGAGAAACAGAAGCCAGACAAACAAACAGAAAGTGCTGTGGGAGCTTGTCATTACAGTAGAGAGATGAGAAACCAAAAAAATGAAGAAAAACAAAAAGGAAAAGAGAAAATAATACAAAAATATATTTTAAAAAAGAAACAACCCCAGAGATCCCACCAAAAACTGGGAAAGTGGCTCCCAGGCCTCGGATACAGCCTTTCTGGAAGGGGCGGAGATGGCACACAGCACCAGGTTTACAGGAGACAGGAAAAGAAGGAAAACAGAGAGAGATGAGAAACTGAGAAATGAAGAAAAAGGAAAAGATAAAAGAAAAGAAAAAAAAAAAGGCCCAAGTGATCCCACTGACATGCCTGAGCAGACCACTCAGTACAGCCTGGCTAGAAGAGACAGAGATGGCATATAGAGCCAGATAGTCAGGAGACAGGAAAAGAAGATAAGTAGAGGGAGGCAAGAAACTGAGAAATGAAGACAGGTAGAAAGGAAAAAAGAAAAATAAAGTTGAAATGCCCCCAGGGATCCCACCTGCATGGCTATACAGACTGGGTGAGTGGCTCCCAAGCCTCTAAGTACACTCCAGCTAGAAAGGGCTCCCAAGCTGCAAAAGGAAAAAGAAAACAAACAAAACAACAACAACAAAATGCCCCAGGGATCCCACCAGCATGGTGGCACAGATCAGGAAAGCAGTTCCCCAGTCAACCAGCACTCCACAGCCTGTCAAGAAGAAGCGAAGATGGCACACAGAGTCAGGTGTTCACGAGAAAGGAGGGAGAGGAGGTGAGAGGCAGGGAAGAAACCAAAGGAAGCTGAAAAAAGCAACACCAGCAGCAGTGAAATGGTACTGAAGGAGCCGACTGGTGTAGGTGGGGTGGATCTAAGCAGCACAGAGCCAGTGCCTCCTGGACCACAGTCAGCCTGCTGGGAAGCAGTGGAGGCCGAGCAGGGGGAAGGAGGGTGGGGGATGGGAAAGCACGTATGGCTGGTTACCAGATGCTCTGTCTCCTGCTGGAAGTCTCATGAAGCTGCTTTCCTGTACTCTCTGCCCACTGATCTTCGACAGGAGTCCAGTAGGGTGAATCCATGCTGCCATAGCTGGTGGGAGACCATCGTTCACCTCTCTCCTCGCTCTCTGTTCTTTGTCAGTTTCTTATTCCATTCAGCACTTGGATGAGTTCTTTATTTTTTCATTTGACACTTAGGGTTCCAGGATTGACATTTGTGTCTGTTTTATTTAGTTTTTTGAGAGAGACACCATGGTGCTTCTGTCTGTAGTGCCATGTTGGCTCCACCACCTTACAATGGCTAATTATTTGGAAGTAGATCACCAGGCCCTTCTTCCCAGGTACTCTAGTTGGACTTGAACTTCCAACCATTTTACAGTTGAGAAAATTGAAGCTTACAGAAGTTGAATAATTTACCCAAGGTCCCGTTGCCCGTAAGAGGCAGAGGGACTAGAACTCAGTCATTTTAAACCCAAAACTGGATATGGATAACCACACACTAGAGTATGTGTGATCTAACCAGGCCTATGCGGAAGTGTTTCCTCTCTCTTCAGTAATTGTGGCTTTTCAAGCATTTATTTTATTGAACATATCCATTATATTGGTCCAGAAGTCAGAAGGTTTGGGTTCTAGGTCTTTATATTATCACATACTAGTTAGTAGGACTGCAGCAAATCACTCAACTCATCTCTGTCTCAGTTCCTCACCTGCATAGGGAAAACAATAATACTTTCTCTGCTTGAATGGATCAAACAAAAAACACAGGACAGCAATGTATGATCTATGAAGAACTAAGTAAATATAAGCAGCTATTATGTCTTTCTGATTTCTAGTTCTAAAGAAATATTATTCTATAATAATAAGATCCCATATTTCTCCTTTATTCTTTCAAATTGTTCTCCCTAAGGAAGAATCATGCTAGAAAAAGGGATTTTTCATTATTTTCAATTTTTTCTAGATGATTGAAAAAGTGACTATTTTTATGAAAAAGTGACTTCTGGTTTACTGTATATACTTGATAATAATTTTAACTATTAACTATTAGTGATCAATAATATATCCTGAGCGAGCCCTGGTGGTGTAACATTTAAGCACTCAGCTGTTAACTGAAAGATTGGTGGTTCAAACCCATTCAGCAGCTCTGCAGGAGAAAGACCTGGCAATCTGCTAGATGACAGCTTAGAAAACCATACGAGGCAGTTCTACTGTTAGATCGGGTCGCTATGAGTTGGAACTGGCTCAACAGCACCTAAGAACAATGATAGTATACCTGGAGTTAAGATGACAGTTTATAGCTACTTATTTAATTCAGTAATTGTAAGGAAATTATCTTCAGTATTAATACTAACATTTATTGTTTATACCAGAAGTTCACAAAGTACGGCCCAGGGACCCCTGGAGAGTTTCTGAGATGCTGTCAAGGGATTTATGAGGTCAAAACTATTTTCATAGCCATAATAAAACATTATTTGCCTTTTTCACATGTGATACCACAACAGACTGAATGCAAAAGCCAGTATAAGAATCTGTCTTCCGTTAAATTAGACTTTATAGAGATTTGCAAAAATATTAAAATTATTTCACTCCTCATTTTTTGTTTGTTTGTTTTGGTAATGTTACTTTTCATTAAAATGTGTTATTTATGTTAATGTTGAATGGGTTTATTATTATTTTTAAATAAATCTTTAAAAAATTTCTGTTTTAATTTTCAATACCATAAACATTGATAGATATAATCAGAATAAACCAAAACCCTTTCAAGTTCTCAATAATTTTTAAGAGTGGAAAGGGGTTCCAAAATCAAAAATTTTGAAACTCGCTGGCTTGTATTGTACTAGGTGTTTTTATATGTATCGTCAAATTTAATTCTCACAAAAACCCTATGACAAAACTTAGACACGGATAGTTAAGTAAACAGCCCAGCTTTGATACTGCTTAGCTGGTAGAAGAGTATAACTACAAACCCATCCATCTGATACACGTGCTCCTGTTTTATAAAGTTATAAGTATTTTTGATAACCCAGAAATATACCATTAAATGTTATTTATTTTAATCTTATTTCTAACCAGCGATACATAATATCTGTTAGGATTCTCATGAATTTGGTCTTATTATCTGTGTTAATCTTAAAGGTGGCACATATGTATATTAAAAGGTATTCCTTTAACAATGTAAATTAAGTAATGATGAAATAACTGACTCAAATATCAGCAGTCTCTAACTTATGAATAGGTTATGTTCTATGTTTACTTAGTAAAGTTTCTTGGAACTTTGCACATATTCGCAAATATTATAAATCATGTTCAGAGTTGTTAGAACTTACAGGTAGCAAGATGTTATAGTGAGGAGTCTCCCAAGTATTTGATATTTTAGTCAAGGCTTTTTGGCTGTAAGTAATAGAAACCCATCCAAAATACCATAAACCAAAAGGAGGCAAGATGAACTCATGGAAACCTTGGGGAAAATGTGCGATGTGGGCTTTGAGGAAAGAGATCCAGGAAACCGCAAACCGCCATGAACTTCTCATGGTGTCTCTGTAGGGCTATGACTTCTCATCTCGCATCTCTTTGCGTGTCCCTTTCATCCTTTTATCTTGGCTCCCTCTAAATGAAGTCCTCCAAACAGACACATCATGCCAGGTCTTTTGATGCTAAAGACCTCTGAGTTTCCATCCCACGTTCCCAGGAGAGAAAATGATTGGCCATGCTAGGTCAGAATGCTGAGGCTTAAAAGGGCTCAGTAATTAAGACCGTTTTTCATTGTTTGAGTTATAAACCAAGTGAGAAACAAGAAGACAGTCAGTAGGTGGGAGAACCAAAAGACAATCCTTGTCGTTAATAATGTTTGTCATGGAGAATGAGGCTTAGGTGAGAGAGCCAAGGGGGACAGTGCACCAAAGGTGTGTTTGAGTCTGCAGGACACATCCACTCACCCCAATCGCTGTCTCCCTCTCGTACAGTAGAGAAGAAAGGAGGAAAATGGCCACGTGGTGAACTGTTAGGCAGTGTAAGGTGACACTGATGCATGCATTGTCACTATATCCTTCTTCTTCCCTAAAATACATATGGGAAAATGAGCAAAGATCAAAGCAAGGAAGGAGGATTTTTCATTTACCTTAAAGCAATAGATATTTTAAGATGATTGTAATATTTATTTCTATTTCAACTAAAAGTGGCTCTAAAGTTAATTTCTACTGTTATTCAGGATCTGGATCGAAACCTGAGCAAACTTACAGCTTCATTTGAAAAAGCAATAGCTAAGAAAGTCCGGTGTCAAGAAGAGGTGAACCAAACCAACAGAACTATTGAGCTGGCTAACAGACTGGTCAAGGAACTTGAGGCAAGTTAACCTTTCTTCCAAAATTCTAACTAAAATATTTAGATTAGCTTTATTTTTTTCATTGCGGTAAACGTATATGTAACAATACATTTACTGTTTCACATATTTTACGTGTACAATTCAGTGACTTCAATAATGTTCATCATGTTTTTCAACATCACTGCTATCCATCTCCACATTTTTCCATCACTCTTAACAGAAGCAGATTAGCTTTTTTTGATATTATCATTATTTGCTGCCAATAATAACTTAATAGACATGTAGTCAACAACCAAGGGGAATATTTATTTTTTTCATAGTGTGGTTCTAGCTTACTGAAAGGAAGAAATAACCAATTCTATGTATTTCTTAGTATATAGCCATGAACTCAGTGTAACATGGGCCCAGTCTCCAACTAAATAGAGAGAAGCCATATACTTTGCCAGAATTTCATTGTCTTGTATCTACTTTAAGACAATGTTGTATACCAGCTGTGGGTAGGTTATCTACTTTCTTTTTTTTTCTTCTTCTTCCTTCCCTTCTCTTTTTTAGCATGTTATGAAATCCTTTGAAAACAAAAATAAAGCCTTTGTAACTTTCTACTTGCATTTTGCCTCACTGTTACCAGATGGATCCTGCAGCTTCAGATTCAGGCAAGAAAGAAAGGGAACAATCTCTATTAGCTGGGTCTTCCTCCTTTTATAAGAAAAGCTGAAGCTTTCCTAAAAGCTCCTCTGGCAGACTCCCAGTTAAGTCTCTTTAACCAGAACTTGGTTGACCTCAGGAAGTCCCTGGGTGGTGCAAAGATTAAGTGTTCAACTACTAACCAAAAAGCTGCAGATTCAAACCTCCCTAGAGGATCCTTGGAAGACAGGCCTGATAATCTGCTTTCAAAAGGTCACAGCATTGAAAACCTTATGGAGCAGTTCAATTCTGCACACGTGGGGTCACCATTAGTCAGAATCATCTTAATGGCAATAAACAACAACAGGTTGACCACACTTTTGCTGCAAGAAAGGTCAGAAAAGTGGGAAACAGGATTATCATGATTGGCTTAGTCGATTGCAGTCCATTTCTTGGGGCTAGACCCATCAGCACTCCACTGAAAACCAAGGGTCTCTTAGTAAAAAAAAAAAAAAAAAAAGAGGAGAAATGTATGTTGGGATGGGATAGGTGATAGCCTAATTTCTTACCTATGTACAAATTTAAAACCACTATCCCTCTGAAACTCACAGTTGATTATTTACAAAATCCATTCCATCTCAATAATTGCCAGTCCATTCTCCCATTGTTCTGGCCAAAAGTCTTAGAATTGCCCTTGACTTTTTTATCCCTTTCTCACAACTCATATCCAACCAATCAGCAAATTTTATTGCCTCTGCCTTCTAAGTTCATTCTGAATCTCACGACTTCTCACTATGCTGGACCAGGTTACCAGCAACTCTCCCCTAAACTGTTGCCAGAGTCTCCACCATAAACCCCCAAGATCCATTTTCCTCAGTGCAGCTGGGTGATTTTTAAAAAATATAAGTCCATATCACAGCTCTGCAAAGAACTCTCTAGTAACTAATAATCTAACTCAAAGTACAATCTAAAGGCTTTACCTGTCTAGCCAACAGAATTCAACAGCATATCAAAAAAATAATACATCATGATCGGGCGGGATTCATGCCAGGCATGCAAAGGTGGTTCAATATTAGAAAATCAATCAATATAACTCACCACATAAATAAAACAAAAGAATCACATGATCATCTCAACCGATGCAGAAAAGGCATTTGATAAAATCCAACACCCTTTCCTGATAAAAATCTCTCAGCAAAATAGGAATAGAAAGGAAATTCTTCAACATAATTAAGGACATATATGCAAAACCAACAGTCAACGTTACTCTCAACAGAAAGAGATTGAAAGAATTCCCCTTAAGAATGGGAACAAGACAAGGATGCCCATTGTCATCACTCTTATTCAATATTGTACTGGAAGTCCTAGCCAGAGCAATAAGGCAAGAAACAGAAATAAAGGGTATGCAAATTGAAAAAGTAGAAGTAAGAGCATTCCTATTCACAGATTACATGATCTTAGACATAGAATCCCCTAAGCATCTGTCAGTTTGTTGTACCGTAGGGGCTTGTGTGTTACTGTGATGCTGGACACTATGCCACTGGTATTCACATACCAGCAGGGTCACGGGTTGGACTGGTTTCAGCTGAGCTTCCAGACTAAAACAGACTAGGCAGAGGGAGCTGGTGGTCTACTTCTGAAAAAAATTAGTGAAAACGTTACAAATAAGGGTGGAACATTACCTGATATAGTGCCAGAAGACGAGCCCCTCAGGTTGGAAGACACTCAAACTATGACTGAAGAGGAGCTGTCTCCTCAAAGTATAATCAGCATTAATGATGTGGATGGAGTCAAGCTTTCAGAAGTTTCATCTGCTGATGTTGCACGACTGAAAAATGAGAAGAAACAGCTGCAAACATCCATTAGTAATCAGAACATGGAATGTACAAAGTATGAATCTAGCAAAATTGGAAGTCTTTAAAATTGAAATGGAATGCATCAACATCGATATCCTAAGCATTTGTGAGCTGAAAGGAACTGGTATATTGGCCATTTTGAATCAGACAGTCATACAGGCTACTGTGCCAGGAATGACAAATAGGAATGGTATCGTATTCACTGTCAAAAAGAATGTTTCAAGATTTATCTTGAAAAACAACCCTGTCAGTGATAGGGTAATATCCATACCCCTACAAGGAAGACCAGTTAATATGACTGTTAGTCACATTTACACATCAACCACTAAGGCCAAAGATGAAGAAATTGAAGATTTTTCCACCTTCTGCAGTCTGAAATTGACCAAACATGTAATCAAGATACATTGATAATAACTGTCAATTGGAATGCAAAAGTTGGAAATGAAGAAGGATTGGTAGTTGGAAAATATGGCTTTGATGATAGAAATGATGCTGTAGATCACATGATAGAATTTTGCAAGACCAAAGACTTCTTCATTGCAAATACCTTTTTCAACAATATAAACAGCAGCTGTATACATGGACCTCACCAGATGGCATACACAGCAATCAAATCAACTACATCTGTGGAAAGAGATGATGGAGAAGTTCAATATCATCAGTCAGAACATGCCTAGGGGATGACTGCAGAACAGATCATCAGTTACTCATAAGCAAGTTGAAGTAGAAGAAAATTAGAATAAATTCACAAGATCCATAGTACAACCTTGAGTATATCCCACCTGAATTTAGAGATCATCTCAACAATAGATTTGACACATTGAACACTAATGACTGAAGACCAGAGGGATTGTGAAATGACATCAAGGACATCATACATAAAGCAAGCAAGAGGTCATTAAAAAGACAGGAAAGGGAAGACCAAAATGAATGTCAGAAGTGACTCTGAAAGTTGCTCTTGAACATAGAATAGCTCAAGTGAAAGGAAGAAATGATGAAGTAAAAGCTGAACAGAAGATTTCAAAGGGCGGTTTGAGAAAACAAAGTATTATAACAAAATGGGCAACTACTTGGAGATAGAAAACCAAAAAGAAAGAACACACTTGGCATTTTCAAGCTGAAAGAACTGAAGAAAAAATCCAAGCCTCGAGTTGCAATATTGAAGGATTCTATATGGAAAATATTAAATGATGCAGGAAGCATCAAAAGAAGATGAAGGGAATACAGAGTCACTATACCAAAAAAATTGGTCGACATTCAACCATTTCAAGAGGCAGCATATGATCAGGAACCGATGGTACTGAAGGAAGAAGTCCAAGCTACACTAAAGGCATTGGCAAAAAACAAGACTTCAGGAATTGATGGGATACAAATTGAGGTGTTTCAGCAAATGAATGTAGCACTGGAAGTTCTCACTCGTCTATGCCAAGAAATTTGGAAGACACGTACCTGGACAACCAACTGGATAAGATCCATATTTATGCCTATTCCCAAGAAAGGTGACCCAACTGAATGTGGAAAATATCAAACAATATCATTAGTTCCGGAACACTTTAACTGTGCTCATGAGAAACCTGTACTTAGACCAAGTGGAAGTTGTTCAAACAGAACAAGAGGATACTGTGTGGTTTAAAGTCAGGAAGGTGTGCATCAGGGTTGTATCCTTTCATCACACTTATTCAATCTGTATGCTGAGCAAATAATCCGAGAAGCTAGACTGTATGAAGAAGAACAGGGCATCAGGATTGGAGGAAAACTCATTAACAACCTGTGACATGCAGATGACACAACCTTGCTTGCTGAAACTGAAGACTTGAAACACTTACTGATGGAGATCCAAGACCACAGCCTTCAGTATGGATTGTACCTCAACATAAAGAAAACAAAATTTCTCATAACTGGACCAATAAGCAAAATCATGATAAATAGAGAAAAGATTGAAGTTGTCAAGGATTTCGTTTTACTTGGATCCACAATCAACACCCATGGAAGCAGCAGTCAAGAAATCAAAAGACGCGTTGCATTGGGCAAATCTGCTGCAAAAGTGTTAAAAAGCAAAGATGTCACTTTAAGTACTAAGGTGTGCCTGAACCAAGCCATGGTGTTTTCAATCGCCTCGTATGCATGTGATGAAAGCTGGACAATGAATAAGGAAGACCGAAGAAGAAACAATGCCTTTCAATTACAGTGTTGATGAAGAATATTGAATATACCATGAATTGCCTGAAGAACAAACAAATCTGTTTTGGAAGTACAGCCAGAACGCTCCTTAGAAGTTAAAATGGTGAGACTTCTTTTCACATACTCTGAACATGTTATCAGGAGGGGTCAGTCCCTGGATCAGAACATCATGTTTGGTAGAGTAGAGGGTCAGTGAAAAAGAGGAAGACCCTCAGTGAGATGGATTGACACAGTGGCTGCAACAGTGGGCTCAAGCATGGTAAGGATTGTGAGGATGGCGCAGGACTGGGCAGTGTGTTTCGTTCTGTTGTACATAAGGTCGGTATGAGTCAGAACTGATTCAACAGCACCTAACAACCTTCATAGAAAATCCCAGAGTTTCTACTAGAGAGTTACTGGAAGTAGTAGAACAGTTCAGCAAAGTGGCAGGATACAAGATCAACACACAAAAATCAGTTGGGTTCCTCTACGCTAACAAAAATCCGAAAAGGAAATTAAGAAGATGATACCATTTACAATAGCCCCAAAATGATAAGATACTTAGGAATTATTCTAACTAGGAATGTAAAAGACTTATACAGGAAAACTACAAAACACTACTTCAAGAAACCAAAAGAGACCTACATAAATGGAAAAATGTTCCAATCTCATAGGCTGGAATACTTAACATTATGAAAATGTCAGTACTATGCAGAACAATCAATAGATATACACCCACTCCTCACTTATAGACTATCTTGTTATCTGACACTCCATATTTACAACAATAGTAAAAAAAAAAAAAATCTGTCCAACTATTTTGCACAGTAATGACATATATCTGGCAGTTACAAACACCAGAGTGCTAGGCGAGAGTAATGCTGACTCTGATGGTTATATGTCATCTTGGCTGGACCATGATTCTCAGTGGTTTGGCAGTTATGTAATGATGTAATTTGTCAGTTATGTAATGATTTAATCATCTTCCATTTTGTGATCTGATGTGGTCATCCTCCATTTTTGCATAACACTGATTTTCACATAAGGACCTGGTCTTTGGAACCTAGCTGTAAATCCACAAGTGAGGAGTTAGTGTAATGCAATCCCAGTCCAAATCCCAACAACATTCTTTAATGAATTGGAAAAAGTAATCTTCAACTTTATATGGAAAGGAAAGCTAAATATTGAAGAAGAACAAAGTAGGAGACCTCATACTTCCTAATCTCAAAACTTACTATACAGCCACAGTAATCAAAACAGCCTGATACTGGTTCAGTGACAGACCCACAGACCATTAAAATAGAATTGAGAGCCCAGAAGTAAATCCATCCATCTCTGGGCAGCTGATCTTCAACGAAGTGTTGAAGTCTATTCATTGGGGCAGAAACAGTCTCTTGAACAAATAGTGTTAGCAAAATTGGGTATCCTTTTGCAGAGAAATGAAACAGGATCCATACCTCACCCCATACATAAAAACAAACTCAAAATTGAGCAAGGGCCTAAATGTTAAAGCTAAAAGTATAAAGTTCCTGGAAAAGAACATAGGAACAAAAATAATTTTCAGCATAAATACTTTCAAACACAAATAAAAATGTGTGAACAAGAGAAGATAAATCAGATAACTTGGACCTCCTAGAAATTACTTATGCTCATCAAAAGACTTTACCAAAAAAGTAAAAAGAGAACATAGAGACTGGAAAATAATCTTTGTCAACCACATAACTGACGAGTCTAATCTCTAAATATATAGAAAACTTCAGAAACTCAGCAACAACAGAAGACAATCTAATCAAAAATGACCAAAGGACATGAACAGACATTTCACCAAAGAGAACATTCAGGTGGCTAATAAACATGATCATTAGCCATGAAAACCAAAACCAAACCCGTTGTCATCAAGTCGATTCTGACTCATAGCAACCGTATATCAAAATTACCATGAGATAACAGACCCTGCAAAAATGGCACTGATCAAAAAAACAGAAAACAACAATGCTAGCAAGGTTGTGGAGGAGACTGGAACTTTTGTACACTGCTGGTGGGATTGTAAGAGGGTACAACCACTATGGAAAATGGTATGGTGCTTCCTCAGAAAGCTAGAAATATCTTATGATCCAGGAATCTAACTCCTAAGTATATTTCCTAGAAATATAAGAACAGTGACACAAATAGACATCTGCACACCCATGTTCATTGCAACGTTATTCACAATAGCAAAAAGATGGAAGCAGCCCACGTGCCCATCAACGGAAGAATGGTTAAACAAAATGTGATACATACACACAACAGAATGCCTAAAACCAAACCAAGCCCACCTCCATGGAGTTGATTTCAACTCATAGCGACCCTATTGGATGGAGTAAAACTGCCCCACAAGGTTTCCAAGACTGTGAATCTTTATGGAAGCAGACTGCCACACCTTTCTTCCATGGAGCAGCTGGTAGGTTCAAACTACCAACTTTTAAGTTAATGGCCAAGCGCTTAACCACTGCTCCACCAAGGCTCCTTATAAAATGGAATGCTATGCAACTATAAAGAATAATGGTGAGTCCATGAAACATAACATGGATGAATCTGGAGGACATTATGCTGCAAGAAAACCAAAAGAGACCTATATAAGTAAATCACAAAAGGACAAATATTGTATGGTCCCACTTTTATAAAAAATCAAGGATAGCTGTTATGGGTTGAATTATGACCCCCCAAAAGTATGTTGTGAATCCTAACCTCTGTGCTTGTGTTTATAATCCCATTTGAGAATGGGTTGTTTTTGTTATTTAATGAGGCAGGGTTAGTGTAGGGTGCATCTTAAGTCAATCTCTTTTGAGCTATAAAAGTGATTGAAGAAGCAAGCGAGCAAATAGAGAGAGGTAAAGATTGATGCCAAGGCACATGTAGATCTCTAAGGAACCAGGAAAAAAGCAGAAGAGACAAGGACCTTCCTCCAAAGCCTTGCCCTAGATTTGGCACTCTGAATTCAAACTTCTAACCTTCTATACTGTTAGAAAATAAATTTCTGTTTGTTAAAGCCAACCACTTGTGTTATTTCATTATAGCAGCACTAAATAACCAAGACAGTAAGTATACACACAGAAAGCAATGCTCTCTGACCATTAGTGGGTATGGGAAAGGTTATAGCAGCACTAAATAACCAAGACAATAAGTATACACACAGAAAGCAATGTTCTCTGACCATTAGTGGGTATGGGAGAGGAAGGTAGGGGCAGTCACTTACTAGATAGTAAAAACCAAAAACCCACTGCCGTTGAGTCGATTCCGACTCACAGCGACCCTGTACTAGATAGTACGAGACCCCAGTGCCATCAGAATCGACTCGTAGATAGTAGACACCTGTTATTTCTGATCATGGGAAAGGCAATGTACAATATGGGGGAAATCAGCACAACTTGACCAAGGTGAATAAAGACACTGAGAGCTACATAGTCCCTGGCACATAGCAGGCATCAATAGATATTTGTTGGGTTGGTGGATGGATGGATGAATGAGTTTGGTGAGCCTACTGTGTTTTAAAAAAATATTCTGGAGCCCTTTGAAGACTCACTTTTCTTAGATCAGTTGAGGAATTCCACCACTACTAGTATTTACAACTACTGCCACTTAAAGTGGTAAGATTAAAGCAGTTGTTCAGTGAGGCTCTTGAGAGAAAAGAAAGTGACGTTTAATTTAACTGCTTTCCTGGAAAAAAAAAAAAAAATGAAGCAGTTATAAAATGTCTGAAAGTTTTATCAAGGGAAAAACAGGCTCTACCGTGTGTCTCTAACACACAACGGTATCTTCCATAGGCTTTACCTGCTCATGATGATTTAGACCAGGACAGAAAAAAAGTGTTGTATAAAAACCAAAAACCAAACCCACTGCTGTCGAGTCGATTCCGACTCATAGCGACCCTATAGGACAGGGTATAGACTGCCCCATAGAGTTTCCAAGGAGCACCTGGTGGATTCAAACTGCCAACCTTTTGGTTAGCAGATGTAGCTGTTAACCTCTACGCCACCAGAGTTTCCTGTATAATGTTAACTAGGAAAAAATGTATATGTATTTTAAAGGATTAGTTGAAGATGTCAGACCTTTTCCTTTGAGGATAAATTCTTTCTGACTAGAACAGGAGACAGTTAACTTCTGAAAAGCATCAAGAGTGATGATTTTGTCTATATAGCATTGACCTGGAAGCTCAACCATTCAGACTAATAAATCAGGCAATTTATATTTAATCATTAACTAACTCCTGAGCTGAACAGCTGTTCAAAATTAGAAATGGGTCACGCAGGCCAGAATGACATTACAGGCAATCTATAATGCATTAGAATAAAATTATAGTGATTTTTAACTGTCTAGAAATTTATTACAGGACATGTTCCAACTCTTAAACCCTTGTTAGCCAGTGTCAGTAGTGATTTATGTTGTGTGGGTGGTATAGTGAAATTATTGACAATTTCAATAGCCAATAAGTCTATGTTTAGTAAATCTTCAAATTTCAAAGCTGCTTTGGAGAATGAGGTGGGTGCACTTTATTGTTTATCATTTACCAACCAAAGACAACAAAGATGGAGGGTAGGCAAATGAGAGATTCCTCTTAAAAATTAATGGGTATGTTGTCTGGGGATGAGGAAAGAAACTAATGAATTCTATAAGGAGGGATAGAGAGCTGAAGTTCCTTAGTGTTTAATTATATTGCTAACTTGGAGTGATCTTTATCAAGCAAAGCCAGAAGACTACCTAAAACAGCTTTGATAACCATTTTTCACTTGCTGACTTTATGGCCTTAGCATTGTGGCTATTATGATAGCTAGCAGGGAACTGTCATTACAACTTATTCACATGTTCCATTTTTGTTTTCTATGGTCTTTTCTCCTTTTTGTCATCGGAAAAAACAAAATTCTGCAAGGTTCTTCTTTGCTTGTATTTATCAAATTGCTGAAGTTTTTTTCAAGTGCTATTAATTTGAATGTTCTGAGAATATTAATTTTTAGCATGCATTGAAATAAAGTGAATTAGTGAAGTATCCTGCAGTTCAGTCAATCCATAGACATTTCTGGTGTTTTATTCAAATTCAATATTAAGGATTCTGTGTTCACTGGGTATGTATTTAACCTGTAAATCAGATTTTAAGTGCCTATCCTGCTAGATACAAGGACTTGAACAGTATTAAGCATATTGTCTTCAAAACTAGTGAAGTCCTCCTGATATCCATCTTTTCATATAGAACATAGATTCCTCTACTGATTTAGTGATTATATTAGAATACTAACCTAAGTTTAGGTACTATGAGCACTATTTTTTAATTAGTAGAATTTAGGATAGATGGTTAGTTAAGCTTTATGCTTTAATTAATTAACATGAGTGATGCTTGTTTATAATTTTCCTTTTTCTTTAATCAACCACTAGCTAATATGTTTTTTTTAAAAAAAAGTTTGCCTAGGGTACTGAGGCACCATTGTTGAAAAGTAGGAAGAATGGTGAGCAGCCAGGCTGACATGAAAAATCATAACATCTTTCAGCCTTGTTCACAGCTCTTGGTTCTTCACTCCCAAAAGGACATGGGGGAGTATCTGTCAGCCTTTCAAGAAGGACCTCAATCATAATTATAGAGTTAGGGCATCCAATGAGGAAGAGATGTTAAAGAATGTCATATTGTAGTAAACTCCAGTGCAGAGAGTATGAGAGCTCTCTTCATAATGATGGGTTTCAAACATACAAAAGATTATAATAGTCAAGCCAACTAGCTACTTTCTGTTCCTTTTGAAGACTGTGCAGAAGGATATATAGATTTAAACTGTGCTATGAGGTAATTACATTAAGCATTTGTTGGGTTGACTGTAACCCTGCAATTACATCTGAGTAATTTTATCTTTTCAGTCAGAAAAAATTCGCTGGGGCCAGTCTATTGAATCCTTTCAAGCCCAAGAGAAAACGCTCTGTGGAGATGTTCTCCTTACGGCAGCATTTGTGTCTTATGCTGGATCCTTTACAAAACAGTATCGCCAGGAACTGGTGAACTCCAAGTGGATTCCCTTTCTTCAGCAGAAGGTAAGCTCTGTTCTTTATCTTGTCCAACTTTGGAACTATCATATTGAAATTTCAATAGTAAAAGCAATTTATATGGTGAGCACTTTTGTAAGGTTAATCAACTGGAAATTCTTAAGTCAATGAGATGTTCCTTGAGTGTTACATAGTTTTTCTAATTTTAATGATGGTTTCAACAGGGAGATGAGAAATATGAAAATTAATTATAGAAGCTGTACTTTTACAGTTAATATAAATGATAATTTATAATCTTAAAGTTTATATAATTATAGGTATTACATAATATATAAATTGTATGTATATAATATATGCACTTTTATAATTATATGAACTATAGAGTTAGTTGGAAAACTGCTTTTAACAAAACCGGTAACCAATAAAAAAATAAGAATTATTATGTTATTGTATAGCGTGAAGCTTTTTGTTTTCTTATGACTATTATGGTTGTCTTTTTAAAAGACTATTTTCAAGGTTACTTTTAGAATAAAAGTGTAGTGTTTTGTATATAAATATAAAAATAACTGAAAATTTAAATTCATAAGCAAAGTGAAATCATAGATATAGAGAATTTGAAATTAACTAGTTTAAGATCCTTCTTGTACATATGAGAAAACTGAAGCACAGGAAGTTTAAATGACTTGACCAAGAACATACAGTATAGGAAATCAGACCTCCTGACTTCCAGGCCAGTGTTATCAGTGCAACACTGTGTTATCTCAATTGATTAAAACTGAGATTTATATATATAAGATAATATTTATTAATGTATATATATGGTTCTTAATTTACAGAGATATCCTAATTCTTCCTACACTAATGATGTTTGACATTGGCAATTATACCTCAGTTTTCACAATAGTTGTGTTCATGACATAAACATGTCTCAATGGGATTGTTTTAAATAAAATTAAATGTTTTAGAGAAAGCTCATTATTGAAGATGTTTTGTGATTAATCATTTAAAAATGAAAACCTTTTGTAACTAAATTATTTAACTGTATTATCAAACCATATTTTTATATTTCTTAAAAGTGGTTACGTGTGTATTAACCATATACCCTAAAAATTCAAGTTTTTCTCTAGAATTACCACCAAAAAGTGTGCTTTTAGGTAAAAGGGTTAGGTAAGAGGATAATACACTCTACTAATTCAATAATGATTTCTGCTAATTTTTGTCCATTTCTTACCTCATTGTCCATTTCAAAAGTATCAGTTATCCAATTGTTCTTTTTTTCTCAATCTCACCTTCTCTAAAATTCAGTCTTCTTTTTGGATGTATTTGCCTGGGTTACTTAAGAGTGATGAATGTTCTCTTTCATGGTCCTCTCTGCTTTCACAATCTCTCATGAAGTATTCTCATACTTTCCAAAATTGTAGGGAAAACCAGTCTACTTCCTAATGTCAAAACTATTGAATTTCAGATTTTCATTGTTATAGTTACCCTTAACTTTGGGGCATGTGATAGTATTGATGATATGAGCTTATGTTACCAATCACTTTACATATTTTTAATTAGAAACTTGCCTTCTGAAATTTGGTTTTAAAATTGACTGTTGTCATTAGTTGCCCTCAAGTTGATTCTGACTCATGGTGAGCTCATGTGTGAAGAGCAGAGCTGCTCAAAAGGGATTTCAAGGCTTTGACCTCTCAGAAGCAGATCACCAGGCCTATCTCCTGAGGGTCCTCTAGGTGGGTTTAAACTGCCAACCTTCCAGCTACTAGTCAAGTGCTAAGCCATTTATGCCACCCAGGGACTCACTGAGTTCTGATTTCATTAATTGAGGACTGATTAAAATTGGTACCATCTGTAATTGCTGGTATGGAATTTAATACAGTATAGGTTTCAGCAAAGTTTCACATCAATTGATTTGTATTTTCCCATTTATTTGAGATCTCAGACATGGACTTCTATGAAATTCTACAGGATCCCCCTTTAAAATATATTCAGGATCTGACCACTTCTCACCATCTCCACCATCTGGGCCAAGCCATCATCCCTCTCCTGGATTATTGTAAAAACTTCCTAACAGGTTTTCCTGCTTCAACATTTGCTGCTTCTTCCCCAACTCTGTTCTCAACATAGCATAAGCCTTTCAAAATGCGAGTCAGATATGTCACTTTTCTGCTAAAGTCCCTTTGGTAGCCCCTCACTGCACTCAGAGCAAACGTCAGAGATTACAAAGGTTTATGAAACCCGATATGATCACTCTTGATTTCACCTTCTATTATTCTTTTCCTCAATCTCTGTTCCAGTCACACTGGAACCCTTTGCATTGGCTGTCTCTTTGCCTTGAACAGAGACATCTGCATGGTTCACTCCTTTCCATCCATCAAGTCCCTGCTTGAAAAACACATTCTTAATACTAGATATGATTACAGTCCCCATTCTCCAGTATGCCTTATCCCCTTTAGCATTCTCTGCTTTTTCCCGGTAGCACTTGTCACTTTCTAATATATGATTTTATTTATTCACTTATTATGGTTAATGTCTACTCCCTATCCTCACTAGAATGTAATCTCTGTGGAAGCATGGAGTTTGTATGTTTTGTTCACTGCTACTTCCTAGAATAGAGCCTGGAACATTGTGGATACTCAATACTTACTTTATTTATGTGTAACAGCTGTACTGAGCTATAATTCACATACAATTCCCTCATTTAAATAATACAACTTGGTCAGTTTTAGTATATTCACAGCTGTGCAATTGTCACTACTATCAATTTTGGAACATTTTCATCACCCCAAAAATAAACCACATATCTATTAGCTGTAACCTCCCACTCACCTTCTTTTCTCTGTTCCCCATCTTCTTCAGTCATAGGCAACCACTAGTCCAGTTTCTATCTCTGTAGATTTGTCTATTTGGAACATTTCCTAAAAATGGAGTCATACAGTACGTGGTCTTCTGTGGCTGGCTTCTTTCTCTTAGTGTAATGTTTTCACGTAGCATGTATCAGTACTTCATTCCTTTTTTATGGCTGAGTAATATTCCATTAAGGAGCACTGGCGGCGCAGTGGTTAAGGGCTCAGCTGCTAACCAGAAGGCTAGTGATTCAAACCCACCAGTTGCGCCATGAGAGAAAGACATGGCAGTCTGCTTCCATAAAGATTTACAGCCTTGTAAACCCTATGAGGGAGCAGTTCTACTCTGTCCTACATGGTTGCTATAAGTCAGAATTTGACTCGACAATGATGGGTTTGGCTTCATTTTGGTTTAGAATATTCCATTTAAAATATTCCATTGTGTGACTATTTCACATTTGTTCATTCATGACTTGATGGACACTTGGGCTGTTTCCACCTTTTGACTCATTCCGCAATGAACATTGGTATGCATGTATCTGTTTTGGACCCTGCTTTCAAGTCTCTTGAGTACATCCCTAGGAGACATGTCTCTTTAATAAATGAGTATATGCTTATATATTCATTTAATTTCAGTGGGGGAAGTAGTAGTAATAGATTATTCAATAAATGGTGATAGAACAACTGATCACATAGGAAAAAGCACAGTTAGGGCTCTCCTTCAAAGCTTACTCAAAAGTGTTTCAGGTTATTTAGATACTAGAATGTGAAATAAATTAGAAGAAAATAGATGAATATGTGTATTATTATAAACTGGAAAATATAAATAAGAATTTATATCATTATAAATGAGGTTAGAGAATTAGCAATGGCCCAGATTATAAACTCACTTCTCTATAAAGAATGGAGTTTGAACTTTATCCTAAGCAGGGGGTGCATTGAGGGGTTCTAAGCAGATCTGTGGCAGGGTCAGAATTGCACACAGGAAAGTTCATATTGGCCACCAAGATACAGTGACTTGGAGAAGAGGCTGGGGCGGGACCTTCTTTTAGGAGGCTCTTGCAGCAATCCAGAAGACAGGGAACTGGACAAAGTGGTGACAGGGCACACAACAAGGAAGGAAGTGATTCCAGAGGAGGCAAGGAGGAAGATAAAACAATGCTGTGGATTGAACATGGAAATGATGGGGGAAAGTGAATGGGTGAAGGTGTTGTTCCCTGAGATTAAAATATACTTAGGACAAAAATGAAGAGTTGGTTTTAAGGACATTGAGCTTTGAGGTATCTGTGAAACATTCAAGTGCCATAATCAGTGGAGAATTGGATAAGAGAGTTCTTGGGTAGAGAATCAGATTGGGAGTCATCAATGCATAGGTAGTTGTTGAAACTATATGTGCAGGTAAGATCATCTGGAAGAAGGTTTAGCGTACAAGGAGCTGAGTCAGCACTGACAGGTGGCTAGGGAGTCGAGGAAGATGAAAAGCCAGGTAAGAGTAGTGTCATGGGGGACAAAAGTATGAAGGCGGGAATGGCCGAAAGCACCAACACCATAGAGACAAGTGAGAAAAGAACTAACAGTGTCATCAGTTTTGGAAATGTAAAGATCTCCTGTGACCATAGTTAAAGCTGTTTCAGTGGCATAGTAAGCCAGAAGCCAGAGTGCACTGGGTTATACAATAGATGGGAGTTGAGGAAGTAGAGACAGAAAAGATCAGTGCTTCCTCTAATAACTTGGCAGTGAAGGGAAGGAGATAAACAGAAGTGTCTAATTAGAGACATGAAGTCAAGAGAGGAGTTTGTTTCTTCAATATGGGTGAGACTAGAGCACATTTCTGTGCTTCAAGGGAAGAACTGGAAATGGAAATGCTGATGAGAAAAGGATGAAGAATGATCCTTCAGGAGCTGAGAGGGGATGGGCTCCAGAATGGAGGTCAAGGGATTGACCCTTGGGTAGGAGAAGCAAGACGCCTTCAACCTGGGGAGGAGGGAAGAAAACAAAGGTGGTCACAGACATAGATATTAACAGGAAAGAAGAAAGTTGATGCATTCACATCTGATGGTCTCTCTTCTTTCAGGGGAGTAGTAAAATGCAGTGCCAGGTGGCCAACGATAAAAAGATAGAAATTCGGAAAACATGTTTGAGGAGAGTGGCGAAAAATAAAAAATAGCCATTAAGGGGAGTAGGAGAATAGTGTTAAGTGTTGCCAAGCTGCTTTAAGAAACCCACAGTGAATTTGGAAAAGATTAAGTTAGAGTGACAAATAGTCACAGTAATAAAGGCTTCATCAGCAATACTCAGAATCTGGAAGTAAACGAAGGACAGAGAATGTTGAATCCAGCCAGAAAACGGGGTTTATAGACAGATAAGATGGAAAGAAAAGGATGCAGGGAAGGTGATGAGTTTGGCGAAAAACAGCTAAGGAATCTGCGGGGCAGCTTAGACTGTATAGAGGTGTGAGAATAGCCAGAAGTTTGTAGTTAAAATACAGTAGGGTAAAGAACTAGATGTCTTAATACTGTTTGTTAGAGTATTATGTTTAAAGATGTGAGATAGGTATAGACAAGCACTTTCAAAGAACTGGGTACTGGAATCTTAGATTTCAGTTATGAAATAGTTTCAGATTATTATAAGGTCTGGAACAGCCTTTTTCATCTAAGGAAGGAGATATAATATCGTACCAAAGGCATCAGCATCACTGGGATCATAGAGAGTGGGTAGGGAAAGCCAGGAATGTGAATGTTGTGTAATCTTCTAAGATGATTCTGATATCCCTCCCCAATGATGCTGGAGTGGAGAGGAGATGTAGAGCTTTGACATGGGGGAGATCAAGGCCAGGGAGTGGAATGATCACATACTTGGGCATTGAGGTTGTCTAGGATTGATAGCAAAACTCGATAGCAAAACTTGGAAAGGTGAGGAGAATCAGTATCTACGTCCTTAATAAGATAAGGAGATACACAGAGGATTGTATGGCTGGAATCCATGAGCCTCAAAGTTAATATTTTTATTCAGGGATGGAAAAACAATGGTCTGGAATTGCTTGCAGGGATTATGTACGAAGAATGCCAACTCTGGTATACACACATTTTTCAGTAAATGGAGTATTAAGAAAATGAATGTCTGTACTTGAGAGAGCCCTCAAGTGAAGTGAGACCCTAGAGCAATGCTTTTGGCACCCCAGCCTCATGTTAAACCACATGGAAAAGAACCCTACCCACCTCCCCAGATGAGAACTTTTAAAACATATCAATGACGATTAGACCTCAATCTCTAGAGAAAGGGTATGTATTGGCATTTTTTGAAGGCTCCCATGTAATTCTAATATGCAGCTTGAGGCTGAGAGCCACTGCCCTGGGGAAGAGCTGTATATTGCTTTAGACAATCAGGTAGAGGGAGTAACAAGAGAATTTGGTCCAAACAGGATGAGGATACTAAAGGGCATATTGGAAGGGTTGTCAGACAGTGCAACTGTGGGGACATGAGGTTGTGGAATGGGGTTGGAAGAATACAGAGTAGCACAGAGAATGGTGACTGAAAAGGACAGGGTGGTAGGCTTACATGGTCTTAAGAACCCAAATTAAGCAGTTGTTTCCATCCAGCTGGGCAGACAGAGGCATGGGCAAGTTCAAGTGTGACCAAAGGCCCCTTCCTTGGTTGAACCCAACCGGATTCACGCTGCCCAATAAGACTATTGAGGCAGCCTGGAGTCACACAAGCAAATTTATTTTCCCAGCAGCTAGCAGGAGACAGTAAGGGCTAGAACCTTTAGAGAGACTGTCTTACCAATTTGCCTATGAGCCAAGTATTTAACGGTTTCAACAAGGAGGGGGGAGGAGGGGTTTTGATGTTTATTCCTGAGGTTCTGGGCAGGGAGGGCAGAGATTTCTGAGGAGGGGTTATACAAATGCAAGCGCGCACGCAGGATTTCTTCAAGACGGAAGTTCTTCCGTTCCCCTTGACATAACTCATTATGGGATGTGACGTAGGTGCGCTGGTTCTCTTTGTCACATCACCCCCTTCTGCAGGCATGAGAAGGACAAGCAATGGTTGCCTTAACTTCTTTTGCACACAGTCTGCACCTGTGGAGTCCTGCAAGAACTATATTAACAGTTTATTTGCAACATTTTAGTTGGTTCCACCCCTCAGCTGGATCATTTTGCCCCACAGGGCCCCTGTGTTCTGTTCTGCTCTCCAGGAGGTGGGTTGTGGTTGTACCAGGTTGTTGATTCCACTCTCTGTTCTGCTCACCTTTTTCCTGATCTATGTCCAAAAAGGGGGTTGAGGGGGCAACTGGCTCTGCTCCAGCCTAGTCCTATCTCACAAGGACAGATGGCATTTGTACTCCACTTATTATTCCGACCTAGCAGGACAGAGGCAGAGCAAATGTGGTGTTAACCTTTCTGAGCCTCAGTGTCCTAAGCAGTAAGATAGACATCAGCCTGGCAGAGCTCTTGTAAGAATTAAATGAGAAAATGAAAAGAGTAAAGGTATATGAATAAATTTGTAAACTTATAAAGCCTTACATAAATATTAGTTGCTTTGTAGCCATCATATGAGGAGAAACCGGAGTATTGCCTTATCAGGAAGTTCCCTTTCCTCTTTAAGAATATGCCACTTGGTGAGTTTTCAGAGGACTCCCGTTCATTTGATGTTAGGATTGGTTTCATTTGGATCATGCCACATGCTTCAAGCCTTTTCTTTTTTCTCTCTAAAAACTTATTTCCCAAAGAGGAAAGTCTCTTTTCTTTTTGTCCAGCTCCACCTTCTAGTAGCATGCGGACTCACAACAGATTGACACTATGTAATGAAGCAATTAGATGGAGCCTTTAATACACTGACTATTTAGAAGATGATTTCAAACTCAAAGGACTTCCTCTCTGTACTTGGTTTCCAAACTCATTTTCCTTTCTGCAGTCTCCTTCAAGGAATTCTGGAGAGAAGAGTGAATTAAAAAGAAGATGCATTTTAAATGAGGTTTATTTTTTTTTAAACCTAGGTTAAGATTTATTGAGAAAATGATTTTTATATTGTAACTATCAAAAAATATTTTGAAGAAAAAAAATTCTGTAATGTAGTGCTGCAGCTACCTAACTGAATCTAATACTGTAAAAAATCCTAAGTTGTTTTTCTAAAATTTTAAGTCCAAATATGTTCACGATATTTATGATACCCTTTAATGTGGATTACCTGCTTTATTTCCCCTGCTAGATTGAACTGACCAAGAAAAAAAAAAAAAAACTGGTACTCTCTTTGATCGTACGCTTGAGTTATGACACAATATCTACAGGTGCATTTTCTCTTATTCCTTTTAGTTCCAGAAATTTATTTAAAGACTCCAGTTGTTTCAAGCTGTTTGTATTAAGTACCCAAAACCCAGTGCCGTCGAGTCGATTCCGACTTATATTAAGTAGAAGGTAGGAAATTAAAGCCACATATCCCTTGCTATTACAAAGTTGCTTATTCTAGGAGATACTCTGTTGCTTGTGTCTTCAAGGAATTTATGTATCAAGTTAGATACCACCACTTGTTCATATCTCTAGGAGATACTTTGATTTTTTTCCTAAAGTAGCATTGTATTCAGGAATAGTAAGAATATGATGCTATTTTTCCTATATTGATACCAAATTGCATCCATCCCAACTTCACTGTGGGGATCCTTCCATCATTTTGTTTGCTGGAGCTCTTTGGCCAGCTAGTAAACCAAACACCTACTGGTGCTACAGCTTCCTCTATCTACAGCAAGAAGGACTCTTTAAAACACTTTTTCATGGAGGCGTGTGTATATGTTAGCCTACCTCTAAGCTGTAGAACTAGCTCTTCATTCATCTTGCTTATTTTGGGGTCTCCAGGATCTGTAACAATGTTTCACATGCAGGAAGCGTGCTCAGTGAATGTCCATTGACTGATGACTGAAGGAATGAACGATAAAGTCCTTTTCACACTCTGGTTTCATTTTTGTAAGTCAGAAAGTTTTTCTATAGAATGATCCTTATTTTTTTTAATAGGTGTCTTTCCCTCCTTCTCCTGCTGCCTCCCTCCAGCTCTTTCTCTTTCCTTGTTTAATTTTTTTATTTTATTTTTGGTGAAAGTATGCACAGTAAAACAGGTTCCCATTCAACAATTTCTACACGTAATATTTAGTGACATTGGTTACAATCTTCAGTTTGTGTCAACAGTCTCATTACTTCCATTCTGTTTGTTCTACTCCCATTAATATAGCCTCACTGCCCCCCCGCCAACTTATCATCCATGCTTTAGAGTAACTGTTGCCCATTCCATCTCATTTGGATAATTTTTAAAAGAGCACAGTTCTTGTTATAAATTTAATTGTCCTCCCAAAAATACATGTTGCAAATCCTAACCTTTATAATGGTTATAATCCATTTGGGAATGAGTTTTCTTTATGTTAATGAGGCAGTATTAGTGTAGAGTGTGTCTTAAGTCAATCTCTTTTGAGATGTAGAAGAGCATATTAAGTAAGCAGAGAACGGGAAGAGAGATACCATGCCACATGAAGATCACCAAGGAGCCAAGGAACAAAAGCTGAAAAGAAACAAGGACCTTCCCCCAGAGCCAAAAGAAAGAGAAAACCTTCTCCTAGAGCCAGTGCCCTGAATTCAGAGTTCCGGCCTCCTAAACTGAGAAAATAAGTTTCTGTTTGTTAAAGCCACCCACTTGTGGTATTTCTGTTATAGAAGCACTAGGTAACTAAGACAGTTCTAAAGGTGAAATTCTTTACTTTTGAGCTAATCTGCTATTTAGTTAAAAGGTACTTTCAGGGGATAGTGTCTGTTCAAGGTTAAAAGAGTATCTCAGGGCGATAGTCTCAGGGATTCCTTCAGCAAGTCTGGATTCTTTGAGAATTTTCAGTTCTGTTCCTTTTTTTTTTTTTTTTAATCAGGATTCATCTTTTGTGACCCTGATCAGAGTGTTGGGTAGTGGTATCTGGGCACCATCTAATTCTTCTAGTTTCAAGGTATAGAAGGCCGTGGTTCATGGAGATAATTACTTCTATATTCCAGTTCCTTCTCTGGTTCTTGGGTTTTCTTCAGTCTCTTTTTCTCAGACAGTTGGAGACCAGCAGTTGCATTTTAGATGGCCATCAACAAGCTTTTAAAACCCTATGTGCTACTCACCAAACTAGGATGTAATACATGAACTTTATGAGCTATGTTATGCCAGTTGACTGAATTCATCCATAAGACTATGACCCTAAGTCTTCAAGAAAACTAATGGCATGAGGTAATTGGTTATATCTAAGAAGCATCTGCATCTGTAGCTTCTACTTGATTTATTATATCTACCTATCTTTCTATCTCTCCATCTATCTATATATTGGTGATTGTTGTTGCAAAATTATATATAACATGCCAAAACCAAAAAAAAACTCGAGTGGATTCTGACACATAGTGACCTTATCGGACAGAATAGAGCTGCTGCACAAGGTTTCCAAGGAGTGGCTGGTGGATTCGAACCACTGACCTTTTGATTAATAGCCATCCTCTTAACCACTGCACCACCAGGGTTCCACATTTACCAATTGGCCTTTCTTATGGGCAGTTTCTTGGCATCAGTTACACTAGTCAAAGTGTGCAAACTTTACCCACATTTGGTGCTACCTTTCCTGTCACGATAAACAAAAAACAGGTAGTGACTACTACCTAGAAAATGATGACCCCTCACCGTCCACTCCTGGTACCTCCAATGACCATCAGTCTCTGTATATATACCTATTCTTGTCATTATATAAACATGAGATCAGAGCAGAGGGCAGGGCCAAGAAGGCGGAGTAGTCAGACACTTCCGGTGAGCCCGCTTATAACAAAGACCCAAAAAACAACTGAAACGATTATATTTATGACAAGCTAGGAGCCTGAATATCAAAGGCAAAGTTAGAAAATGGACTGAGTGGCAACGGGAGGGAGAGACGGTTCAGAAGCAGAGAGGAGTTTCCAGACCTGAATCGCTGGCAACTGTCAGGCACCATTCCCAGGAGCTGCTGCGGCAGGCTGGTGGTAGCGTTCAGCCGCAGTTTTCTCAGGGAGAAACAGCCAGCTGCACAGCCTACTCTCACCTCCGGAACTAGAGAAGAGCGGCGCTCTTGGCAAAAGCTAAGTACTTGTGTATATTTTGCCTCGCCCCCAGGCCCAAAGCTGGCTTCAGTGGCTATCAATTTCCCTGGGCCTGAGATAGGTTCTGCTCAGCATCCTGAGCCATTCTCCCGGCCTTGGAGAAAGAATAAATTCACAGCTGGGGGAAAAGATAATCTGTCAGTTCCACTAACCTGGGGATCTCAGGAAAGAAATGGCTCCTGTCCAGGCATACATGGTCCATGAACTTTGAATACCTTTCCCCCCTGCATGGACCTGCGTGAGCCTATTTCAGGAGAATAGGCCCTTCTTGGAAGACTGCAACTCTTTGAGCTGTGCAGTAGGGAGGTGGGTATTTGATCTTTGACACCACTTTGCCTATTAAACAGAGTCCTTACCTACCCACTTCAGGGACCTAAGGACTGGTGGCTTTACTCACATCACCCAGGCACCCATGACAGGGGTCAAAGGATAACTGGTACCTCCCAGTCCTTACAACCAAAAGCATTGGATGCCCATGGTCCATCTGCAGAACCCACCCACGTGTGCACTCTAGGGAACAGGGATGTGCTTTCCTCACAGACACTCAGGGGACAGTTGTCAACCCCCTCCCTTGTTGAGAGCGTGACCCTTTGCTGCAACCAGATACCTGTACCTACACCAATCACCCCTCCCACTCTAAGTGGGACTGTAGGACGGAGCCTGTACCACACTTGATGACCAGCTACCTAGACACCTGAGCTGAATCCATACAAGAAAAATGAGTGGACTCATGAGCTCATATACCTGATAACAGTTCTAGGCATCAGATGACAGGACGTTAGAGCTTCAAAGGCAAAAATAATCAAGCTAGCTCACTCAAGCAGCCTATTTGGGTATATCAAAACAAAACAAAGCAAGAAGCTAGGATACAGCAAGCAAACATAAAATAAACTAATACAATAACTTATAGATGTCTCGGAGACAACAGTCAATAGAAAATCATATAAAGAAGCAGACCATGATCACTTCAACAAGCTCAAAACAAAGAATCAATGGATCTTCTGCCTTCCTGGAATTACCAGAAGCAGAACAAAAAAAAAAAAAAAAACCAAACCCAGTGCCGTCGAGTCGAGTCCAACTCATAGCGACCCTGTAGGACAGAGTAGAACTGCCCCATAGAGTTTCCAAGGAGTGCCTGGCGGATTCGAACTGCCAACCCTTTGGTTAGCAGCCGTAGCACTTAAGCACTATGCCACCAGGGTTTCCAGATGCAGAATACAAAAGATTAATACACATAACTCTTCAAGACATCAGGAAAGAGATCAGGCAATACACAGAACAAGCCAAGGAACACACAGATAAAACAGTTGAAGAAGTTAAAAAGGTTATTCAAGAACATAATGAAAAATTTAATAAGCTGCAAGAATTGACAGACAGCAATCAGAAATTTAGAAGATTAGCAATAAAATTACAGAATTAGAGAACTCAATAGAAAGAGGAGCAGAATTGTGGAATTGGAAGGCAGAATTGGTGAAACTGAAGATAAAACACTGGCAGCAATACATTTGAAGAAAAATCAGATAAAATACTTTTAAAAAATGAAGAAACCCTAAGAATCACGTGGGACTCTATGAAAAGAAATAACCTACAAGTGATTGGAGTACCGGAACAGGGAGGGATAACAGAAAATACAGACAGAATTGTTGCAGATTTGTTGGCAGAAAACTTCCCTTATATCGTGAAAGATGGGAGGATATCTATCCAACATGCTCATTGAACTCCACATAAGGTAGATATTAAAGTCACCAAGACATGTTACAATCAAACTTCCAAAACCAAAGATAAAGAATATTAAGAGCAGCTAGGGATAAACAAAAAGTCACTTACAAACGAGAGACAGTAAGAATAAGCTCGGACTACTCAGCAGAAACTATGCAGGCAAGAAGACAGTGGAATGACTTATATAAAGCATTGAAGAAAAAAACTTGCCAGCCAAGAATCATATATCCAGCAAAACTGTTTCTCAAATATGAAGGCGAAACTAAGACATTCGTAAAAACCAAACCAAAAATACAAGACATACTAAAGAGAGTTCTCTGGTTAGAAAATCATTAATACCAGATATCAAACCAAGACTAGAACACAGGACAGAGCAACCAGATGTCAACCCAGATACAGAAATTAAAAAAATAAGATTAAAAAAACCCTCAAACAAGAAGGACCTGGTGGTCGTGGCCCCCAGACCTTCTGTTGGCCCAGGACAGGAACCATTCCCAAAGCCAACTCTTCAGACATGGATTGGACTGGCCAATGGGTTGGAGAGGGATGCTGGTGAGGAGTGAGCTTCTTGGGTCAGGTGGACACTTGAGACTATGTTGGCATCTGCTGCCTGGAGGGAAGATAAGAGGGTGGAGGGCGTTAGAAGCTGGTGAGATGGACACGAAAAGAGAGAGTGGAGGGAGGGAGCGGGCTGTCTCATTAGGGGGAGAGTAATTGGGAGTGTGTAGCAAGGTGTATATGGGTTTTTGTGTGAGAGACTGACTTGATTTGTAAACTTTCACTTAAAGCACAATAAAAATTAAAGAACCCTCAAAACATGGTAACAGTGATGTCATTGTGTAAAAGACATTAAAACAGTAAAGAGGAACTAAGAAATGTAGTCATAGATCTTTCATATGGACAGGAAGACAAGGTGATATAAAGAAATAAAAGTTACGTTTAAACTTAGAAAAATAGGGGTAAATATTAAGGTAACCACAAAGAAGACTAACAATCTTACTCATCAAAATAAAATACAAGAAAAAAAAAGACTCAGCAGAAACAAAATCAACAACAAATAAGAGGAAAAGACAATATATAAACTACTCAGCACAAAAAATTAAATGGGAAAAAGAAACTGCCGACAACACACAAAAAAAGATATCAAAATGACAGCACTAAACTCATCCCTATCCATAATTACGCTGAATGTAAATTGACTAAATGCACCAATAAAGAGACAGAGAGTGGCAGAATGGATAAAAAAACGAAATCTGTCTATATGCTGCCTACAGGAGACACACATTAGAGACACAAACTAAAACTCAAAGGATGGAAAAAATACATCAAGCAAACAACAATCAAAAAAGAGCAGGAGTGGCAATATTAACTTCTGACCAAATAGACTTTTAAACCCACCACAAAGGATAAGGAAGGACACTATATAATGATTAAAGGGACAATATACCAGGAGGCTATAACCATATTAAATATTTATTTACCCAATGACAGGGCTGCAAGATATATACAACAAACTCTAACAGCATTGAAAAGTGAGATAGACAGCTCCACAATTATTAGGAGACTTCAACACACCACTTTCGGTGAAGGACTGAACATCCAGAAAGAAGCTCAATAAAGACACAGAAGACCTAAACACCACAATCAACCAACTTGACCTCATAGGCATATACAGAACACCCCAACCAACAGCAGGCAAGTATACTTTCTTTTCTAGCGCACATGGAATGTTCTCTACAATAGACCACATATTAGGTCATAAAGCAAGCTTTAGCAGAATCCAAAACGTTGAAATGTTACAAAGCATCTTCTCTGACTGTAAAGGCCATATAAGTAGAAATCAATAACAGAAAAAGCAGGGAAAAGAAATCAAACACTTGGAAACTGAACAATACTCTGCTCAAAAACAACTGGGTTATAGAAGACATTAAGGATGGAATAAAGAAATTCATAATATCCAATGAGAATGAAAACACTTCCTATCAAAACCTTTGGGACACAGTGAAAGCAGTGCTTAGAGGTCAATTTATATCAACGAATGCACACACACAAAAAGAAGAGCCAAAATCAAAGAGTTATCCCTACAACTTGAACAAATAGAAAGAGAGCAACAAAAGAAACCCTCAGGCACCAGAAGAAAGCAAATACTAAAAATTAGAGCAGAATTAAAAGAAATAGAGAAAAGAAAAATAATTGAAAGCGTTAACAAGACCAAAAGGTGGTTCTTTGAAAAAATTAACAAAATTGATAAACCATTGGCCAAACTGACAAAAGAAAAACAGGTGAGGAAGCAAATAACCCAAATAAGAAATGAGCTGGGTGATATTACAACAGACCCAACTAAAATTAAAAGAATCATATCAGATTACTATGAAAAATTGTACTACAACAAATTTGAAAACCTAGAAGAAATGGATGAATTTCTAGAAACACACTACCTACCTAAACTAACCCAAGCAGAGTTAGAACAACTAAATAAACACATAACAAAAGAAGAGATTGAAAAAGTAATTAAAAAACTGCCAACAAAAAAAAAGCCTGGCTCAGACAGCTTCACTGTAGAGTTCTACCAAACTTTCAGAGAAGAGTTAACACCACTACTACTAAAAGTACTTCAGAGTATAGAAAAGGATGGAATGTTCCCAAACTCATTCTATGAAGCCAGCATATCCCTGATACCAAAACCAGGTAAAGACACCAGAAAAAGAAAATTACAGACCTATATTCCTCATGAACTTAGATGTAAAAATCCTCAACAAAATTCTAGCCAATAGAATTCAACAACATATCAAAAAAAAATAATTCACCATGAGCAAGTGGGAGTCAAACCAGGTATGGAGAGATGGTTCAACATTAGAAAAACAATTAATGTAATCCATCATATAAAGAACCACATAATCTTATCAATTGATGCAGAAAAGGCATTTGACAAAGTTCAACACCGATTCACAAGAAAAACTTTCAGCAAAATAGAAGTAGAAGAAAAATTCCTCAACATAATAAAGGACATTTATACAAAGCCAACAGCCAACATCATTCTAAATGGAGAGTCCGAAAATATTCCTCTTGAAATCGGGAACCGGACAAGGATGCCCTTTATCACCACTCTTATTCAACACTGTGCTGGAAGTCCTAGCCAGAGCAATTAGGCTAGATAAAGAAATAAAGGGCATCCAGATTGGCAAGGAAGAAGTAAAAGTATTTGTATTTGCAGATGACATGATCTTATACACAGAAAACCCTAAAGAATCCTCAAGAAAACTACTGAAAGTAATAGAAGAGTTCAGCAGATTATCAGGATACAAGATAAATATACAAAAATCAGTTGGATTCCTCTACACCAACAAAAAAGAACATCGAAGAGGAAATCACCGAATCAATGCCATTTACAGTAGCCTCCAAGAAGATAAAATACTTAGGAATAAATCTTACCAGAGACATAAAAGGCCTATATAAAGAAAACTACAAGACACTACTGCAGGAAACCAAAAGAGACCTACGTAAGTGCAAAAACATACCTTGCTCATGGATCGGAAGTCTTAACATTGTAAAAATGTCTATTCTACCAAAAGCGATCTATAGATGCAATGCAATTCTGATCCAAATTCCAATGACATTTTTTAATGAGTTGGAGAAACAAATCACCAACTCCATATGGAAGGGAAAGAGGCCCCGGATAAGTAAAGCATTACTGAAAAAGAAGAACAAAGTGGGAGATCTCACTCTACCTGATTTTAGAACCTGTTATACCGCCACAGTAGTCAAAACAGCCTGGTAACTTGTGCAACAGATACATAGACTAATGGAACAGAATTGAGAATCCAGACATAAATCCATCCATATATGAGCAGCTAATATTTGACAAAGGCTCAAAGTCAGTTAAGTGGGGAAAAGCCAGTCTCTTTAACAAATGGTGCTGGCATAACTGGGTATCTATCTGCATAAAAGTGAAACAAGACCCATACCTCACACCATGCACAAAAACGAACTCAAAATGGATCAAAGACCTAAATGTGAAATCTAAAATGATAAAGATCATGCAATAAAAAATAGGGACAACACTAGGAGCCCTAATACATGGCATAAACAGTATACAAAACATTACTAACAATGCAGAAGAGAAACTAGATAACTGGGAGCTCCTAAAAATCAAACACTTATGCTCATCCAAAGACTTCACCAAAAGAGTAAAAAGATTACCTACAGATTGGGAAAAAGTTTTTAGCTATGACATTTCAGATCAATGTCTGCTCTCTAAAATCTACATGATACTACAAAAACTCAACAACAAAAAGACAAATAACCCAATTAAAAAATGGGCCAAGGATTTGAACAGGAGGCACTTGACTGATGAAGACATTTACGTAGCTAACAGATACATGTGGAAATTCTCACGATCATTAGCCATTAGAGAAATGCAAATCAAAAGTACAATGAGATTCCATCTCACTCCAACAAGGCTAGCATTAATCCAAAAAACACAAAGTAATAAATGTTGGAAAGTTTCAGAGACTGGAACACTTTTTTTTTTTTTTACATCATATATATATATATATATATATATATATATTTTAACTTTTATTGAGCTTCAAGTAAACGTTTACAAATCAAGTCAGACTGTTACATATAAGTTTATATACACCTTACTCCATACTCCCACTTGCTCTCCCCCTAACGAGTCAGCCCTTCCGAGACTGGAACACTTTTATACTGCTGGTGGAAATGTAAAATGGTACAACTACTTTGGAAATAGATTTGGCACTTCCATAAAAAGCTGGAAATAGAACTACCATACAATCTAGCAATCCCACTGCTTGGAACATATCCTAGAAAAATAAGAGCCTTAGCATGAACAGATATATGCACACCCATGTTCATTGCAGCACTGTTTACAATAGCAAAAAGATGGAAGCAGCCATGGTGCCCATCAATGGATGAATGGATAAATAAATTATGGTATATTCACACAATGGAATACTACACATCAATAAAGAACAGTGATGAATCTGTGAAACATTTCATAACATGGAGGAATCTGGAAGGCATACTGAGTGAAATCAGTCAGTTGCAAAAGGACAAATATATGAGACCACTATTATAAGAACTCAAGAAATAGTTTAAACAGAGAAGAAAACATTCTTTGATGGTTATGAGGGTGGGGAGGGTTGAGGAAGAGGGGTATTCACTAATTACATAGTAGACAAGAACTATTTTAGGTGAAGGGAAAGACGACACACAATACAGGAGAGATCAGTACAACTGGACTAAACCAAAAGCAAAGAAGTTTCCTGAATAAATGGAACCCTTCAAAGGCCAGCATAGCAGGGGCTGGGGTTTGGGGGCCATGGTTTCAGGGACATCTAAGTCAACTGGCGTAATAAAATCTATTAAAACATTCTGCATCCCACTTTGGAGAGTGGCGTCTAGGGTCTTAAATGCTAGCAGGCGGCCATCTAAGATGCATCAATTGGCCTCAACCTTCTTGAATCAAAGGAGAATGAAGAACACCAAAGACACAAGGTAATCATGAGCCCAAGAGACAGAAAGGGCCACATACACCAGAGACTCCATCAGCCTGAGACCAGAAGATCTAGATGGTGCCCGGCTACAACGGATGACTGCCCTGACAGGGAACACAACAGAGAACCCCTGAGGAAGCAGGAGAGCAGTGGGTTGCAGACCTCAAATTCTCATAAAAAGACCAGAAGGACCCCAGAGGTCATGGTCCCCAGACCTTCTGTTAATCCAAGACAGGAACCATTCCCGAAGCCAACTCTTCAGCCAGGGATTGGACTGGACTATGGGATAGAAAATGATACTGGTGAGGCGTGAGCTTGGATCAGGTAGACACATGAGACTTTGTGGGCAGCTCCTGTCTGGAGGGTAGAGGAGACGGCAGGGGGTTCAGAGGCTGGCCAAATGGAAACAAAAATAGAGTGGAGAGAAGGATTGTGCTGTCTCATTAGGGGGAGAACAGCTAGGAGTACATAGCAAGGTGTATATAAATTTTTGTATGAGAGACTGACTTGATTTGTAAACTTTCACTTGAAGCACAATAAAAAATTTTTTTTAAAAAGATCATATATTTGTTCTTTTGTAATAGATTTATTTCGCTCAGCATAATGTTCTCCAGGTTTATCCATGTTGTGAGATGATTCAAGAACTCATTTTTCTTTAAGACTGCACAGTAGTCCATTATATGTACGTACCACATTTTGTTTATCCATTCATCAGTTGACAGGTGTGCATTTGTATGGTCATGCCTCTTCTATTAGATTTCTAGGATGTATATCTAAAAGTGAGATCATAAGGTAGGTCTATTTCTAGTGTTTTGAGGAAGCACCATACTGTTGTCCATGGTGATTATACCCTTTTACAATCCCACCAGCAGTGAATAAGTGTTCCAGTCTCCCTACATTCTTGCCAGAATTTGTTTCCTTTTTTTTTTCCTCTATCAGTACCATTTTAGCAGGGGTGAGATAATAGCTCCTTGCTGTTTAGATTTGCATCTCTCCAATGATCACAAGTATCTTTTCATGTATTTGTTGGCCACTTGAATGTCCTCTTTGGTGAAGTGCCTGTTCATGTCCTCTGCCCATTTTTTAATTGGTCTGTCTTTCTTTTTGTTACTGAGTTGAAGTTTTCTATGTATTTTAGAGACTATACTCTTATCAGATATCATTTCTGAAGATTTTTTCTCAGTCTGTAGGTTGTTTTTTTAATCATTTGATCAAGTCTTTTGATGAGCATAAGTCTTTAATTTTTATGAGGTCCCAGTTAATCTAATTTGTCTTCTGCTGTTCGTGTATTTGTAGTTGTGTTTGATAATCTACTTTTTTTAATTAGGTCCTATAGTTTTACCCCTCTGTTTTCTTCCAAGAGCTTTATAGTTTTAGCTTTAACATTTAGGTCCTTGATCCATTTTGACTTAGTTTTTTCGTATGGTGTGAATATCCAATTTGCCAGCACCATTTGTTGAAGAGACTGTTTCTTCTCCATTGAATGGATTTTGACCCCTTGTTGAAAATCAGTTGTCCATCAGTGGATGGATTTACCATATTTTTTGCAAATAATATGCTCCATCTATGTTTCTTTGCCAATTGTGCCTTCCCTCCACAAGGTGTTTTTGAAAGTACCACTATGCTAATTTTGTTTACAGCAACATGTAAAAAAAAAAGGCATAGCAGTGGTTACAAAAATACCTCACAGAGGGAGGCCACCGTTGGCAAACAAATATAGAAGGTGCTCATTACTTAAGTAAAAATGCAGTATTTCTGGAGTCTCAATTATATTTCATTGGTCTGTCTATCTTTTAATTGTAGAACCAGTACCAGGCTGTTTTAATTACTGTGGCTGTATAATATGTTTTGAGATCAGGGAGTGTGACATCTCCTACTTTGTTGTTCTTCAAGATTGTTTGGGCTATTTGAGGCCTTTTTCCTTTCCATTTAAAGCTCATGTTTAGTTTTTACATTTTAATAAAGAATGCTGTTGGAATTACATTGTATCTATAGACTACTTTGGGTAGTGTTGACATTTTCACAATATTAAGTCTTCCAGTACATGAGCATGGAGTGTCCTTCCATTCATATAGGTCTCTTTTAATCTCTTATAGCAGTGTTTAATAATTTTCATTGTATAAGTTCTTTACATCCCTGGTTAGGTTTATTCCTAAGTATTTTATCTTTTAGGGACTATTGTTAAATGGGGGGCCCTGCTGGCAGGGGTTAAGCATTTGGCTGCTAAGCAAACAGTCAGCAGTTCAGATCCACCAGCCGCTTCATGGAAACCCTAGGGAGCAGTTCTACTCTGTCTTATAGGGTCTCTATGAGTCCAAGTCGACTTGACGGCAACGGGTTTGGATTTTTTTTTTTTTTTTTAATTATTGTATTGTTTTCTTGATTTCCTTTTCAGATTTCTCATTGTTCGTGTAAAGAAGCCCAACTGATTTTTGTTCTCCCTCTCTTTTAAAGGAGACAACTCATCACTTTGCAATGCTACTTTCTACAGTCACAGTATAGGCAAATCTCTCAATCTAAGTTCCTTGGCACAACTTGCAAGCTGATGGAGTTCACAAGGACTGAATACATTTTGTTGACCCATCCCAGGAAGACAAGTCATTTCCTTGTAGTGTTGACGTGTAGTAAAATATGAAATGCCTGAGCAGGATATCGCGTTTTGGCATTGCTTATGTGGCCTGATTATTCATAAGCAAATGTAGTTGTTATCCTGCCACTTCCTGGTGGCTAAATTCCACTCTTACTTTACTGAAATAACTGTATGTATGTATAGGACAAAGACCCTTTTAGCTGAAGCCAAGTAGAAGCAGTTAATGAACCAGATGTTGAGTACCACATTGACAGAATCCTGAGAAACATAGGCCTTAACAGGTTGAATCTTATTTGATGATGAGAATTTTATTTTGCTTCTAAGAGTCCATAGAGAATTTACTTTTGTTCCCCTGGAGTCACTTCCTGCCAGTTTTGGTCTCTTATTTTCTTGTCTGTCGTGGTAAGTCTCCCTCCTCTGCAACACTGTCAGTTTATTGCATTCAACTCTAATTTAAAAGGTTCCCATTCCAATAACTGAAGGCTTGGACTTGATTGCCATGTTGACGGATGATGCTACAATTGCCGGCTGGAATAACGAAGGACTGCCCAGTGACAGGATGTCAACCGAAAACGCCACTATCCTAACACACTGTGAGCGCTGGCCCCTGATGATAGATCCCCAGCAACAGGGAATTAAATGGATCAAGAATAAGTATGGAGCCAACCTTAAAGTCACACATCCGGGCCAGAAAGGGTATGTGAAATCTGAAGGACTGGCTTTCTGTTTATCTGCTTTAAAGTGGATCTAATTTTTATAGAGACTTGGCATTTGTTAGACCTCTCTGCCACTTGGAAATATTACAATATGGTGCTACTTGTTTATCTGTAAGGTCCCTGGGTGGTGCAAGCAATTTACGCTTAACTATTAACCTAAACATTTGGTGGTTCAAACCTACCAGCAGCACCGTGGAAGAAAGTCCTGGTGATCTGCTTCTGTAAAGATTAAAAAAAAAAAAAGCTGTAAAGATTACAGCCAAGAAAATCCTATGGAACAGTTCTGCTCTGTAACACATGGGGTCGCTATGAATCTGGATTGACTTAGTGGCAACATGTTTGGTTTTTGTTTTGTTTGTTCATATAAATAATCTCCTATATAATATCTCTGTTGAAAAAACATTTATGCTGGGTGATGTCTAGTTAAATAAAGAAGAAAGTATCTTGATGTTCAGAACAAACACTATACCTGAAAAGTAAAATATGTGAATTTCCTAAGGCCAGGAAGGGACAGATGATCTATTAGATGCCTCATTTAGAGTGTTTGGTGTATGGTAGCACAAGAATAGTCAGCTGCACCAATAGGCTCAATGATGTTTACAGACATATTCCTAAATATATTTTTGCCCACAGCAAGCTCTTACCATGGTGACAAATCACAACATTGGATTTCTGAAGATAATTTAATCTTTTAGTCAAGTTTCACATGTCAGTTTTGAAAACTGATTCTACTCTGAGATTTTCTGTCACTGGGTCCTCATGACATTACTGTCTGATAAATGGAAAGCCATCTTATATGTAGTTGGTGTTCAGGTAACAAGGAATAAATTATTTTAGACCTATTGATATTTTAATTGGCCCTTTTTCGTCTTTTCATATGTAAACTAAAATAAGGAATTTCTGCAGTTATATAGATATAGTCCTTGTTTATCTGAATGCTTGGAGAAAAAAAAAATTACGGGTAAGGAGAGACTTTATTGAAGAATGGGAATGAAATAAAATGATAGTTCATCACTTTACATGACTAAACCTACAAGTTGAAAATGACATTTGATGAAACCACAGGCATTTAATATAATTTGAATTTTTAAATGAAAAGTAAAGGATCCATTAAAAAAATTAAACTTATGACAGTTGGGTCAATTACATTTATTTCCACCATGATTATTATAAAAAATAACCAATTTACAGATGGATTTATTAGTTTGACTATTGAATTTTGCTTGGAAAATATGACTAAAATTTATCTCAAAGTCTGATCTTCAATGTCGATGTAATCCAGTTGTAGAAGAATGTGACTTTATAAAATGCCTTCTTTCAGTGACTATGTCCCACTTAAAATAAACCAAAAAGAAAACCAAACCCATTGCCATCAAGTCGATTTCAACTCATAGTGACCTTATAGGACAGAGTAGAACTGCCCCTACAGAGTTTCCAAGGAGCGCACCTGGTGGATTCGAATTGGCGACCTTTTGGTTAGCAGCTGTAGCACTTAACCACTGTGCCACCAGTGTTTCCCCACTTAAAATAGCTACATTAAATTAAATATAATTTAATCATATAAATAACTTTGAACATCGTTCCGGTGCTTACTTACATTTTATTATCTCAATTCTAACTGAATTTTAAGGTTTTTGAATGCCATTGAAACGGCTTTGGCCTTTGGAGATGTCATCTTAATTGAAAACCTTGATGAAACGGTAGATCCCGTCCTCGATCCACTGCTTGGCAGGAACACAATTAAAAAAGGAAAGTAAGTTTTCTTGAATTTTTAACATTTGTTTTGTGCTGAATTTTAGTTTGATTATCAGCCTCTGTATCTTTTTTTTTTTTTTTTATCTTAGACTCATAAGATATACACAATCTATTGGGCTCTTCTTGGTGATATCTCTGAGCTTTCATTCCCTGGCACCTGTGCTTCGAAACAAAGCAACCTCAGCATGATCCAGACTTTTAGACTATTTGTTGGGTGGATTTAGATTCGTTTTACTCAGTTTCTGACTTACAGACCCAAAAATGCATCGTCACAAATGTACTGAGAATAGTTTCCCCTTTTTAAGCCAGTATTTCCCTAACTTCAGTAATTTGGAAAACATTTTTAGCATTTTTGCCTTATCTGTGTATCAGTTGTACTATTATTTGATTGATATTTTTTAAATCGATTTTAAATGTACTAATTATTTTTTTTCAACTCATCTGGGGTAATAGCCTCCACAAAATTATGGGTTTACTGTACACGTTCTACTTTTTTCTAAAGTACTTTAAAAATAGCCATTCAAATAAAGAGCTTATTAAACCCCCCAAAAAAACCCACTGCCATCCAGTCTGTTCTGACTCGTAGCAACCCTATAGGACAGAGTAGAACTGCCCCCTAGGGTTTTCAAGGAGTGGCTGGTGGATTCAAACTGCTAACCTTTTGGTTAGCAGCCTAAGCTCTTAACCACTACGCCACCAGGGCTCCTATATGTATATAAAAAATAGGGCTCCCAATTAGTGGGCCCCTAATATCATCCCCATACCACCAGTGGGGAACTACCAAAAACTGGGAAACGCCCCCAGGTAAAATACACATGACTTTCCAAATGGCTGCCCTCCTCCTGGGGTACCACACTTTCCAGAACATTCTCCCAGGGCATCTACAAGGAGCCAGTAAGTCCAGTGGCATCACTAGGGTTGGTGTCACCTCCCCATGAACCTCCTCCCATACCAGACCATACAGAATGCTTAGTAATGTTTTTTGTACTGTTAATCATAAATCATAATTCTTGTGCATCACTCCTTCTTTTCCTTTAATTACTACTTCATTCTCAAAAAAGCTATTGATATAGGTTCACAAATACTAATTACCAGAATATTGTAGCTAAAACACCAGAAAACTTGACAAACTCAGCGACTCTAAAAACACTGGCAGCAAAGAATGTGCCAACCAAACCACATGATTTGAAGCATCATTGTAATTGGGTAATAATGACAGCTCTGACAGGAGCGCATTAGAAGGTTCAAAAAGTAAATTATCACAGAGTGTTAGTCTTGTAAGTATATTGATACATGCAAGCTGGGCTTGAGAAAAATGTTTTTGTTGTTATAACTACAGGGATATTTTTATAGACAGTCATTTTGGGGTCACCCCCTCTGACAGTGTCACCCAGTGTAGTCCACACCCTCCGCACACTCTTAGTGACGCCGCTAACTATGTCAGTTTTCTACAAATGTGTGAATGGTCAGGCATGCAGTTAAGTCTCTAACCAAACCTGAGTGGGCTGAAGGGGGGAACGGCATTCCAGAAGTTCTTTGTCTCTCTTCACTCAAAAAACCAACATCCTCTAGAGTCATTATTTCACTGGATTTCCTTCTCTTTTTTTACTGTTTTTCTTCACAGAAATATAATTCTAGCACTTGCCCAACCCCTACTTCTTCCTTGAACACCCACTCTCTGCTTCAAAGGTGTGTATCTCCTTTTGTATCACTAGATGTTCCATGTCAGTTGTAAGTGGAAATAGGCCTACTTAAGGGTGACTCCCTCCTATTTTAAATAGTCTCTAATTTATTCAAAAAAAAAAATTTTTTTTTTTTTTAGTATAGTGTTTATCATACACCTCACCAAGTAAATCCATTTAGAGTGACTGACAACTTATAATTGTTTAATAAACTGAAATTTACCCAGACACACATTTAGAATATTCTAATAAGCCATTTGAAAAACTGTTACTCTGAACATAAATATAATTGTAGCTGTGTCTGATGTGTTAAAAATATAGTGTATAATTTCGAAAGCCTCTAAAGTGAAATCCTTGTTATTAAGGTTCTAAGTCAATTATGAGAACCTAAATTTTTTTTCAGTGAAATATGTATCCTCTGATCTTTAACTTGGACTTTCAGTAACACAGTTTAGGTGTAAGAAATTAAATGACTCTCTATTATATTGTTTTGGATTTGTGAAAAGCTGAAATTTCCATAAACTGGTGATTTTGAGTCATGATTTTTTCCTCAGTGTTGATGTAGCTAAGCATCAGTGAGCATTCCAGAAGACTTTTATTTTAGAAACTGAAATTATTTTGCATAGAGCATCGAGTCTTTTTCATATCAGGTCAGAATGATTTATTCAAAATTAATAATGTTCACTGAATATCTACTCTCTGTTATGCTTTATAGAACTGATCATATCACTCCAGTATTTTTTAAAAGGCAAGAGAATTGAAAATGAGCTGTAAGAACATAACAAATGGTGTTTATTTCCTGCAGTTATTACCAATCCTGAAACCTAAATGCTTGTGTGTGGGGACAACCACTTGTATGAGGATGAATTTTAGATCGGTATTTCCAAGTTTTGCTACATGCCTCTCCCGTCCACATGTTTTTAGAGCATCTTAACCCAGAGAATGTGTGAGCTAGTGGAGTCCGTAAAAACTCCCCTGTCAGTCATTGAACAAACCTTCACTGAGTATTGCAATATGCCAGGCACTATGCTAGAGGCTGGGGATTCAGAATGCAACAAGGTTGTCAAGTCACCTATGGGTAGGTTCGAACTGCCAACTTTTTGGTTAATAGCTGAACACTCAACCATTTGCACCACCCAGATACTCGGCATTAAGGTACAGACCCTGCCTTTAAGGAGTCTGTTTTTCCTCAGGGGAAGCTAGACCTAGAAGCAGTAAATGCAATGCAGTGCCACCTTGTGATGATAGATGTATACATGGCAGGGAGCATTCCATGGTAGACTGGATAAGGCTTTATTGAAAAAAAAAAAGAACTATATTCAATTTACATTTACAGTTAGTGTAAATCTTGAAAGATGAATAGACATTTGTCAGGTAAACAATTGGAGGAGGACAATCTTAGACAGACGGAACTCATACCAAAGACAAAAAGACATGAACCAGCCCAGTAGGTTTAGGGAACTGGAATAGAATCCAGATGGGTGAAGAGTTGTGAATTGGGGAGAAAGGGCAGAGAGTGTGGACTGGAGAGAAAAGACTGCCAAGGTGGGCAGGGCCCAGAGCCTGGATGTCATTGGGTATCCATGGCCGACAGGTTAGCCTTTTTCCTAGAGGTCAATAATTCTTATTTTTTCCTCAAAACACTGAAGAGGCTTATTGCTGCCAGTCACAGTAGTTGACAACAGTAATGGTTTTGGCCAAAGGTGTGCCATTCTGAAGTAATGAGTCTAGAGTCTCCGTCTTTTCACTTGAGAATCACGAACATGAGGCAGTGGGGGTGCTAGTGAAGACTCAAGCATTCTGGAAGTAATGGGAACAGATTTATGTCTCTGAAAAGTCATACTGTTGGCAGTTTCAAGCAGTGGTTGAAGGGGTATGGATCTGGAGCCAAAGTCCCGTTTCCAAACAATTGCAGTAACACAGGTGGGTGATGACGTGAGCCTAAACTAAAGCAGCGGCAGTACAGATAGAGAGGAGAGGACAAATAGAAGAACTGTCAAGTTCAGGTCATCAGTGCATGTCGTTAATTGGATATCGTTATTAGAGAAAAGGGAGACACCAAGGATGATCCCAAGTTTTCTGCCACCAGAATTTGGTTAAACGATGGTGCCATTTATAGAGAGATGTGATATAGGAAGAGGAGTAAATGTAGTGAAACAGGTAATTATTTATTAGACACTCAGATTGAGGTGCTTCTGTAACACTCATTCCCGAAAGGTCAATCTAAAAAGCAGTTCCCATGTGAGTATGGAGCTTGTAAGAGAGATCTTGTTTGAACATGCACATTGGGGAACATCTACATAGAGAGATAGTTAAGCCATCCCGGGGAATGTGATTGTTTAGGGAGACTATACAGTCAGAAGGTCAGAGAAGATCCTCACTTCACAGATGAGAGATGGGGACTGAAAGGGCTCAGATAATGTCTTTTTAGATGCCCTGTGACTGTGTGAAAGGAGCCCTGGTGGTACAGTGATTAAGTGCTCGACTGCTAGCCAAACAGTTGGGGGTTCAAAACCCACAGGCAGCTACTCTTTGGGAGAAAGATGTTGCCTTCTGCTTCTGTAAAGATTACAATCCTATGGGGCACTTCTGCTGTGTCTTATAGGGTTTCTATGAGTCAGAATCAACTCGACAACAGATTTGGTTTTTTTTTTTTTTTTTGTATGACTATATGAAGTTTGGAGCCCTGGTGGTGCAGTGGTTAAGAACTTGGCTGCTAACCAAACGGTCAGCAGTTGGAATCCACCAGCTGCTCCTTGAAAACCATATGCAGGCAGTTCTACTTTATCCTATAGGGTTGCTATGAGTTGGAATTGACTCGATGGTAACGAGTATATGAAGTTTAATATGTAGAAACCTAGTTTTTTAACCAACTTTTCCAAATAACTGTCATTGATATATGATAATGAGAGCCCTGGTGGTGCAGTGGTTAAGAGCTCGGCTGCTAACCAAAAGGTCGACAGTTGAGATCTACCAGCTGCTCCTTGGAAACCCTCTGGGGCAGTTCTACTCTGTCCTACAGGATCTCTATGAGTCGGAACCAACTCGACAGCACCTACCAACAATAACATCCTTCTTCTAGCAGAGCTGTTATGAATGCTACTTTTCCAATCTACTCTTCCTACTGTAAGTCTTTCATTCTGTTTTTTCCCAAACCATGTTTATTTTCCCATCGATGTTTTGGAATCTACGCTTTCATTGTTATACTTTCCAATCTAGTTCAGCCCTTCATTTCTTTATACTTACCAAAGTAATAATTGTGCATCCTTTCTCTGTTCATTTCTCTCCAACCCAAAGAGTGACAAAAATAATCTTTTTCCAACATCGTTTATAATTATCTGTTATCATAATTATAACTCACCTGCTCAAGAACCCATAAAGATTTCTCAATTGCCTATTATATTGAATTGAAGTTCTCCAGTGAAACCCACAGATGCTTGTTACTTCTGCACTTCCTTTTACCAACCCCTTTTTCTCTTTACTTCTTCATACAGATAACCCCCTCCTATGCTGTGCCGTTTAACTTACCTTTTCTTTCCACGAACCCAAAATTCACTTCATTTAAAAAAAAAAAAAAAAGCCATTATTTAACCCAGGAAATTTTCCATAATTAATGCCTCCCATACATAGAAATTCTTTGCTGGGTCATTTTGCTTTTATTTGTGTCCCATACAACCAGTAAGCAACATCATGATAAACAGAGAACAGATTGAAGTTGTCAAGGATTTCATTTTACCTGGATCTACATGGAAGCAGCAGTCAAGAAATCAAAAGACGCATTGCAATGGGCACATCTGCTGCAAAAGACCTCTTTAAAGTGTTAAAAAGCAAAGACGTCACTTTGAGGTCTAAGGTGCTGCACCTGACCCAAGCCATGGTGTTTTCAGTTGCCTCACATGCTTGCGAAAGCTGGACAATGAATAAGGAAGACTGAAGAAGAATTGATGCCTTTGAGTTGTGGTGGTTGGCAAAGAATATTGAACATACCATGAACTTCCAAAAGAGTGGACAAATCTGTCTTGGAAAAAGTACAGCCAGAATGCTCCTTAGAAGCAAGGATGGTGAGACAATGTCTCACGTTCTTTGGACATGTTATCAGGAGGGACCAGTCTCTAGAGAAGGACATCATGCTTGGTAAAGTGGAGGGTCAGCAAAAAAGAGGAAGACCTTCAACAAGACGGATTGACACAGTGGCTCCAGAAATGGACTCAAGCATAACAACGATCATGAGGATGACACAAGACCAGGCAGTGTTTCATTTTGTTGTATATACGGTCGCTATGCGTCAGAACCAACTCGACGATGCCTAAAAACAACAACTATGCTTAACTCTTTTTTTTTTTTATTCTTTTATGTCCTTAATTAGATTCCAAGTTTCTTAAGGATAGAAATCATATACTGTGTGCCTTTAAAGAGATGGTTAACCAAAATAAAAACAAAATAACAAAAGCATAGACTTTTATTTCTGGCACTATAGCAAATTAGAAACCCTGGTGGCATAGTGGTTAAGTGCTACGGCTGCTAACCAAAGGGTTGGCAGTTTGAATCCGCCAGGTGCTCCTTGGAAACTCTATGGGGCAGTTCTACTCTGTCCGATAGGGTCGCTATCAGTTGGAATCGACTCGACGGCACTGGGTTTGGTTTTGGTTTTTGTATAGCAGGTTCCATATGCAAATATTAAGAAACAACTAAATATGAGGTTCTTCAGAATTTATACTCTGGAGTGGAATAGTTGAGTTGTAGAGTATGTGCACAGTCAGTTTTAAAAGGCAATGCCAAATTTTTTTCCAAAGTGTTTGTACAAATTTACATGCTCACCTGTAATGTATAAGCAAGGTAGAGTCAGTCTTTCAGCTAACTGAATTAGGGACTTTGACTCTTCTGCTATTTTTATAATACAAAAGATTCTTGTCTTTAATACTATCAGCCACCTCTTCCTATGAGGAACTATTTCCACCTCCTAACCCTGGTGGCACAGTGGTTAAGAGCTCAGCTGCTAACCACAAGATTGGCAGTTCAAATCCACCAGCCGCTCCTTAGAAACCGTATGGGCAGTTCTACTCTGTCCTATAGGGTCGCTATGATTGGAATTGACTCAACAGTAATAGGTTTGGTTTGTGGTTTTTATTTTTTAATGGAAACACTTGAGGACATTCTAAGTTTTAAGAATAGTGTTTGTTTATAAAAGCTTAAAAAGTACTTCAGAATCAAGTTTGATATTTTGGTGACTGTTGTTTCCACTTGACGCGAAGTATGTTTAAAATAAAGCAATCCTCTTTTGTTGCTTTATTTAACTTTTATTAAATGAGAAACTTGTAAATATATATATATTTGTACATATGCAAACTAGAAAGGGATGTGGAAAAATAAAAATGGATTTGTTGAAATATGAATATTTTTATTTCTTTTAATGCAGTAAATAAAATGTGGGAGAAAACAATATGAAAGAAAATAGGAAAATGATACAGTTCTGTTTAATAATAGAGACACTCATTTGCAATAACAGAAACCAAAAAATTTTATTGTCGTAAAAAATATAAAATAATGTTTATGTTTATCAATTCAACATTTTTCAGGTATACAATTCAGTGATATCAGTTACATTAGCTGTGTTGTGCAACCATCACCTACAATCGCTGAGAAGCAGGAAAACTTTGACCTTACTTTGGCTACATCTCAAACTAATCCACATATTTGTAAATTTTCTAATGGATCTTCCTTATTCTGATCTCCAACAATGAACACTTTAACTGATTTTTCTATCCCCTTCTCCGTGTACATACTACGTTGCACTATCTGTAAGATTACCTTGCGGGATTACAAACGTGTTTCCCTTTGTGTTGTGAGGACAAGGTTGAAAACAAGAAAAAGGGGGGAAAGCTTCTCACAGGGATTGTGGAGTGGGTACATTCACCCAGAATGTCTTTGCTCTATTGTATTCCTCAAATGTCGGTGAGTTAACACTTTGATACTCCTGCAAGAAAATCATCCCTCAGGAAGCTTTCAACTATTAATAATGTTTTTGTTTATTTTAGTTCTGTTTGTTTTGGAGGGCCTTTTTTTTAAACCGATGTTAGTTTATTCTTCCTAATAATGAATGCCTGAGAAGATTCTTGTGATAGATATAGCCTAGTCCAAAAGTTGAAGTTCATTAATAATTGGAATGTTGTGGAGTATGAAGTAATGAATACTAATTACTCTTTTCCTGTCTGACAGCTCCCTGTGGACCAATACATCAGGCCAGACTTTAATCTGGTTCTAGTAATGGTTTCATCAATAGCACATTAAATCTGTGTTTGAGAAGATATACAGTTGAACCTGCCCCACACAGTAGATACCACTGTCATAAAATGGCCATAGGCTGACAACAGCTGGGTAATTACAAATAATTAAATCCACCAAACTCCAGACATTCCTAATTTAAAATAAAATATATCCTATCAATTGACAGAAAACATATCTGGGAAGATTTACCAACATGTACTTTTTCCAAAGCAAATTTGGAAAAATTTAAGAATTACATATTACATATTAGAGTAGTTGCTGATCTGTGAACTGTCTTCATAAAATTATATCTCTTAAATTTTTCAAATCCCCCCAAATGTTATTGAAGTGATTTTTTAACTTCAATCTTAACCAGAGTAACCTTACTGGAAGATGTGTTTTAGCTTGTTTCTGAGCAAACAAATATTTGGGAAAAAAAACATTTTATACTTTATTTTGTATTTACTTTTCATGTAATCATTGGTTTAATAACAATTTTTAAGGAGCATACCCTAGAAAGAAACCTAAAACTACTAATATAAATATTAGTTATATAATATAAACTTTCAGTTGTGCAGAAGTAATGCAGCAAAAGGGAGACAGTATTTTACAGAAGCTATTAATTTTATAATTTTGTAATGACTCAGCTTCCTAAAAGTTGTGCTAGGATTAATGAGAATTACTTTCGGTTAGCAACTTTCCAGCTCACCAGATATTGTCATGTTGCTGCTCTTGGAGTTGATATCGTAGATTGTGTTAGAGATGAAATTCAATCTGAATGAGGTCACTCTAGTACTTGAGTGGAATTTAAGATGGAACCATCTTGAATTAAATCCCACACTGTGGTAGAATGTAATCTCTTGTACTGGAAGCTTATGGGTTTTAAATAAACTCTGGAGTGATGTAGTTGTTTCATTGTGTCCCTGTGGGTAAGAAAAGTTTTATTTTCAAGTTAATTTGGGCCCTTATATAATGTAATTCAGCATTCTTGTCTCTCCTGATTTCTAAGCTCAAAATAGAGTTTCATTCCCCCAAAAATCTCCGACAGCTTTTCTATTCCTAAATTTAATCAAAATTATATATATATATATATATAATGCCACATTGTGCATACATGCTCACAGTCATCTTGCTAATACTTGTTTGGTCTTACCTGAAAGCAAATGACAAAAATCATCTTTAAAAAAAATGGAACCCGCATTTATTTATTTTCAATGTCATTTTTAATATTTAAGTAAATATATAGACATATAAATAAAAACTTACATATGGATGTAGCTAAAGAGAAATAATCTATGATTTTCTCCCCCCCCCCCCCCGCCCCGTACAATGGTACCTGGACTCAGGCAATATTAATATACTTTTTTTTTTTTAATTCTAATTGAAGTTTGCTTTTATCTGAGAAGGACGCGTTAGTTATATTCACTGTTTGAAGCAGAAAACAATTAACTCATTTCTCTTCAAGACTTTCCTTCCTTCCTTTCATTGAACATCATGCCAGCTGTGCAGCTTTCAGCCAGAACGTTTCTTCAGGATAGGGGTTTGACCATCTTGCACAGCCCTTCCTGCTGAGGTTGTATCCATTGAAACTTTTTTTTTTCCATTCTCCTGTTTTGTTTTTTTTTTTCCAACTGGTGGGAATATGTTATTTATGCATCTCTAAACCCACCATCTCTTTACCTTGACAAAATGAACCTGATGAAGCCTAAAGGGGGGAATCCCTCGTATATATGATCAGAGAACTTGTTAACTATCTCAGTTGTCTATCTTAGAGTAAGACCCTTAGAATGTCTTAGGAAATTTCTCTCCAAACAGCATCATGGAAAGGTTTTGCAGATCTTTTTAAACAGACTCCTACAGCAGCTATTCCCAGTACACATTCTGATTCACCATAGTAAACCCATTGCCATCAAGTTGATTCCAACTCATAGTAATAACTCTTTATTCTAAATTGGATGTGTTGCTTTCTACGTTTGGTTTTAGATGGCAGTAAAAAATAATGATGTTTATTCAAGTACTCAGAATATCTCATCTGTAGAGAAATTCATTCAAATTTTCATGATCCAAGACTGATGACATTTTCAACAGTAACTAAACTAAGTCTTAAGAATAGTTCTGTGGTTTCTAGACATGTGTATTAGCAATAGGAACTCCAGATTGTAACCTCTAACTTCAAACCCTGATCTTGGTTATATCCAGATAATGCTGCCTCTCACAAATCACCGATATTGTGGTTTTCAGGTAATTCCAATAATTAGAAGAAATGTTTCCCCATGTTTATCACAGATGTGCTGTGAAAATCAGCCAAGAAATTATGTCCAAATGTTTTTTGCTTGTTTAATATTGTGTATAAGGTGACAGTTTACACAGCAAATTAGGTTCCCAATTAACAATTTCTACACAAATTATTCAGTGATATTGGTTACCTTTTCCACACTGTGGCATTATTCTCATTAATTCTGTTCTGGTTGTACCATTTCCAATACTCTAGTCTCCCTGCCCCTTACCTTCTCCTCTTTGCTTTAGAGTAGTTTTTGACCATTTGATCTTCTATTGTTGATTTTTTTTTTAAAGACGCTCATTACTCATACACGATACTCATTTTTTTAATATTTTATTGAGTTTTGGGTGAAAGTTTACACAGCAGATTAGGTTCCCATTTAACAATTTCTATATATATTGTTCAGTGACATTGGTTGCATTTTCCACATTGCATCAACATTCTCATTATTTCCATTCTGGTTGTTCCATTTCCATTCTTGCTTCCCTGCTCCCCCTCCCACCAACTTTCTTATCTTTGCTTTAGGTTAAATGTAGAGTACGTGCATATAAAACAAGCATAATACTCACAGGTAACATTTATTTTATGAGCCAATCTGTTATTAAGCTAGCAGGTGACCTCAGAGATAATTTTGGTTTACCGCTTGAAGTTTATCTCAGGGCAGTAGTCTCAGAGAGTCCTGCAGTCTCAACTGATCCAGTAAGTCTGTACTTTTTTAAGAACTTGAGTTCTGTTCCATATTTTTCTTCTATAAGGACCCATCTAATATGGCCCTGATCAGAATGGTTGGTAGTGGTAGCCAAGAACCATCTAGTTCTTCTGGTCTCAGGGTAGGTGAGGGTATGGTTCGTGTTGACTGTTAGTCCTGTAGATTACTTTCTTCCCTGAGTCTTTGGTTTCCTTCTTTCTCTTTTGTTCCAGATGAGTAGAGACTAATAGTTGTATCTTAGATGGTTGCTCATAAGCTTTTAAGAACCTAGATGCCATTCACCACATTGGGTGTAGAACATACACTTAATGAACTATATTATGCCAATTAACTGAGTTGTTCCATGAGACTATGGTCCTAAGTCTTCAAACCCCAAAAACTAATCTTGCAAGGTGTTTGATTATGTCTAAGATGTATCTGTGCCTGTGTCCTCTATATAATTTGCTATGTGTATGGATGTCCATGCATGTACCACACACCTGTATATACATATGCCTGTAGGTACTTCTCTCTGTGCGTACATCTGTACCCACATATTCATATACTTATATGCCTATGTACCTATTTGTGTAACCACACCCATATTTTTTTGGTTGTTCTTGGTGTTGTTTCCAAATTATATTTGTCATATCCTTTATTAAAGACATCCTTTTCTCTTATACCCTCAATTACCTTGGTCAAGCTGTGTACACTTCCCCCATGTTCGATGCCATCTTTCCATCACCAAAACTTACAAGTGTCTACTATCTTGAGAGTGCTCCCCCTCACCCCATCTCTGGTAACCACCAATAGACATTTTTCTCTGTATATAAATCTATTCTTCTTATAAAAGTATGATCATATAGTATTTGCCCTTTTGTGATCAAATTATTTCACTCAGCATAATGCTCTCTAGATTCATCCACATAATACAATGTCTCAAGGATTCATCATTATTCTTTATGGCTGCATAGTATTCCATTGTATACATGTAGCACATTTTGTTTATCCATTCGTCCCTTGATGGGCACTTAGGTTGTTTCCATCTTTTTGCTGTTGTGAATAATGCTGCAGTGATCATAGGTTTGCATATGTCTATTCATGTCACTGCTATTAGATCTCTGGGTACATAGAAGTGGAATTGCCAGAATATAATGTCCAAGTGGTCTTAATGTAATTTACATGTTATTCCTCCATAACAATAGTGGTCTTCTATGACGTGAAGAAATTTAAAAAAAAAAAAAAAAACCATTGTTGTTGAGTCGATTGGGCATCTTTTTATCCTTGGATAATTTTTGGCATGGTTTTGAATAAACTTTAAAAGAATTTTGATATTCTCTTGTACCTGACTTTTATGTAAACCTGACATATGAAAAGCTGAATTTATACTTCAGCTGTATTTGCAGATGATCATCTTTACTAAAAAACAATTCATTCAGCTAATTAGTGTGCATTTTAGCACATTTAAAATATTATGTTTTCCTTTCCTGAAAGCCAGAAGATAGAACACATTTATATAAATTGAGTGCTTTATTTTAAAAATTTTATAAATTGAATTACTTGTTTTATGAATATATCTGTCAGGAATTATGGCTCTTAGATTAGGGATGGATACCTCGAAAGTCAGTGCTATTCCTTGTAAACAAGGACAAAATTGCTAAACAAAGATTAGTAGGGTGGGTATGCTGAGCTGCATCTTTATATTTTTACTCTACTGGCCATAGACTGGTACTGAATTAACCATATTCTTTTAGCACCCTCATGTGATCAATTATTAGGTTGACAGAGGCTGAGGGTACAGGCTGTTACCATCAAACAGAGCAAACTGACCCATGATATGGCGCAGTGAAATGAATTTTATACTAGGAGTCTAGAGACCCAGGTTCTAGTCTCAGCTCTGCCACTAGGCTGTGTGACCTTGGACAAGTCATAAATATTTGAGTCTATGAAAGGGAATCAGTTGAGTCATCTCTAGAGTCCCTTCTTGCTCTAAAACAAGAACTCTGCTAGGTGAAGCAGAATGTGTTTTACTTTCCCCATGTCCTAGCCAATTCAACCATGGTGTTTGTACTGAGAAAAATCATTTTTATTTCACCTCTGAGATTGCATAATTGGTCTCTCACCTCCAAACCACCAAATCTCGACCAATGAGGAGAGGAAGGGGAAGGACCTCATTCCCTTGAAGAGACATTAAAACCCTCTGGGATCAACTCCACCCAGATTCTGAGACTCTTCCCTGACCCTCTCTGTCCCTTACTCCCTGACTCTCACTTTGATGCAGTGACAGAGGGCAGTGTGCCCTATTCCTGGGAGTGGGAGGAGTAGGGCTAGAAATGGGTTAAGAACCACTGTTTTAAGACAGTAGCCATATCCAAGTTTAATGCTGCTCTTCACACTTGCCGTTGGTCCTAGTAGCAGTTTAAGTTGAAAAGTCCATAGCTGCCTTCGGTGTTCTAGAAGTGGTAACCTCTAGATTCATGCCTTTCACAGAAACAACAATGTGATTCTATTTGGTTTTCCTACCCCTCTGGTTAAGTCGGTTGTTTTTTGGATCCCTGAAATCCTGAGAGAGTATTAGCAGTCTGTTTAATTTTCCCAAGAAGGAGATTAACCAAAAATTAACCTAGTGACAATGATAAAAACCCATGGAGTCATTATGCAGTTTTTGTCTTTCATAGATCATAAACACCCCAATTGAGGGTAATTTACTGTCCCTGGGAAATCTAAACCTATAAAATAATGTTTCAGCATAAGATGTAAAACCCAATTTATAGGCAGACATCCTTCTCTGTTCCATCTGCACAGAGTTCCCTCGATTAACTCTGTCTCTTAACAGAGAAAATCAGATTTGTTCCTCATGCAGACATGTTTCTGGTTCTCAGACTGGGATGTGTGAGTGTCTCAGTGTACATGTAGGTGTGCACAACAGCTGCAGAGCCTCCGGGTCATCCAGAAGTCATCTTAGGGAGCATTGCTTTAACTCAGATATTTGGGAAATTTTTCTAAAATACTGAACCAGTTAAAAGTCTTTGTCGCCTGCATCCAAAAGCAAAATCATCAGGACCTCCATCCTCCATGTTAGCCAATCTCATGCTTTTTTTCTTGAAATCCTAGAGAGGGGAACATGGTTACCTATAGTGGCTGATTGGAAAAATTGTAGCTTGGTGTTGGAGGGAAACCTAGTGGGATTAAGTACGATTGCTTTGCAAAATGATTACACAAACCACTAACTGGTATAAACCTCTAGAGCAGGAACTGGCAGCCTGTTTTGGTATGACCCATGAGCTAACAATGATTTTTAAAGTGTTGTAAAATCAAAGGAAAGTATATGGCAGAGACCTGTGTAGCTTGTAAAGACTAAAATATTAACTGGCCCTTTACATAAAAAGTATTCCAACTATTCTAGAAAGATCTCTCACTGAGGCCTGCATACCTACTACTTTCAAAAACAAGATTGGCTCTTACTGGTGGCTTGTTTTGATTTTTATACACACACAGAGCACACAAATCTCAAAATTAATTGATTTCTTGGCACATTTAATGAGTTGAATAGTGTCCCCTGCAAAAGACATGTCCATCCAGAACCTCAGAGTGTGACCTTATTTGGAATAAGGGCCTTTGCAGGTATAATTAAAGTGAGCATCTTTCCATGTGTTTATTGAACATTTGTATAGCTTCTTTGGAGAAATACCTGTTCCTATCCTTTGCCCATTTTTCTAATTGGTCAGATCTTTGTTCTTTATATCCCTGTCACATAGTGGCCAGCCACTTGATACATATTTATTTATTGACTGAATAAATTAAAGAATGAATGAATGAATCAGTATGTGGAATTTATATCCCTGATGCCTATTCTAGGGGCCCTGGTGGCACAGTGGTTAAGAGCTCAGCTGCTGACCAAAAGGTCGACCGTTCGAATCCACCAGCCGTTCCTTGGAAACCCTATGGGGCAGTTTTACTTTGTCCTGTAGGGTCATTATGAGTCAGAATCAACTCGATGGCAACACGTTTGGTTTTTAATGCTTATTTGGTATTGGCAAAGAATATTGACTATACCAGGGACTGCCAAAAGAATGAGCAAAACTGTCTTGGAGAAAGTACAGCCGAATGCTCCTTAGAAGCGAGGATGGTGGGACTTCATCTCACATATTTTTGACATGTTATCAGGAGGGACCAGTGCCTGGAGAAGGACATCATGCTTGGTAAAGTAGAGAGTCAGAGAAAAAGAGGAAGACCCTCAACTAGATGCATTGTGGCTACAACAGTGAGGATGGTGCAGGACCAGGCAACATTTCATTCTGTTATACATGGAGTTGCTATGAGTCGAAGCCCACTCAATGGCACGTAACAATAGCGGCAGTGCTTATTATGAGATAATGAATAATAACATCTGTGAGAGCAGAGACCGTGTTTGTCTTGAAGATCGACTGGTAGCCTGGCATGGTGTAGGTATTCAATAACTGTTGAGTGAAAGAATGTTTACTTGTACCTTGTTTCATGATTTAAAGAAAAAAATTGAAGAAATAAAATGTATGGTTATTTAATGGGCATGATATCAACTGAAAAACATGAAAAAATATCAACTGAAAAACATGAAAAAATATGAGCTGATGGTGTTAGACCCGTACCTGTAAAAAGAGGGCTCAGCCCCTACACGCATCAGATAGACTGGCAACCACTGCCTAATTCACTTACAACATAGATACATCCAAACTCCCTGAAGGACCGAACTACTGGGCTGCGGGTTGTGGGGATCCTGGTATCAGGGAACATCTAGCCCAACTAGCATAACATAGTTTATAAAGGATATGTTCTACATTCGACTTTGGTAAGTAGCGTTTGGGGTTCTAAAAGCCTGTGAGCAGCCGTCTAGGATACTCCACTGCTCTCACCCATTTGCGAGCAAGGAAGAATGCAGAAAACTAAAGATACAGGGAAAGATTAGTCCAAAGGACTAATGGACCACATCTACCACCGTCTCCACCAGACTGAGTCCAGTACAACTAGATGGTGCCCAGCTACCACCACTGACTGCTCTGACAGAGATCACAATAGAGGTCCTGGACAGAGCTGGAGAAAAATGTAGAACAAAATTCTAACTCAAAAAGAAAGACCAGACTTGCTGGCCTGACAGAGATTGGAGAAACCCTGAGAGTGTGGCCCCCGGACACCCTTTCAGCTCAGTAATGAGGTCACTCCTGAGGTTCACCCTTAAGCCAACAATTGAACAGGGCCATGGAAAAAAAAAACAAGACTAAAGGGGTTTATCAGCCCTGGAGCAGGGACTGGAAGGCAGGAGGGAACAGGAAAGCTGGTAATAGGGAACCCGGGGTTGAGAAGGGAGAGTGTTGACATGTTGTGGGGTTGTTACCCAGTGTCAGAGAACAATGCGTGTACTAACTGATGAGAAACTAGTTTGTAAACCTTCATCTAAAGTTTAGTAAAAAAAAAAAAAATTGAATGTATCAGTCTTTTGAGAGTCAGTTCAATTGCAGGTGATAAAAGTTTTAGCGATTTAGGAAAATTGCTTCTTACCTTTACAAACTCAAAAAATTTTCTCACAAAAATTTCTCTAATAAAATAGAATGGCCCTTGGATTTGAGACCCTTTCCCCACCATATGACACAAGGGTCTTAACCTCAGAGCAAGACACAGTTATAAAACTTCCACCGACAGCAGCCTCTTAAACATTGCCACTGTATGGCATCCTGGGTATCTCTCCTCAAATGAAAAAAATTATAAATATTGTGACATTTGGATAAAAAGAAACATTGCCTGAATGCTGGCCTGCTATACCATGACTTTTCTTTTGAATTTTTCACAAAATTGATAAATTCAATGGAATAACATCTTACCCATAATATCAGTGAGACAGTGGTTATTTAAAATATTATATTTAAATTAAAAAATAATATGGACTTTGGATAACATTCTAGCATTATTATGATATCTGTACTATTAAAATATTTTACACAGCTAATAGGGAAGAATTTAGACTTTTCATGAAGTTTTAATACAAAATAGGAGACTAAGATGTTTCTTACTTCAGCAATCCTCCCAGGCCTCCTATATGAGCTTTCATTCCTATGTACTTCTGACTACTTTGGAAGAAAAGTTTCAGAATTTGAGAAGTTCCATCCAATATTTCAGTCTTCTGTCTGTCTGTCTGATACATGAAGGAAAACTCCCTCTATTAGATCCTCATAGCAAGTTCCTGGCCAGAAAAAGGCCACAGGTGGGCAGGGATCTTTTAATAGAACTACCATAGTGACAATTTATAGAAAGGACTTACAGAGAGAACAGTTAAGGGAATTTTTTTTTTTTTTTTAATAGAGGTGTTGAGGCACCCATGGATTTGCCACAGCAGGCAGCCTTTACGACCTCTAGACCTGAAGGTATAGCTGGGGCCGTGGAAAGATAACCATACCACATAGGAAATATAGTCATGGCTTCCACCAGAACCATGGTTGGTGGCTACACCCCATCCCTCTTTCCTCTGATATTGTTATCTCCTGCTAGTGCCTTCGCTGGCAGAACCATCCAGAAACTAGAGGACAAGGGCGACAAAGTGATAAAGTCCATAGACATAAGACTTCTAGGATCTGGGGTAGGAGGAGTGCAAGCAGAGAAAAATCAGGCCCTCATTTTAGGGAGAAAAGTGCATTAGTTCAGGATTTTGCTGGTAATTTCAGAAGCCACCTCAATCTAGCTTAAGCAATCAAAGAATGTGTTACAGGCTACAGGGGTGCCATGGAAGCACTGCTCTTCTTTCTGAATACATCTACTCCTCATTTATCGACTGTCTCATTATCTGACGTTTCACATTTACAATAGAGAAAAATCTACCATCTTACTTTTTTGTGCTTTAACAATGTACACCTGGCAGTATGAAAACTGAGGTGCAAGGCAAGAGTAACACTGGCTGTGATGGTTCAGGTTATGTGTCAGCTTGGCTGGGCCGTGATTCTCAGTAGTTTGGCAATTATGTAATGATGTAATTTGGCAGTTACATAATGATGTAGTCATCCTCCATTTTGTGATCTTATGTGGGCATCCTCCATTTTTGCATAACCACAGATTTTTGCATAACAACCTGGTCTTTGGAACCTAACCATGTCGATAACTGAGGAGTCAGAGTATTTGTTTAATTCTTCTTCTTTAGTAAATGTGGAAAGGCTTTCTCTCCTGCTAGATTCACCAAGAGGATAGAAATGCCTTAGCAAAAGTTTTTGGGTTCCAGTATTCATTCTTCCTTCTCTCTGTCCCAGCCCTTATCCCAGGAAAACTGAGTCTGGTTAGGACGGCTTGAGTGAAGTGCCCTCTCCTGGTCCCTGAGACCAGGGGAGCAGGAATGTAAAACACAAGCATGACTGCTGAGATCATAGGTGTAGTCCACAAAGTGGACTTCTTGAAGGGCCTCACTTTTAAGCTGGTGCCAGAAGTATTTTATACACACACATTTTATATACACACACACATACACCAAACCCACTGCCATTGAGTTAGTTCCAACACGTAGTAACCCCATAGCGTTTCCAAGGCTGTAAATCTCTACAGAAACAAACTGCCACATATTTCTCCCACGGAGCCACTATGGCACCAGGGCTCCTTCATACATACATACATACAAGTTTTATTTTATCCTTAAAGAAAACAAATGTTTAAGTTTGGAGTTCCTGGGTGGTGCAAATGGTTAATCTGCTTGGCATCTAACCAAAAGGTTAGCAGTTTGATTCCACCCAGAGGCACCTCAGAAGGCCTAATGACCTACTTCTGAAAAATCAGCTATTGAAAACGTTATGGAGCACAGTTCTTTTGTGGGGTTTCCATGAGTCAGAGTTAACTTGATGGCACCTGGGTAACTGGGATATAAATTTAATCATAGAAATTACAAAGAGACTAACATTTGTTATTATAGGTCCTTTATATGATTTAGGAGCCCTGATGGTGCAGTGGTTAAGAGCTCAGCTATTCACTAAAAGGTCATCAGTTTGAATCCACCAGCCATTCCTTGGAAACCCTATGGGACAGTTCTACTCTGTCCTATAGGGTTGCTATGAGTCAGAATTGACTCAACAGCAATGGGTTTCATTTGGTTTTTTATGATTTATGTATTTAATTCTTACAGTGACACTATGAGGTAATTACTGCTACTACCACCATTTTATATACGAGGAAACTTGATCATATAGTGGCTAATGGATGATACAACTGTGCCTCCCGTACTTTATGGAAACTGAGACCAGCTGAAAAATCCTGAATCACCTGGTCTTATGGCCTAGGTACATTACTGGAATATAGGAATGGAGAGACCCCTTAGTATCGAGTATAGTTCATGGGCATCTCCTGTGTTATGTCCCCTTTAGGTATATCAGGATTGGAGATAAAGAATGTGAATTTAACAAGAACTTTCGCCTTATCCTTCACACAAAACTGGCAAATCCTCACTATAAGCCAGAATTGCAAGCTCAGACAACCCTCCTCAATTTCACGGTCACAGAAGATGGCCTGGAGGCCCAGCTGCTGGCAGAGGTTGTCAGTATTGAAAGGCCAGATTTGGAGAAACTTAAGGTAAAAAATATTAAATCATCTAACACTTATCAAACACTTGCTTTGTGTGAATTACACTGCTAGACACAGTAGTATATGATAGGGTTTCTGCCCTCCGGGAACATGTAATCTACTTGAGAAGAGTGAGGATACATGTGAAAGGTTAGATGATTCAAGGTTACTAAATTATAGGTGGAGTCCCTGGATGGTGCACATGGTTAACATGCTCAACTGCTAACAGAAAGGTTGGAGGTTTGAGTCCACCCATAGATACCTCAGAAGAAAGGCCTGGTGATTTACTTTAGAAAAATCAGTCATTGAAAACCTTATGGAGCCCAGTTCTACTCTAACACATGGGGTCACCATGAGTCAGAGTTGATTCAGTAGCAACTGGTAAATTCTAGGTAGTTGGGATTATACCACAGAAATGAGATGGATTATCTGTAACTCTTGTTTAACACATAGGACTAGGACAAGCCAAGAGGCACATCAGTTATAGAAAGCAAAGGTATAGAGGCAGGAATGTCGCCTGGTAGATTAGATGATAATAGATTAATTTAGCCAGGGCAGAAGAATGAAAAAGGTGAATATTAGAGTAAGACTGGAAAAATTAAATGGCTTGTAGCTGGTTATGGCTAGCATTTAAAGGGAAATTTATGGACTTGAGTACATTTACTAAGAAATAATATTAGAAATAATTAAATTTAGTGTTGAATACAGAGAAGAAAAAAAAGAATAAGCCTTAAAATGTAGAAAGAAGGCAATAATAAAGATAAAATAGAAAACAGTGACATAGAAAGCAGACAATACAAGATTAACAAAAAGCTGGTTCTTTGGGGAAAAAAAATATATTAGCTATGCCTCTAAAAGGGTCAATCAAGAATAAAAGATAAGGTAGAGGTAAAATTAAGAAAAAAGGCCATATAACTACACATAGAGATTAAAATACACAAAAGGATACTGTGTCCAACTTTCTAACAAATTTGAAAATTAAAATGGTGAATTTCTTTGGAGTTGAAAGTAAAAAGAATTTACTTGCTAATTTGGGTGAATTTAGAAATTTCAGATGAAGTATGCTTAGAATTAAAACAGGGGTCCATATTTCTGATGTTAGAGATCTATCATGATCTTTTAAATAGATTCTCCCTGTAGATTTATGATCCTAATGATCATGATAAAAGTTGATACTCTGGACCCTGGGGTGCCATTCAATCTTAACATGCCTTCTGAATTTCTTTAAAGAAATTTTAAAAATTACTAGTATGGGTCTTAATGTTGTGTATTTCATTATATATGATTCTATGAAAATTTTGGTTAAAGAAATTCTCTACTAAAAACATTAGCTTACAAGCAATAATGAAGAAAACTAAAGATAAAAGGGAAAGATTAGTCCAAAGGACTAATGGACCACATCTACCACGGCCTCCACCAGATTGAGTCCACTACAACTAGATGGTGCCTAGCTACCACCACTGACTGCTCTGACAGGGCACCCGATAAAGGGTCCCAGACAGAGCTGGAGAAAAATGTAGAACAAAATTCTAACTCAAAAAGAAAGACCAGACTTGCTGGCCTGACAGAGACTGGAGAAACCCTGAGAGTATGGCCCCCAGACACCCTTTCAGCTCAGTAATGAGGTTACTCCTGAGGTTTACCCTTCAACCAAAGATCGAACAGTCCCATGAAACAAAACAAGACTAAAGGGGGACACCAGCCCCAGGGCAGGGACTGGAAGCCAGGAGGGAACAGGACAGCTGGTAGTAGGGAACCCAGAGTTGAGAAGGGAGAGTGTTGACATGTCGTGGGGTTGTTAACCAGTATCATACAACAATGTGTGTACTGTTTGATGAGAAACTAGTTTGTTCTGTAAACCTTCATCTAAAGTTCAATAAAATCAATCAATAATTAAAAACATGAGCTTGCAACAAGAAAGGTTAGAGAAGAAATTTAGGAGGCAGTGAGTTCGTGCTGGGGGAATAATTCAGTAAAGGAGGGTGAGAATAATCACACAACTTGAAAAGTGGAGTCAGTGTCACTGGATCGTACATGTATAAGTTGGGAAATTGCTTTACATTTTGCTGTGTACATTTTCGACAGCAATGAAAAAATAAAATTATTTTTATAAAGTATCTTTAAAAAATCTGCTTAATCACCATTTCTCTCACTTTTCTTGGTTTTTATTAGCTGGTTTTGACAAAGCACCAAAATGATTTTAAGATTGAACTGAAGCACCTGGAGGACGACCTCCTCCTGCACCTTTCTGCAGCAGAGGGGAGTTTTTTAGATGACACCAGACTGGTGGAGAGACTGGAGACCACAAAAGCCACTGCTGCAGAGATAGAGCGCAAGGTAGGAAGGGCAAAGGATGCTGGAGGTTTCTGTTGTTCGGTTTCAATGAAATGATCTGGGCAAAAGCTTAATCAAACTTGGAAATTCCTCTAAGAAGGCTAGCTTGTAGAATTCAGGTCAGTTAATAAGGTTTCCTTAAAAATGGGACTGTTTGGGATTCTGAATGGATATGTTGTTGTATGCTATCAAGTCGGTTTTCAACTTATAGCCACCCCATGTGACAGAGTAGAACTGCCCCATAGGGTTTTCTAGGCTATAATTTTTAGGAAAGCAGATCTCCAGGTCTTTCTCTGGTGGAGCCGCTGGGTAGGTTTGAACCACCGACCTTCCAGTTAACACCCAATCACTTAACCATCGTGCCACCACGGCTCCTTCTGAATGAAGACGGAGCTGCTCAAACTTGTGCTTTTCCTGATTCAACTAAGATCCAATCATTCAAATGAGGCTGTGTCGGACTGTATTTTTATTATTTTTTCTGAGTAACCAAATGTGAAGAAAATTGGGGCCTGCTGGCTTATATGATTTAAAATCTAAAAATGCTTAGCACCCAGCTCTGGCAAACTGACATCCTACAATGTCACCACAGGTTTCCCAGCCTGTTGTACATTTTAGAGAAATACTTAGAGCTGAAGTTTTGTTTACAGGCCTTCAGTGGTAGGTGACTGAGCAAGGGATGGTCTCCTGCTGTACTCAAATGCATTATTCACGCTGGGAAACTGACATTTTCTAAAAGCCAGTAAAAATTTTCACTGAGTAGACATCCTGCTGAATGTCCAACTAGTGTCCCAATATGCCTTACGCATGGTGTGCCTTTTGGACTTTCACAGTTGGCCATTAACCCCTAAAAGTCCACTATTTCAAGAGGAGAGGAACCCTTACTTGCTTTCTGGAATATCCTCATTACTAGGTAATCTCTTAATTACCCAGCAAGGGCTGTGTCACCACAATCCAATATCTTTGTCTTAATTTAAGCAAGGAAATGGAATCCCAAATTACTTTATCCTTTTAAGTAAGTGAATTCTAGGTGGCTTCCTAAGATGGTAAAGATTAGAACAATTAGCTAAACTAGGTCTTAGCTTCTAATTGTCTCTTAAAATGTCTCTCCCTATCGTGCGTATATGTCAAGTAGGGACTGTCCTCACTTTGCATTTTCTGTATTTCCTTTTATACATACACAGATCTGATGAATCATGTCTATAGAAAATGTTGGGAAAATATCATATCTTATGAAGCTGTAGAAGCAGCAGTAGTCCTATATAGAAGTAGATGTTTGTGCCTTGAATAAAAAAAATATGTTGGTAGGTGGTGGTGGTGGTGGTGTGCTTTTTTTATTTTATCATTATCCATCTGAATGTACCCAGAGGCTAATACTTAAAGATAAACTAAAAGGAAACCTGTGACAAGCATATGAATCATCTGCTGCAAATTCAGGATTAGACGGTCATGAGAGTCTTGGTATAAAGGCTTTTTAGTAGGCTCAGCTGCTGGATATCTGATTGACCTTGACTGCTTTTGTATACCTGGTTGACCAATAAAGTTATTGGCACTGAGTTGACCCAGCGGACTTTTAAGAGCCATCCCTGAGAGGTGATATAGCTGGGTTATTAACCCCTGAAAGAGAGCGGGGAGAGAGGAAGGTGACATTTCTCCGGAACAGATTCTGTAGAACCAATCAGACTTTTTAAATCTGTAGCCTATAAAACAGCTACAGTTATGTTCATTCTCACCAAAAATTCAGGTTATGAAAAAATTATTTACAAATATGAAATTAATCTTAGGGGAAAAAAGCTGAAGCATGTAGATACCATTCATGTTATCTATTTTGATACTAATAATTTCTCGTTTACGCTACGTCCGTTCCATCACTTGGATATATAGAGAGAATATAAAGAGTATGTTTGTTTTTATCCCAACACAGGTGATTGAAGCCAAAGAAAATGAAACCCAAATCAACAAGGCCCGAGAATGTTACAGACCAGTGGCTGCGAGGGCATCTCTTCTTTATTTTGTTATTAATGACCTCAGGAAAATCAACCCCATATATCAATTCTCCTTGAAGGTAATGCTGAAGAAGCTAAGAACATTTAAAAATTCAGGAGTTCAGCTCCTTCCCAGAAGTAAGCATGAAATTTATTTTTTAAGCAGTCAGTGTACCCAGCAAGGAAGCATGAGAATCTAGTTAACAAAAACAAAAACAAAAAACATTCTCTCAGGAACTTACATATATCATTTTCAATAAGGCTTGAGATAATTAAGCCATCAATGTGACATCATAGTACATTTGTATATTGTTCTTAAACAAAAACTCTGAGAAATGTGGTTAGATTTTGGAAGAGCAACAGTGTATGGGAAGAGTAATAAAACTAAATGAGTATTGTAAAGCTAAGTATTACCCAAATACCAAAAACAGACTAAGACATGACAAGAAACCCACAGAGCATAACCTTCACAAGCATAGATGCAGAACTCCTCAAGAAAAATTGACAAATTGAATCCAGCCATATGTAAAAAGCACACTACATTATTATCAAGAATTTTGACAGAAATGCAAGTTAATTCATCACTCAAAAATCATAGGATGTAATTCACCATATTGACAAAAAAGCCATATGATCATTTCAGCTGATACAAAGAGCTTGACAAATTTCAACACATGATTAAAAACAGATTCTCAGCAGACTAGAAATAGAAAGTAAGTTCGTTCTCAACATGCTGAAGGACATCTATGAAAATCTACAGCTAATATTATACTTAATAATTTTAAAAATCAATGCTTTTCCCTAAGATCGGGAACAAGGCAAAGATACCTGCTTTCAACACTTCTTTTCAACATTCTACTGATGGTTATAGCCAGTGCAATAAGGCAATAAAAGACCTAAAATTTAAAAAAGAAGAAAACTTGTCTGTTTTTTTAACAGATTATCTGATTGTATATGTAGAAAATCCTAAGAAATCTAAAATAAAGCTCCTCGAACTAAAAAGTGAGTTTTTAGTAGGCTTGCAGAATGTAAAGTCAATACACAAAATTCATTGTATTTCTATATACTAGGAGCAATTGAAAAATAAAATTGATAGACCAACACTTATTTGCAATAGCTTCCAGAAACACTTAGAGATAATTTTAACAAGATGCATGAACGATCTGTATACTAAAAACTACAAAACATTATCGAAAGAAATTACAAACCTAAATAATGGCGAGATATACCATGTTTATGGATTGCAACACTCAATATTATTGTCAGTTCTCTCCAAATTGACCTATAGATTCAATTCAGTCTCACTCACAATCCCAGAATACTTTTCAGTTGAAATTGGCAAGCCGATTCTAAAATTTATGTGGAAATACAAAGGACTTAAAATAGCTAAACAATTTTGAAGAAGGAAGAAGAAAAATCAGAGGATTTCCCGTACCAGATTTCAAAATTTATTATAAACTACATTAATCAAGACTGTGTGGTCTTGGCTTAAAGATATGCATGTGTGTATATATATTTTTTATGTGTGTATATATATATATATATATATCTCTCAAGGAAGCAGAACAGACAGACCAAAAGGAGACTCACACATGTATGGTCAATTGATTTTAGACAACAGTGCTAAAACAATTCAGTGGGGAGAGGATAGTCTTTACAACAATTGTTGCTGGGATAACTGGATATCTACATAGAGTAAAATGAACCTCTACCATTATATCACCCATACACAAAATTAACTCAAAACAAATCAGCTAAACTAGAAAAATTTCTAGAGAAAAACTTAAGGCTTTGGATTACACATAGAGTTCTTAGGATACAATAGAGAGAAAAATTAATAAATGGGACCTTATGAAAAAAAAATGAGAATTTAAGATCTTCAAAAGACACTCTTAAGAAAATGAAAAGGTAAGCACAGATTGGGGGAAAAATCCACAGTACATATATCTGACAAGGAACTTTTACAACTCAATAAGTCAAACAACCCAATTAAAGAAGATAAAAGATTTAAACAGACACATCATATACCATATTTTTACCAAAATAACGTGCGACTTCTGCATCTGCTGGCTGCACCCTCCCCCACAAGGTATTTTCATAAAAGCGCTGTGCTAACTTTTTAACAACACACGGAAGAGAATTGGGAAGGCAGCACTTGTGAGGGTGTCTCGTCGGGGAGGGGAGGGGGAGGGCGTGGCCAGCAAACAAACGCAGGGGGCCCGACATATTTGTGTAAAAATATGGTAATAAGACATACGTATTGCCCGTAAGCACATTAAAAAATGCTCAACAGTCATCAGAGACATGAGAACACGATGAGGCATAAACCTACCAAAATGGCTGAAATTTTCGAAGACCGTCGGTACCGTGAACATGGAATCCCTGCAACTCACATTATCGGTGGGAATGCAAAGTGGTAAAACCATTTGGGAAAACAGTTTGGTAGTTTCTTATAAATTCTTATACATTTACAATACAATCCAGCGATTTTATTCTAGGTATTTACCCAAAAGAAAGAAAAACGTATGTTCACAAAAAGATTTGTTCATAAATGTTCATAAGAACTTTATTTATAGTAGCCAAAATTTAGAAGCAACCCAAAGACCTAAGAAGTGAATGGAAATACAAATTTGACATATCCATACAGCTGGATATTACTCACTCACAATGTAAAGGTATGAACTACTGATAACACAACACCGTGGATGTATCACAATAACCTTATGTTTAGAAAGAGAAGTCATACACCAAAGAGTAAATAGTGTATGATTATATAAAATTCTAGAAAAGGCAAAACTAATCTATAGTGACAGAAGGCAGAGCAATCGGGGCCTGGGAATGAGGATTGACTTCAAAAGGGTACACGGGAACTTTTTAGGGGCAATGCAAGGGTTCTATGTCTTGACTGTAGTGATGGTTACTGGAGTATACATTGTCAAAAATCATTGAACTGCACATTTAATGGGTGTATTTTATGGTTTATAAGTTAAAAAGTGATTTAAAAATTTAAAAATTAATTTTAAATGCCTTCTTTCCAGTATTTACTGTATATATCTGATATTAGAGGGTTTTACTTTAACTCAAGTATACAGACTTAAAGGTAAATGAGCCTGTGATCCCTATAAAACCCCGTGATCCCTATACACCAGTCAAAATATATTTATATGGAGTATGTATGTGTGCATACATATTATGTGTGTATGTGTATATCATATATGTGTGTGTATATGTATATATGTATATATATGTATGCACGACAGTGCAAATGGTTATCACACTTGTTCGCTAACCAAAAGGTTGATTCAAGTCCACAGAGGCATCTCAGAAGAAAGCCCCGGCAGTTAACTTCTGAAAAATCAGCCCATTGAAAACCATATGAAGCACAGTTCTACTCTGATATACGTGGGATTCACCAAGAGTTGAAATCAACTCTACAGCAAGTGGCTTTATATGTATAAAAAATCCACACGGCCCCATTATTACCTAGCCATGGAATGAAGTAATGAACAAATATAAGGAATGATTTTAAGAGGGAGAAGAGATCATCAAATGGCAACTCAAAAGTACTTGGAAACCCTATGGGGCAGTTCTCCTCTGTCCTATAGGGTCACTATGAGTCAAAATCAACTCAGCAGCAATGGTTGCTTTTTCTTTGTTTTTGGAAAGGAGAGGATGGCGCAGTTCAGTTGACTAGGAGATGTGGGTAGATTTGGGGAAATAGTATTAATAATAATAGCAATGGTAATAATAATGGCATCTAGCATTAATGAGCACTTAACATGTGCCAGGAACTGTTCCAAGAGCTCAAATAAAAATCCTATCCTCTTCCCTTTCCCCATAGATACCCCTTAAACTGTAGCCCTGTGTATCTGGGCAAGCTAGACATCCAGGCCCCAGTTTTCACTCTCTAACAGTCGCATTAAATTTCCCAGGCTTTCAACACGCTGTTCCTCAGAGCAATCGAGCACGCTGACAAGGTGGATGACCCACAGGAGCGCATCTCCAGCCTGGTTGAAAGCATCACCCATGCCGTCTTCCTCTACGCCAGCCAGGCACTGTTCGAGAAGGACAAGCTTACCTTCCTGTCCCAGATGGCTTTTCAGGTGAGGAAACCGGTCACTTGAAAATAAACCCAGAACCAAAATTGGACACCTTTGTTCATAATATGGAGCCCTAGTTGCGCAGTGGTTAAGAGCTCTACTGCTAACCAAAAGGTCGGGAGTTCGAATCCACTAGCTGCTCCTCGGAAACCCTATGGGGCAGTTCTACTCTGTCCTGTAGAATAACTATGAATCAGAATCGACTTGACAGCAATATTTTTTGTTTTTGGTTCATTATATGTTTTACTTCTGCTAACAGAAAGCTTAGACACCTTTTTTAGATGCTTTGGTGGCATGAGAAGAGTTTGAGTTCCCCACAGGGCACTTGGACATGTGACATCTACTACATCACAGTGTGTTGGTTTGGGATGGGTCTGTATGGCAAGCTGCCACCACAGTTGTCACCTTGAAGAACAGATGGATGAGACATTCTCCTCCACTTCTCAAGTCTTACAAAGAACCTTCTAGGAACTACCAAGGGTGTTCTTTAAGATCAAGGTCATTAATCCAGGTCTGAGTGGTCCTAGGAGTTTGCCAGGGTCCCTTTAGGAAACAGTGAATGGGTCAAGAGAGCTCCAGGTTTCACACCCCAGCTACAGTTAGGTCTGCTTTCCTTTTATCTCTTTTATATGGACTTCTGCAAAAGATTTTATTTAAATAACGGTGTCCATGATAAAAATAAAAAAAAAAAGTTAAGAGCTCCTTTCCTTGAGAAAATAAGCATGTGTCCTTATATTAACCAGTTTGCTTCCGAGCTCTTCCTATCAATCCAAACTTTGAGGGAAGGTCTCTGCCTTATCTGTTTTGGGTCCTCCAAAGTCCCTTGCATGCAGAAGGCACTTTATAACTAACTGCTGACAGTAATCATAAACTACTGCTTCTCTTTTAATTTTTTCAGTATTCATAGATTCCTTTGGATTATATAAGAACATATGTGTATAGGTGTTTTATAACGTATGTGATAAACAGGAGCAAGACATTACAAAATAAAACATTTATTTTATGCACATTGCTCATTAACTGTATAAGATAAAGGATTTATTTTACACATATATAGGGAGGGTCACTACAGGATCACTATGAGTCGGAATCGACTCGACGGCACTGGGTTTGGTTTTTTGCGGAGGGGATATTTCTGGGGGTTATAATGTATAATGTGTGCATACATGCATGCATATCTATTTAAAACTTTTCCTTGGAAGTCATAGATAAATTATAGTCTATCTCAAATCTTGACAATCTATGTAAATTAAAGCTTCATATCTATATGGACAGGTGTTTGTTGAAATCAATCAGATTAAGAAAAAATAATTATCCAGTAAAATGAAATATTATTTTAATGCATGTTAAAAACCCACTGCCGTCAAGTCAGTTCTGACATAGTGACCCTATATATAGTACAGGATAGAACTGCCCCATAGAAACATCAGCATTTTGAACCCACCAGATGTTCCAAGGGAGAAAGATGTGGCAGTCTGTTTTTGTAAAGATATATAGCCTTGGAAACCCTATAGTACAGGATAGAACTGCCCCATAGGGTTTCCAAGGCTATATATCTTTACAGAAACAGACTGCCACATCTTTCTCCCTTGGAACACCTGGTGGGTTCGAACTGCCAACATTTTGGTTAACAGCTGAGCACTTTAATCACTGTGCCACCAGGGCTCTCTTAATGCATGGTAGGGCCCATTATTCATTTTGCCAATTTTTCAAATTTTAAAATAGCATAAAACCCAAAATTTTTATTTGTTCAACCTTGTACTGTGTTACAGCTTCCATGTGGAAATTACTAATAGTTCTTCTGTGCCTCCCAAAAAAGTACTATGGACTTATTATCAGTTCTATAATCAGAAAGTTTATAGTTTGCTCCAATTCATGATGTATTTGTTTAGTTGTATCTGTAAAATAATAATTTCTAGTTTTTCTCAATATAACCCCACATATAAGAAAAATCTTTCATACATATAGTAGTTTATTGGATATAATTTCTGTACCAGGACTGACATACAATGCCAGTTCTACCTTCTGTTTAGTAATTCAGTCCATCGTTACCTGAGGCTTTTTCATTGTATAACAAGTTTTAGGACAAGTGTGATCTAACGGCAGTAGACTAAATATGAAAGCATATCAAATATGTTGCTAATAGACATAGATTTTAGAATTGGAATAAATCAGCCTTGGTAATTATTTTCTATTAGAATTCTGCTAATGGTTATGAGATCTCTGGCATAGTCTAAAATTTCTTGTTTCAACTATAGAACATCAGACAGTTACAGTAATTCTCAGCAGACTTGGTAGAGCCTATTCAGTCATAACTGTTAAATGGTGACTGCTTCCTGTACTGTGATTGTGATGCAAACCGAAGGACTCTTTTCAATTTTGTGTGCTTTCAAGATTTTGCTGAAGAAGAATGAGATTGACCCCCTTGAATTGGATTTCCTGCTTCGATTCACAGTTGAACACACTTATCTGAGTCCTGTTGACTTTCTAACTACTCAGTCATGGAGTGCTATTAAGGTATGGTAAAAAAAAAATGGTTTTTCAATTTCAAAATCTTATTTCAAATCTCAAGTCTCTTAGCTTTAGAAATATAGTTTACAAAATACAAGTGATATATTAGATACCATTTTAATTGTAGAAATATGCTATATAACATGATCTTAATCCTTGTATTATGAATTGATTACTTATTTGGAAGTAAAAGCAGTTTTAACCTATTTTTGAGTAGGAAAGTTATAAATGTGCAAGGAACTTCAATAAAAATCTAGGCGAGTAAATGAATTTTTTTTTTCAATTTACGTGAATCTGATTTTTTTTATCTTTTTTTTTTTTGATACTTCTCCACTTTTTCTAAATAGATTTGTTTTAAGTTACACAAGAATATGGTGGTTAGGGATGGAAAAACACTAAATAGACAATAGATAAGTGGTAACTTTGGTGAAGGGTAAAACAGTACACAATACTGGGGAAGCTAGCATACTGGTGCAAAGCAAGGTCATGTAAGCTCCACAGACACATCGAAACTCCCTGAGGGACTGAATTGCTGGGCCAAGGGCTGTGGGGACCATGGTCTCCGGAAACATCCAGCTCAACTAGCATAAGATAGTTTATAAAGAAAATGTTCTACATTCTGCTTTGGTGAGTAGCGTCTGGGGTCTTAAAAGCTTATGAGTGGCCATCTAAGATACTCCGCTGGTCTCATTCATCAGGAACAAGGGAGAATGAAGAAAACCAAAGACCAGGGAAAGATTAGTCCAAAGGACTTATGAACCACAACTACCACAGCCTTCACCAGACCGAGTCCAGTACAACTAAATGGTGCCCAGCTACCACCACCAACTGCACTGACAGGGATTACAATAGAGGATCCTGGACAGAGCTGGAAAAAAATGTAAAACAAAACTCTAAACCCAACCCACTGTCGTAACTCTAACCCACAAAAATAGACCAGACTTACTGACCTCACAGAGACTAGAGAAACCCCAAGAGCATGACCCCCAGGCATACTTTTAGCTCACTAATGAAGTCACTCTTGAGGTTCACCCTTCAGCCAAAGATTAGACAGGCCGATAAAACAAAATGAGACTAAAGGGGCTCACCAGCCCAGGAGCAACGACTAGAAGGCAGAAGGAGACAGGAAAGCTGGTAATAGGGAACCCAAGGTCGAAAAACGGAGAATGTTGACCTGTGGTGGGGTTGGCAACCAATGTCACAAAATAATATGTGTACTAATTGTTTAATGAGAAGCTAGTTTGTTCTATAAATCTTCATCTAAAGTGCAATTAAGAGGGGGGATAAAAAGAATATGGTGGTTAATTTCATTGTAATATATTTAAACAAAACAATTTTGTGAGAAAAAATGAAAGTCACTCATCAACCCCAATTATCAATCCTGACCCCATGTTTCTGCCAGAAGATTTTATTGTTAACAATCCTGGAGCTCCTTTAAAATGCTGACCATATGCTAAGCTTTGCCCTAGTCTTTTTTGTAAGAGGAAGATATTCCTGTGCGTTGAATATAATGATATTATTCCCTAGTTTTATAATATAATTAGATTTTAGTCTTTTTTAAATAGAATTTTTAATTAGAATGTCACTTTATAATTATGAATTAAAGTTGTATTATCAGTCAGGGTCTTAGCAGAAAACAAATGGAGCATTCAAAGGGGTGATGAAGAGAGTTTAATGAAGAGAATATTTTTATGGTATAGAGAAGAAGGGTAAGAGAATCAACCAGGAATGGTGAAGAAAGGGGAGGCAGCAGTTGCCAGAACTACTGAGAAATGAAGTTATGAGAGAGAGCCAACCCAAAGGAGCTATGACCTTTGGTAGAGGAACATAGTCACTGCCAAACTATGTCCCAGCAGAGAAAGAGTTGAAGGAATAAATACTCCTGCCTCTCTCCCCTCCAGCCCTCCAGTCTCCTGCCAGCGCCTCCTATTGGTCAAACCCAACCAGGCCGGAGAACCAGGGAGTTTGTGCAAGTATTTCTTAGAGATCACACTCTTCACAGGTCAGAAAATGGTGCAGAGTGAATCTGAAGAGAAAAATGAAGACTATCTAGCACAATTTGTTTACATAGGATTAGACACAATCCAGGTCTTTATCTCAAACTATAAGCTATTGTACATGCCATTCCTATCTCTTCCTCTATTGTATTATAGGCAGTGGCCCTTTTGGAAGAATTTCGAGGCATAGACCGAGATGTGGAAGGATCTGCCAAGCAGTGGAAGAAATGGGTAGAATCTGAGTGTCCAGAAAAGGAGAAGTTACCACAAGAATGGAAGAAGAAAGGCTTAATACAGAAGCTAATTATTTTGCGAGCAATGCGCCCTGACAGAATGACATATGCCCTCAGGTGGTCCAGTCAGCATCTTTGGAAATGCACTTTAACTCAGAGGCAACTTAGTCTTAGGGGTTAGAAATATCTGGTAGAGATGGAAGTGGAATTAGTCAAGGTGGTGCCAACGGTTAACCCACTACACTGCTTACCAAAAGATTGGTGGTTTTATTTCACTAGGGACCCCATGGAAGAAAGGCCTGGCAATCTACTTCTGAAAAATCAACCATTACAGTTCTACTCGGACACATATGGGGTCTCCGTGAGTCGGAGTTGGCTGAGGGCAACTAGTGTATGGGTTTACAAAGTCATATTGATGAGAAGTGAGTCTGCTGAGATTTTCATATTCTAATCGCTACTATTGTTAAAATTTTCTAAACACTAAAGAGTGTGCTTGTCTATAGGCAGACTCAGGACATCCTGAAAAACTTAATTCTGAAATCAGTAGAGGGGATAAGAAACTGATGGAAATATTCTTAGAAGAAAGATGGGTGACAGCAGAGTTCAGAGGACAGGAACATGCGTTATCCAAGTCTAATTTCCATCATCTTTATTTAGTGGTGACATTTTGGCTCCCAAGATTTTGCACGTCAAACAAAAATGAATTCCCTTCATGGAGACACTCACAGTCCTATAACATTACAACCAACTCAATTTAAAAGCAGAAGCGCCTGTCTACATCTTGGTTCAATTGTCCTTTTTCTCTGCCCTCTTGGCTTCTAAATGGTAATATGCTGTTGAATGCACACAAGGCTTATTCTAATTTGATTTCAACAACCAAAGAGTTCTCAACTTCCTTCCCTAGCATGCTCCTCTTTCTTTAATAACATTCACATGCCTCCGATTTTTCCCTTTGCCCTGTCTAGTTCAGCCAATTTTCCCCTCTGTGGAAGCCTTCGCTGAGCCCCACTTTATGAGTTCATTCTTCATAGTACTTACTTTCTGCTAAATCTGATGCTACTGGAAAATAATCCCTGCTTAATTGAGCTTCCCTGTGTTAGAAACACCCCAAAAAGCATTTGTATATTCATGAGAAGCCCAGCAGGCTGGAAAATTGCACTGTGGCAAATCTAATGAACTGTTAATAAGTAATGGCAGAATCTGGCAGGGGCTTTGGGGATACAAAGCCATGTGCAGGCAGCTGATGGTATTCAGAGGGGGGTCTCAGTAGCCCCCCAAAATGGAATGTAGGCTTCTGATTTTCAGAGCTTCTAGAGAGGGATTTCATTGATAAAACTACTGCATAAATCTAGTTGGATTTATACCGTCATTCTAACAAGACATCCCATATAATACACGTGGATTGTTTCTTTCCTGTGCCTGACATTTAATCTTATCCAAATTGTGACACTTTTCAAGGTCAAAGCCACTGATTGTGGTTTTTGCTTTATTTTTTTAAAGGAATTTTGTAGAGGAAAAACTGGGCTCAAGGTATGTGGAGGGGACCAGACTGGATTTAGTGAAAGCATTTGAAGAAAGCAGCCCAGCCACCCCAGTGTTCTTCATCCTGTCTCCAGGAGTAGATGCCCTTAAAGACCTAGAGATCCTTGGTGAGTGACCAGGAGGCTTCTGGCCGGCCCTCTATCCCTCCACCTACCCACCCTCCCTCTTACCCTCCGCCTGCCAGCCCTGCCTTTCAGTTCACAGTTATCTTAGTTTCTTTCTTTCTTTCTTTCTTTTTTTCATCTGTTGGAGATTGGCTGTGTGGAAAATGTAAGGATAATAACACCATAGTCTGAAGAAATGTTCAGATGAAACATTCCTCTGGTTGGCATAATGCAAGTTTCTTTTGTACTGTTTCCTACCTTTTGACTAGAGGGCAATTTTCTCCATGCTCATGTAATCGTGCGCCCCCTGTGACTAAATAATGGTCATTAGAACAAGTATATTCGATTGTGCGAGGCCCGGTCGCTTTGTGCTCTGGATTACGGTTCCCCACAGCCTGTACCGAGAATACCAGGTTAATATAGCTGTGACCTGAGTGTGCTCAATTTAAACGCGGCCTCACAAGGTGAGAGGCTGGTGCGTTTACCCAATGAACCAATCCGTTAAAAAAATGATGTGGTATCTACCACATGTTGCTCTTTTTTATGCGGAAATGCTTTACTACTCCTGCAAGAGTTTATAAAGCTCAATAACAATGCCTGCCATCTATCAAAATGTCAAAAGCGTCATCATCATTAAAGCGGAGGAACTGATTTCCACAGGCTTTTCTAATGCTTGCCATGAAGCAGCTGTCGAGAGCTCAAAATGCTGCTTGTTGAAGTGGCAGAGGCTTAGTTTGGGTTCTTCAGGAAAGGGACCTGGAAGATGGCGTCAGTGAGCACAGATGGAAATTGGACCTCAAGGGTGTGTATTCTTCCCACCACTGTTCCATACACATTTCCTCTCATGTTGTATCCTCCCACAGGCAAAAAACTTGGGTTTACAATTGACTCGGGAAAATTCCACAATGTGTCTTTAGGACAAGGTCAGGAGATGGTGGCAGAAATGGCACTGGAGAAAGCTTCTGAAGGAGGACACTGGGTCATACTCCAAGTGAGTATTAAGTTTTCATGGAAAACATCGTGAGTGAACACAGGGAACTGTGTGGAATGCCCTCACCAGCCAGAATGATCCTTTGTTACAATACGTGGTGGTTTGAGGAACCCTTTCATTTCTCTCAGCATTAATGGTACCTCCAAAGGTGATAAAGGGGCCATGCTGACAGGGGATGACTGTCATTGTGTTTCAAAGTTAGAAACCTGGGGCGGGGGGGGGAAGCCCAATTATTCTCTTAATTTATAAATTTCTGAAACCCCCCCCAAGTAGTGCTTGAAGACAATAAGATTATATTGATTGCCAGCACTTGTTGTGACAACATCTCTGTCATTTGCATGTTGCCTTAAAGTTGACAGAGCACTTTCTTATATGTTATCTCATAAAACCTTGACAGCCACTAACTAGCTGCATTACCTTGCTAAGCTTTCATTTTAGCCACTTGTAAAAAATTAAGGGGATTAGAATAAATAACACTTTTATCCCTTCCACCAGTCCATGGCTGATTCGGTCTCATGGCGACGCTATATGTACCAGAGTAGAACTACGCTCCAGAGAGTTTCAATGGCTGAGTTTCTAGAAGTAGATCATCAGACCTTTCTTCCAAGGTGCCTCTGGGTGGACTCAAACCTCCAACCTTTTGGTTAGCAGCCAAGTGTGTTAACTGCACAACCCAGGGACTCCTAATCCCTTCTAGGGGTAACATTATATGGGTCTATGATCCTACAACCCGGTGTCCTCTGCGGTGACTCCCTTAGCTGGGGATTCTAGCAAGAGTCCAGGAACCAATGGAATACAGGCCAGCTTTAGGGTGGATTTTTGAGACTTACTCATTCCTTCTGGCAAGCCCAGATGACTGTCTGCATGTCCTAGAATGGCCATTTGATTTGCAGCACTGTGATACTAAGGGTTTTCATTAATGTGTTAGACTCTACTAAGCAATTCATAGGATACACTATCTCTAATCATTACAACAAAGCGCAAGGGTAGGTATTGTCATCCCCACTATAAAGATGAGAAAAGTGATCCTTGGAGTGATCCGAGAGTTCTCAAGGTCACACAGCTGGTAAGTGGCAGAGCTGGTGCTTGAATCTGGGTCTGTTTGGCAGCAAGCCACATCTTTCCACTGTTGCACACCACCATTATCCTGCAAATACCTTAGTGTCTCCAGTATCCAAATTGGATGCATTTTGCATTTCTGCTTGAAATAAAACTGGATTCATGAAGAAACCGCCTGGAGCCTAAGCAGACTTATGTCTGTAGGAACATATCAGTTCAGCTTCTAAGATATTAAAATAGCAACTGTTTAAAAGCCAGCTGCTGTCAAGTCGACGCCAACTCATGTCAACCCCATGTGTCAGAGTAGAACTGTGCTCCATAGGGTTTTCAATGGCTGATTTTTCACAAGTAGATTGACAGACCTTTCTTCTGAGGCACCTCTGAGTGGACTTGAACCTACAACCTTTTGATTAGTAGCCAAGCACGTTAACCATTTGCACCACCCAGGGACTCCATCAACTGCTTAGATGAGGCCTTAATAGAGACCTTAGTAGGGCGACCTGGGGCAGTGCATCCCTTCTGAAGCTCACAGAGTCAGACATTTAACACTGGAGAGCTTATTTTTTCCAGAGAGAGCAGTTGTTGCTCACGCAGTTGGGTGGAAGCTAAGATCTTCTCACAAAGGAAAGACTTCTTTGAGTACTCACAGGAGCCCAACGAGACCAGCAAGAGCAAAATCTTCCTCAAAACAATTTTATTATTCAAAGTATAATATTATTTTAATTTCTATGTGCCAAAAAATGCAAGTTTAACCTTAAAAAAAAAATCTTGGAAGACTTATTTGTTAAGGATCAGCTTTTGGATATCTGTTCCAGATCTTTGAATTTTTTTTCTTAGTGGTCAATCAGTAAACTAGAACGTAACTGTTTATCTATACCTCTACACTCCCCATCCCTCTATCCAAACACAATAACTGGAGGAAGAGATTATCTCAGGCTTTTGACTGTCCCAGTTTCCAGACGTTTCTGCTATTCCTTTGACCTACCAAACCAAAAAACCAAACCCAGTGCCATCGAGTCGATTTCCGACTCATAGTGACCCTATAGGACAGAGTAGAAGTGCCCCACAGAGTTTCCAAGGAGTGCCTGGTGGATTCCTTTGGTTAGCAGCCGTAGCACTTAACCACTACGCCACCAGGGTTTCCTACAGGTAGGTAAAAAAAAAGGTACAGGACTTTGAAGAAAGAGAAGACCAACATAATGGGAGCTTGTTATATTGTTTGTAATTTATGTTAAATTGTGTTAGTATGATATGTATGCACATGTTAATTATTTCTTAACCAAACCTGAGAATGGTTGGTTAATCTGATCAGATGTAGCCCCCCAGGGTATTTAACTGGCATTTCATCAAGACATATGATGACTATGACAAACAAAAAAAACTATGACAGAGTATAGTTTTTTTGTTTGAATTTTATTTTGTTGTTAAGAATATACACAGCAAAACATACACCAATTCAATCATTTCTACATGTACAATTCAGTGACTTTGATTACGTTCTTCTAATGCAAACATTCTCACCCTTTTCTGAATTGTTCCTCCCCATTAACATAAACACACTGCCCCCTAAGGCTCCCATCCAATCTTTCGAGTTGCTGTTGTCACTTTGATCCCATATAAATAGTTCTTAAAAGAGCATAATGCTCAAGGCAGACATTTTTTACTAGTTAAGCTAAACTATGGTTTGGTTTTAAGAAGACTCCAGGGGATATATTTAGTTTAAGTTTTAAAGATCATCTCAGGGCAGTAGTTTCAGGATTCATCCAGCCCCCACAGCTCCGGAAAGTCTGGAGTCCGTGAGAATTTGAAATTCTGTTCCACATTTTCCCTCTCTTGATCAGGATTTTTATATAGAATCTTTGATCAAAATGCTTAGTAATGGCAGCTGGGCACCATCCAGTTCTTCTGGTCTCAGGGCAAGGGAGACAGCTGTTCATGGAGGCAGTTAGCCACACATTCCATGTCTTTCTCCTATAGTTTTAAAGTTTAACAGTTAGTTTAATAAAGAATAATAACTAAAAGCCAGAAATGGGGAGCTGTCCCCAGTCACCCACTTTATTGTCTCTGACAGAAACTTCCTCTGCTCAGACTCCTTCTCATTGGTATATGGACTCAAAAGGCTGTAAGGAAAGAAAGACTAGCTGAAAAGGAAGGCAATCATTCTTGGTTAAGCTGCTCCAGACAGAACTATGATGAAGGCGGCAGGCTGGCAGTTATCTTTATCTCAGATCCACACCAGATGGTTTGTGAATTAGCATAATGGATTTAAGAAATCATTTTTCATTGGTGAAATGCATGGTTTTCAAGGCGTGTGGACTGGCTAAAAATGTACAGGCACTGCTGCCCTTGTATGAATAAACACAGAATCTAGCCAGCCCCAGGGCCTTTACCCTCAAGGCTGGTTTCCAGGCTGGATGCCAAAGCATGCCTGTGCTCAGTGGTGACTTACTTGGAGGTTTTTCTGTCCCCTGACTCCAGAGTCACTCCTTGGAATATGTTTATATTTGTTTCAAGTAAACTTTTCAGGTAGGGTATTGTCATCTGTAACACAGAGAGTTAGGACATAATTGAGTCTACAGGACAGATTTTACAATTGTTTTCGTTCCTGCTTACCAATTTATGTCCGTATGAGTGGCACAATTAGGTATGAGATGCACTGTCATTATAATCTAGTGTAAGGAACTTAGAGCCCTCACCTACCAATGTTCAGTATTTACCAAGGGTGGGGGGAGCTAATTATGTGAACAATTGAATTGGCATTTTTTTTTTTTTGCAACAGAACTGTTTCAAAGAAAGGTACCTGCGTTACTATTCCCTTCCCTGTTTGCCTTCATTCTCTGTATTTTTGTGGCTGCTATAACCTTAAACATTTTTCTTTGTTGAAAATAATTACGTATCTCTGAGGGTGATGTTTCAATCACTGTATCAAGAACTTCTCCAAAGCCAGAGAGTCTATGAGGTGCAGTTTTTATATCTCTCCCTGAGCACCAACTACCAAGCTATACGGATGTTCAGTATTGGAATTTGTGAATCATAAAATGGAAAAGCGAAGAGTGATGGTGATGGCATTTGTTTCTTTCATGGTTTCTGACAACTCTAGGATTTAAAAAAAATAACATGTTGGGAATATGAACCGCATCTCAACAAAGAGGGATTGTTTTCTTCTTCTGCTAGCCTTTCTTCCCTTACTTCCCTTTGAGTCCATATGCTAAAGAGTTGGAGTTAGAGTAGAGGAGGTTCTGTCAGAGACCATGAAGTAGGTAATTGGGAACAACATCCCATTTCTGGCTTTTAGTTTTTATATTTGATTAACCTAACCCAGATATATCTCAGTAATTGGGTTTGAATTGTAACAAAGAAAAGTATCAGGCAACTTCATCTCAGAAGTGACTGTTGGTTGTTTGGAAGAAGGTAAAACGTGTTGGGAGGAGATTTTAGTTGACAAAACCTGTGGTAATTTGGAGAATTTAATATGTCAGTGTTCAATTCTGTTTTGGCTTTTTTTCTCCATGACGTGAAAATGAAAGAAAATTTAAATCTTGGTTGTCTGATTTTCCAACACATTTATGAATAGGAAAATATTGTCCTATAATTCAAGTAAAAGACTTCAATTTTACAGCAACTATAAGTCATGCTATCTTTCAGAATGTCCATTTGGTAGCCAAGTGGCTGGGAACTTTGGAGAAACTTCTTGAAAGATTCAGCCAAGGAAGCCACCATGATTACAGGGTTTTCCTGAGTGCCGAGTCTGCACCTACACCAAATGAGCATATCATCCCTCAAGGACTCCTGGAAAATTCCATTAAAATTACTAATGAACCTCCCACAGGAATGCTGGCCAATTTGCATGCTGCACTCTACAACTTTGATCAGGTAAGAAAACAGAAGAGCCTGGACTGACAGTAAAGTCACAGTCTTCTCACAAGGCTCTGAGGACCATCACTAACTCAAGCATCTCATGAAGAGAGATAAAGGGGAATCTTTGGTGTTCTTGTGTGTGTGTGTGTGTGTACACATGTGTTTTAATCTGTTGAAAAGAATTGCTTGTCATTTCATATCCCAATAACTAGGAAATATATTTAGGTTTCACCCTGTAACTAAGAAGACACATGTTTAGTAGAATGAACTAGATGCCTTTTTGAGGAACTTGCTTTTTGAAGACAAATGCGACAGACTAGTATCTCTTAGGAGAAGCCTCTGGGTAGTACAAATGGTTAAGTGATGGACTACTAATCGAAAGGTTGGTAGTTTGAATCTACCCAGAGGCACCTCAGAAAACAGGCCTGGTGATCTGCTTCCAAAAGGTCACAGCCTTGAAAACTCTGTGGAGCAGTTCCTACTCTGCGCACATGGGATCCTCATGAGTGGGAATCAGCTTGACTGCAGCTAACAACAGCAACAGGTATCTCTTATCATAGAAAGAAGAAAAGCCATTGTTACTCTTGTTGCTAATGATGGTAATGATAACAATGGTAATAATGACATAGGAAGACTTTCAGTATATTTTAGATCAGGTTTTGATAATAGTAAATTTAAACCCCTCTTTTTTTGAAATATGTTCATGTTACCTTCTTATTTATATTTCAGTTTCCTTCCAAAATAAAAACAAATCAATATGTTATCTGAAATATGTTCATGTTACCTTCTTATTTATATTTCAGTTTCCTTCCAAAATAAAAAGAAATTAATACATAGACAAATTAATGACACCTTCTTTTTTTTTTTTCCTGGTATCATTCATTACTATTATTTTCCTTATCTAAATTATTACCTCTATTTGTATCATAAACCCTTATCAAGGCTTTCAGTTTCCCTTATTGCTATCGCTTTTAGTTCCCATTCTTTCTTCTAATTTCTTGGAAATCCTGGGTAAATAGCACTCTTATTGAGAGAATTAAGCCCTACAGAGGAAATACATATGGTTTAGTGATGAATATTCAACCTTCTGTTATGAGTTTATCACCCTGTATGAAGCATGCCAGCATGCTTAACTTTTTCTCTTGTACCTCCCGGGCCAATGCCCAAACCAACCTTATGAGGGAATTATAATAATTGGCCACCTAAGAAAACAGTGTTGAAGAATACAGTTAGTTACTTAATTAGGTAATTGAGTAATTTGTAGGGTACGTATACACAGTAGGCTATGTAAACAGAGGGCACTTAAAAAGTTGAATTTCTTAAATATTTGCAATATGCTTTTTTATGAAATATAACAGGCATTTTTTTTATCATCTCTTAATTTATAATATCTGGCTATTTATGACATTTGCAAGCTCTTTCCTGAAATCCAATTGACCTTCAGCCTTTTGGGTAAGGACCTCTTTGAGAATCTGATAAAAGCAAGGATACTTCCCTCCCCCAGGGAAATGGCACATTTTTTAAAATGCTGCACATTATGATACTGATTCACAGATTTCCCAGAAGTCTATGCATGAATTTCTCAGAAGTCTATGCATGAATGTCCCAGTGTAGAGTACCTGTGTTAGTCTGTTCAAGAAAGTATTAGATCTTTTGACTGCTCTCTGGAAAGGAACTTACGTCAATGGAAGATTACAATTGCTGGAAAGACTCTTAAGAGCTTTAAGGGAAAATATTACTTATCTAGTGGGAAGGATGCTCTGAAATATTAAGACTAAGTTTGATCCTGTGTAGCAAAAACAAAGATAAAGTGATTCACTAAATATACCTCTCATCAAACCAATTTTGGCCAGATCCAACCAACAAAACAAAAACTCTAAAGAAAACTTAAAAGCTTTGAGTAGTTTATGAATGCTGACCTATCATTATGTTAGAAAACAAAAGGTGGTTTTTATTCAGATTATGTAATTCAAGGGTATTAGCCTGTCTCCCTATGCTTCCTCACTATCTGAGGCAAATAGGTTCCCAGTGGCCTTTGATCAACTGGAACTGGAGTTATGAGAGAAGCATAAAATAACAGTGGTTTGAGTAAGTTAAAACCATATTTCTGTCACTTGAGAATTCTGGAGGTAGGTGGTTCATAGCTCAGAACTACAAATTTGCTATCAACCTGAGCCCCTTACAGTTTACCATTCTACCATTTCTAGGATGATACTCATCATCATGTTCCAGAGTGGCTGCCAGTGTTGCAGCCCTCACATTCATGTTCCCAACAGTAGGATGAAAGGAGGAACAAAGAGGAGGGCAAAGGAAATGTGTTCACTTTCTTAGCTCTCTACTAGTTAATACGCAATACTTCTACTTTTACCTCATTGGTCAAATGTGGTCACATTGTATTACCTAGCTGCAAGAAACCTAGCTGGAAACCCTGGTGGCGTAGAGCTACAGCTGCTAACCAAAAGGTCAGCAGTTTGAATCCACCAGGCGCTCCTTGGAAACCTTATGGAACAGTTCTTCTGTGTCCTATGGGGTCGATGTGAGTTGGAATCAACTCAGTGGAAATGGGTCAGTGGGTTAGCTGCAAGAGAGGCTGGGAAAAGTACATTTATCTTGGGCAGCCATATATATATGACCAGCTAAAAATCAGAGAAAAGATATTTTAGTGTAGGCAGTTAGACACAGACCTTCTCCTTTCCCAAATTTCATTGCACCATCCTGGGGATTCCGTGTTGCTATATGGGCCTATCTTCTTGAAGCGTATGATGTAGTCAGAGGGTGGTAAATACTGTCTACACTGATACCCATTTATGTTAGGTAAATGAGTCTCAGTTGCTCCTGTTACCTAGGTACCCCACTCAACTGAGAAGCACACTCATTTTTGGGGGTGTTTTTGTTTTACACGGTTTAACTTTCAAATCAAATTTAAACTATTTTTAATACTTCCCCCAAATCAGAATTTACCTTCATGTTTGGTATGTTTATTCAAAATTAACAGATTTTGTTTTATTTAGTGCTTTATTCCCCTGAGCATCCCAGAATATCTATGTAAATCTGATAATTAAGTGACCAAAATGTAAAGAACTGTCTCTTGTAGCATGTTGCCCACCTACACCTCTTTCAGCTCAATAGCAGCTGCCTCTTGAAGAAGTTGTCATGAAGGAATACTGTTTTGATTCCTTTCATACCCATACAGCCAGGTTGTTTTTTAAAGTAAGAATGGAGGTTTTTTTTTCTGTAAAAATTGCAGGCAGAAACAAGTAATTGGTAATTGTGCGTGAAAATTGGTGGTTGTGCGGATACAGTGCTGTTACGTATATGCAGATGCCTGTTCTCTGTTCACAGTGTTGTTCTAGATTTTCTAATATTAATTTGCTCATCCTCTGGTTTGTAAAAATACCACTGTCCTGGAATGTGGAATGATAGGTAGATAGACTCATACTTTTTCTTAGGAAAGCGTGATTCATAGTTTCCTTTCACTGCAGTTACGTTATCAAAGTGTAATGAAATGGGCATTGGTTTGTGGGTTTTTTGTTTGTTTTTTTAAACACTGAGGATAAAACCAAATCAGTTATATGATAGATTGAATTAATGTACTTCATTATTATAGTTTCTTGGATTTTATGTAGACTACATGTAATTCCAAGGAACCCTAATGGCATAGTTGGTTAAGTGCTTGGCTGCTAACTGAAAGGTCAGTGGTTCGAACCCACCAGCTCCTCCACAAAAGAAAGATGTGGCAGTCAGGTTCTGTAAAGATTTACAGCCTTGGAAACCATATAGGGCAGTTCTCCCTGTCCTGTAGGGTCTCTATGAGACGGAATCAACTCAACAGCAGCAGGTTTGTTTTGTTATATGTAATTCAAGGAGATGGTAAATGACTTATTAGATCATAATTCCTAAATGAAATCCTCATAACTTTTATTAGGTCTTCTAGAGTTTTCTTACATTTAAAGGTAATATATTTTTTGTATGTTCTTTAAGGTTAATTCCAGTTATATGATTTCTCTATTCTTCGTGCAAAAGCTTATCTTTTATGTGATGTTTAGTTGTGAGAAAACTTTTCTTAACTGTGTATTTCCAAACCCCAGAAATGACTTAAAAATGCCCTAGTGGTTTAGAATGGCCTAGTGACTTAGTTGGATCTGTACCATGTGCAACCTGGCAAATTCTGGACCGGGATTCTGATGGAAAAGCACTGCAGAAAAGAACTAAAAAGCTCCTCTGGTTCTAAACCATAAAAAACAAACTCAGTCTTGGTTTATACCAGAAGTTCTCTGGAAGACCAGATCTGAACTCCTACCCTAAAGGTACTGAATGTGCTTTGTAAATGGCTTAAATGTCTGAGCCATTGTAAATATGGACTGGCTGTAGTTTGACCAGTTGAAAGGACCAAGCAGGAAGGTGCAGATTTTGGCCTCATCTTCCCTTCCTGCTTACCAGCAACCACAGGAGTAGTCATCAACCACTAACTTCTCTTCCTTGATTTCCCCCAGAGAACTACCAAATCTGAGAATGAGCAAAGTACTACTTTAAGCCACAGATTGTGTAGCTGTTTGGCCCCTTTTAGTGTTATGGCTGCTGGGGCCATAACCATAACAAGGTAGAATGCCAGGACTCAACCTTCCTTCCATGTTTTCAGGGAAACCTCATAGGCCTAGTACAGGGCCCATGTTTTCATGTCTCCCATATGCCGTTCTATCATCCCAATGATGAATTTTACTTTTTGTTATTGAGAGGAAGCCATGCCTCATGGTGATTGTATTAGTTAGGGTACAGGCTAAGCTACTGCAACAAAATAAAAATAAAAAATACAAAGGGAATCAAAAATACAGTGATTTGAACAAGATGGAAGCTTGTTTCTCCCATACATAATAGGCAGGCCTGTCCCACGAGATCATCTACTTACCCAAGCTGGTGGGGTGCCTCTGCCATGCCTAACATGGCTTCCAGGGTGACTCAATTACCGCTATTCCTAGTCCACAGAAAAGGAAAGAATGACAACCAAGGCAAGCAATTTCCTTTTAAGCAAATGACGTGAGGCACACATCAGCTCTGCTCACATTCCGTTGGCAAGAAGTTTGTCATATGGCACATCTGCCTTCAAGAGAGGCTAGGAAACAGTCTTCCCACAGGTGACCATGTACTCAGCTAATCTCTAGTACCATGGAGCCAGGGGAGAATGGATAGCTGTGGATAACTAGCATTCTGTCACAGTGATGAAGTTAAATTGATTTTGTCATCTATATTTTACAAAGAAAATTATGTAGGGGAAAAATGATATTCAGCAGTATTATCGCTGGCCAGAATGAGCTGTCGTATTTTCTAGTGAGCTTAGAAGCATTCTTGTAAGTAACCAAAGCAAAACAAAAAGATTTCTCTGACATCAGCACACTGGCAACTACCAAATAGATAGTCCCCTCTATGCTTTCATAGGATAAGTGTTGTTGTTAGTCAAGTTGGCTCTGACTCATGGCAACTCCATGTACAAGAGGATGAAACATTGCCCAGTCCTACATCATCTTCACAATCGTTGCTATGCTCCAGTCCAGTGTTTTGGCAGCTGTGTACATTGAGTATCTTCCAACCTAGGGAGCTCATCTTCTCTAGCCTATGTATAGGACGGTATTCTGTTGTGGTCCACAGGGTTTTCAATGGTTAATTTTTGGAAGTAAATCACCAGGCCTTTCTTCCTAGTCTTAGTCTGGAAGCTCTGCTGAAACTTGTCCACCATGGGTGACCCTGCTGGCTTCCAGCATCATAACAACACACAAGCCACCACAGTATGACAAACAGAGAGGTGGTGGATAGGATATGTAGTCATGCTTAAAACTGTGTGTTAGCTCTCTCCTATAACTCCCTCAAAGTCCTTTATTGAATTATTGAAATCTCAGACTCTTGCCCTTGGGAACTGTACAGATGGATAATCAAACATTTCTTCTCTCCCAGGATACACTTGAAATGTGCTCCAAGGAGCAGGAGTTTAAAAGCATCCTCTTTTCTCTGTGCTACTTCCACGCCTGTGTTGCTGGGAGACTGCGGTTTGGCCCCCAGGGCTGGAGCCGCAGCTATCCCTTCAATCCTGGAGACCTCACCATTTGTGCCAATGTCCTCTACAACTATTTAGAGGCAAACACCAACGTAAGTGCCAGTGGTCACATAACCTCTTCCGAGGAGTGTACAGACTGTCAGTCCTTGGGTGCTATCAAAATGGACCATAATTTCTCTTTTGAAGCTATTACTGAAATAGCTGACACTAGATATGCATCTTCTGCCAAGTGTGAAAATAAACCAGATCAAAGGTTTTCCAGTAGTGGATGCTTGAACTTCCTAACGTAGGTCAAACCAGTTCCACGTCAACAGCTTAGCGCCCAAAAAAAAAAAAATTGTCCTTCATTATGTTAACAAAAACAGTGGTTTACATGTGCATATATGCCAGATTCATTAGGCAGGTAATGAAGCATTTGCACAAATGTAATTACATACAGCAATTCTGACAGTTCATAACACTGCATTAATAATCACTACAATTAGTTCTGATGATGGAAGCAATTTACAGCGCGTCACGTATAAATAATGGTGTATTTCCTGCATATGTCATTATTATGTATTAAGGATGCCACCTTGTTGTGACTTTCTCAGTAATGTTCCCCTTGATTTGAAGGTAAAGGTAGATGAATGATTTTATTTCACAGCTGAAGTGTGTTTTACAGATGAGGATGGGAATGCTTCATCAAGAATATTTGTGTAAACTCTTAGAGACCCAATGATTGGATTTCAAAAAAGAACCATTCCTAAGGATTTTGTTTAACCCTTAAAAGGGGAGCTTTTTCCACTAAGCTACATCTCTTCAAATTGGGATCTATTTGTCAAAACCAACCAGGTGTTGTATCCTAGGCAACACTGTCTATAAAGGGCCTTTAAAATAACCTGTCCATGTTTCTAAGTATAAGTGGTTGTTTTATGTTGTTTCGGTAACCGCTGTTATCATCATTTTTGTTACCAAAGTTTTCTCAAGCTTCAAAAGAAGTATGTACACATGGTATGTAACACTGGTTTGTTTCCCCAAGGAAAGATATTTTGTATCTATCATTCCTTAAATTTATTACATTAAAAATTAACTCTGCCTACTTGGAGCGTATTTCTGACCATTCTAATAATGATATTTTTGTGTGGATCTTACCAAGTTTTGTTCAAGCTGTTGCACATAAAATTGATTATTATGACAGTTCTGAGTAGGAAAAGAAATGAGCCATTTAATTAAAAAAAAAAAAAAACCCATTGCCGTCAAGTCGATTCTGACTCATAGTAACCCTATAGGGCAGAATAGAACTGCCCCATATGGTTTCCAAGGAGCGCCTGGTGGATTCCAACTGCCAACCCTTGGTTAGCAGCCGTAGCTCTTAACTACTACACCACCAGGGTTTCCGAGCCATTTAATAGTTTTATTCAATTCCTTCATAACGTCCCACAAGACTGAGACCAGGGCTGTTATCCTGTTTCCACTGAATCCTGTCCACAATTGAGGTAGAAATGAAGGGCTAAAAGAGGGGAGTTGACACTTGTGTTTCTCTCCAGCTCCAAATTCTCAGACTTGGTAACACCAGTTGGCCAAGTGAATCATTCTGCTGCTTCTCCCCTCGGTCTCCTGGTCAACGTAAGCCTTAGATTTTTAATACATTCTCATGTCTCTCCAAGGTCTTGACCTGAGTTGTTTGCCATGCATCACAAAGCAAGTTACCAGGACTTTGGAATTACATTAATATGTACACACAATTTGTACAAAGTGCCCTTTTCAAGAATGTATATATACAAAAGTAGGTCAAGATTTGGTGAAAGGGAACCAGTCATTGAAAAGAACAGATCCCTAGCTGATTAAAATCTTAAGGGAGACACGTGTCTAAAAAGCAGGCATTAATTAAATATAATCAGGAAGGAAAATCAAATTAAGAAGTTTGTGTTTCCCATCCGTTTCAGCTCAGTGGAAGGTAATCCATGGAGTGGTAGAGAAAGTGTATTTCAGTCTAGTCACTTCTTAATTTTTCATTCACATCAAACCAGTTTAAAAGAAAGACATATTTGAGGCTCATTTATTCAAATTCAAATAAACTCGTAGCAAGTACACTGGAATAGTTGAAGTAATTTTACTTGTTCTGTTCTGTCACATCATGCAACAAATGAAGGCTATAATTAAGTTTTTACTTGAACTGTTGGGAGGCATATACTGCCCCTGAGGGTATAAAGGTTCCTGTCTGGAAAGGCTTCATCACAAACTGGCATGTTTTGCAAACCCAGAGGAAGCTAAAGGGTAGCAAAGAGAGGCTTCAAACCCTGCTAAGCCAAATAAAGAGGAGATACAGTGATTTCTTGAATAAAACTTAGTAGAGTCATTAGTTACAACCCATAGAACAGTCACTTAGACCAGTCATGCCATAAACCAAGCCCTCAAATCATTCTGTGAAGAGGGGATACATTTGCTTACCCTTTTGAACAATGATGGAATTATAAATACATCCCAAATTCAAATCGTATGGATTTTTCTTTCTTTTCCTGAATCAGATCATAAAAACAGATAAAAATCAGGTAATAAAAATATGTAATACCTCTCAAAGCCCTTGAACTGATATCCTCTCAAGATTTTTGCATGACACTTCAAATATATAAACTTTCCCTGCATATCATGTTCTAGGAATGATTCAGTTTTCTTTAAAATCTGCATAATAAGCTCAGTAATAGTGACTTTTCACTGACTGTATTAAAACACATTGACAATAATTCTCCTAAGAAGTTCTAAACTGAAACCTAGACAATTTCAGAACTTCTTTTAAATTCTTGGGTTCAGGGGGGCTGAGGAACACTGTGCATTAGAGAGCCATGTGCCCCTGGCTGGTTGCCCTGAGGCAGACACCTGAGCCCGGAAGTGGACGTTGGTTTGATTTCCCCCTAGGTCCCTTGGGAAGACCTTCGTTATCTCTTCGGTGAGATCATGTATGGGGGCCACATCACAGACGACTGGGATCGCAAGCTCTGCCGGGTGTATTTAGAAGAATTCATGAATCCATCTCTGGTAAGAATTTTTTTTTAATAATTTCACTGAAAAGAAAATTCTGCATGAAAGTTTTCACATTGATTTTACTATTTAGATGATTCTTGAATGTGTTTGAGGAGTCTCAGTTTTTTGTGAGTGTATTCTGGCCTGCCCTCAAGGGAGTTCGGGAATTAATTAGAAATGCAGGATCTCAGGCCCTACCCAGGACCTACTGAATTAGAATCTGCATTTCAACAAGCCACCCAGGTGATTTATATGAATTGTAGAGTGTGCCAAGGTGAAGCTCTCTCACATGCACTGACTCATTTGATCTTTATAATAACCCTGTGAGTTATGCAAAGCTGAAGTTTTTACCCCTTTTACGCTCAGAGGTACTGAGAGATGGTGATTTGCCCCAGGTCACTAAGGTGGTATGGGAAAGAGCTTTAGCTAGAATATAGCTCTTTTTATTTTGATTCTAGGACTCATTTCACTGTAATTTTATCTCCCTGTCACAGAAGGCATGGAATATTCTAAATTTTGATCATGAACTCCTTACCAAATCTGTGTTCAAGAAAAATATGGTGATTTGTAAACCCAGTTCTTCCTTCGCCTCTGAGGAAGAGGATCGAGCACCACTTTATGGGACGTTAAAACAACCAGGCACCCTTTTCCCTTTTTTCATCTTCAGTATTTCTTACCAACCCTATACTTAAACATACAACTAAGAAACACCCAAGTGGTTTACAACCAGGGCTGTATTTTCTTGCAGAGCACTCAGACCTTGTTTCCTATACCAAAGTAGCTGAAGGAAGTGGCCACACTTTTCTCCTGCCTTCTCCCTGTAATGGAATCCCTGGGTGATGCAAATGTTTAAGGCATTTCACTGCTAACCGGAAGGTTCAAGTCCACCCAGAGGCACCTTGGAAGGAAGGCCTGGCGATCAGCCATTGCAGATCCCTTGGAGCACAGCTCTACTCTGACACACACGGGGGCCGGGGGTGGTGGGGTGCCATGAGTTGGAGTCAACTCGACAGCAACTGGTTTCTCCCCCTAACAGTTTCCAAGTTTGTGGGCCTGGTTATTTCTTAGAAACCCAAGGCACCCAACACTATGTCATCTGTACTTCCAGTTGGGCAAGACGCCAACTACGGGTAGAGCAATGTCTGAGTTTACTTTTTTTAGTAGTTTGACCAACCTCTTATTTATAATTTCTCTGAAAACTTAGAAAAATATTGTAGTTTTGATCACCTTCCTTGAGCCTGTTTTGAGAAGTAACATAATTGTGCATTAGAAGGCATGGTGTTTTACAAAGACCAATGTAGAAAATTAGGGACAGATTATTTTTAACTACATTTTGTAACAATACAGGGGTGCAAAAAATAGACTTTCCTGGTGTGTGACCATTATTTGTTTCTTTAGACTGTGAGTCTCCTGGTCTTTGCTCAATTCCAATGAACAGGATTTCACATGTCAGAAAGACACTTTTAATTTAACACAATTGGAAAGTCATTCCTCAGAAGAGGTCTGGGAGCAGGTTACCACGGAGATGGGGAAGATAAACAGTGCTATGCACACGACCTTTAGAGAGGCTGATTTCTCTGGATGGTGGAGGCCAAGGGGCAGAGCGAGGAGCTCCGGCTGACGTTCGCCCCTCTAGTTCAGGCCTTCAGATAAGGGGAGAATTACTGTTGCCAAATGAGACAGTCCATTAACCTTCACAAGTCTGAACTCCCATTCAAATAATTGTAAAATAAATATAGGTGGTGAAACCCGAGAGGCATCCCTGGTATGTGTAAGGTCTTTGGAAGTATAGGTGCCCGACCTTCTCTACAGATGTGGTGAGGTGTGTAGGATCAAGATGCTTCATTCACAGTCTTACATCCTCACTGGATGGTGCTACCATTTTAACGCCCCAAAGGAAATTGAAGTACTCACTGACTTAATCTCAGATGCCCCCAAATCCTATTTATTTTGTTCTCAAGGATATGTCTCCTGCTCATGTTGTTTATATTATTAGCAACTTGATCTAACACTTCAGCATTGGTAGGACATCTTTTTGCGACTTCTTACATTAGTGGTTAACTTATTTGGAAATTAGTATCTTCGGTTTCATTGGAGTATGATGAGAAAAGCAGCCCCTTAATGGTGTGAGTTTTAGAAGTTCCACTGCTCTTAGCAAAATAACCAGAATATTTTCAGTGATATCTTCCTGTCAGGATGGATGAGTTTGCAGTCAGAGAGAGTCCCACCCTGCTCTGGCCACAGTAAAGAAGGAGAACATATTCTCATTTGTGGCTCATATTTGGCAGTGTTAAACAAGTAATACAGTAAACTATTTTTTGAAAATAAAGTATCAGATCACCTTAAAGTTATCATATGAACCAGAAACAAACCCACTGCTGTCAAGTCAATTCCGACTCATAGCAACCCTATAAGTTATCATATAGAAAAAATAATTTGGGTGGTATACAGTAACAAGAATATGGGCTATGAAGTAAAAAAAAAAAAAACATAATTCAAGCCCTTCATTATATTTTCTGTGTGATTTTAGATATATTATTGAATCTCTCTGAGCCTCAGTTTCATCATTTATAACATGAGAATGACCAACTCATAAGTTTGTTATCAGGATTAAATGTCGGTATAATGTTGGTACCATCTTGGGAATATAATGCTTAATAAATGAGTTATTTTTATTATTATGTAGTAGACATTTTCATAATAGATACTTCACCCTTGACTGTACTGTATTTAATCTGTGATGGTAATTGGAACCACATTATTAAACAACTGCTTTGTGGCAGGGTCAATACCACACAATTGATGTGTATCATTTCTTCTCCTCCTTATAACCCTGCAAAGTAGGTGTTATTATCCCATTTTATTTAAAAGGAAACTCAGCTCAGAGAGGCCAAGTGACTGATAAGTAGCAAAACCAAGATTTGAACTTGCAATCAGATTCTAAATGCTACAGTCATTCTCTGCACCACACTGCATTGGTTGGATCTGTGTCAATCTGTGTGTAGTACTTGGCACACAGGTTGTAAAAAAAAACTGACCTGTGTCTTATACTGCATGGTGTGGTGGCACAGAGAATGACAATGGACGATCCAGGGGACCAAGGTTCTAGTTCCAGTTCTGCCACTAACTTGCTATGCAACTTGGTTTCTGACCTCCCTGTGCCTCAGTTTATTTGTGAAAATAAGGTATTGGACTAGAAAATTGCTCATGTACCGTTCAGCTCTAAAGACATCATGATAACGTCTTCAACTTTGAGTAATTTCTAAAAATCCTCGACAGCACTTTGGGGCTATGGCATTTTTTACTCAAAAGACCAAGGGCATAAGCACTTTAGTCCCAGAATGAACTGAGAGCTTCTTGTCATCAAGACTACTTGGAGGCCATCTAAGATACAGCTATTGGTCTCTACTCATTAGGAGCAAAAGAGAAAGAAGAAAATCAAGTCTCAGAGAAGAAACTAGTCTGCAGGTCTAATAGCCTACACCAGCCATAGCCTCATCTATCGAGAGACCAGAAGAACTAGATGGTGCCTGGCTACCACTATTACTGTGATCACAGCCACGATAGATGGACAGGAGAAAAATGTAGAACAGAACTCAAATTTGCAAGAGTCCAGACTTACTGAGCCAGTAGAGGCTGTAGGATTCCCTGAGACTATCATCGGACATACTTGTTAAACCTGGAACAAACTATCCCCTGAAGTCACCTTTTAGCAAAATAACAGATTGGCACACAAAATAAAGGATACTACCCAAGGGAACAGGGCTCCATTAAAAAACCTCTATATGATAGGGGCACAGTTATGGATACTTCCTAGACGTAACCAAACATCTCACAGGATTAGATTACTGAGTTTGAAGGCTTGGGACCATAGTCTTGCAGGACAACTCAGTCAACTGGGATAACTTAGTTCATAAAGATAATGTTCTACATCCTAGTTTAGTGAGTAGCATCTGGGATCTTAAAAGCTTGAGAGTGATCATCTAAGACACAACTGTTGGTCTTTAGTTGTCTGGAACAAAAGAGAATGAAGGAAACCAAAGATCAAAGAAGAAATTAGTCCGTAGGACTAATAGCCTATATGAACCACGGCCTCATCTAGCCTGAGACCAGAAGAACTAGTTGGTGCCCGGCTACCACTGCTGACCATTTTATCCAGGGATACACAGAAGGTCCCAGAGAGCAAGGGAGAAAAATGTAGAACAAAATTCAAATTCCTTAAAAAGGCCAGACATACTGGACCAATAGAGACTAGAGGAACCCCCAAGACTATCGCCTTAAGATACCTTTTGAACTTGTAACTACAGCCACTCCCGATGGTCACCTTTCATCCAAACAATAGATTGGCTTATAAAATAAACAATATCACCCATGAATACTGTGCCTCCTTAAGTTATCAATTATATGAGACCAAATGGTCAACATTTAGGCAAAAACAAAGAGGAGAATCTAAGGAGGGGCAGGGAAGCTAAGTTAATGGAAACAGAACAGAAAGAATGGAAATAATGAGAATGTTGGCATGTTCTAAAAAATGTAATCAATGTCATGGGACAGGCTGTATAAAAATTTCTTATATGGGAACCTAATATGCTATGTAAACTTTCACCAAAAACACAATTAAAAAAAAAACTATATATGAGACCAAAAGGTCAACAATTATTTTAAAGCAAAGATAAGACAAGGGGGCCAGGGAAACCAGAGTACTTGGAACAGAACAACCAGAATAGAATTAATGAGAATGTTGACACATTGTGGAAAATGTACCTAATGTCACTGAACAAATTGTGTAGAAATTGTCAAATGGGAACCTAATTGGCTGTGTAAAGTTTCACATAAAACACAATAACATTATTTATTAAAAAAAAAAAAGACTACTTGGAGAGGCAGTGGAGGAGGTGAGATTTTGATTGAATGTCCCATGAGGTCCAGATGGTGGCGGGGTGCTGGTTTTCCCCATTTCTAATGGTTGTGCCTGTGAACGTAGCTGGCACTGATTTCTGCAAAGGTGATTTCAGTCACTGGTGATTTTTTTCATGATATAGAGGGTCATTCTCCCTGAGCATGATTCTATTCAGCTTTTTAACAGCTTTGAGATATATTTATACACTATACAATTGCCAATTTAAATTGTACAATTCAGGGGATTTTTAGTACATTCACTGAGTTGTGTAATTATTGCCACAACCAATTTTAGAACATTTTCATTGCCCCAAAAACAAACCCTGTACCTATTAGCGGTCACTTCTGATTCTCTCCAGCTCCAAGCAACCACTAATCTACTTTCTTATAGATTTGTCCGATGTGGATATTTCATGGAGCCCTGGTGGCACAGTGATTAAGAGCTACAGCGAGCTACAGCTGCTAACCAAAAGGTTGGCAGTTCTAATCCACCAGCTGCTCCTTGGAAACCTTGTGGGGCAGTCCTACTCTGTCCTATAGGGTCACTATGAGTCCAAATCGACTCAGCAAGATTTCATATAAATGGAATCATGTAACATGTTGTCGTTTGTGACTGGTTTTTTTCATACAGCTGTTTTTAACTTCATTCTTTTTATGGTTGAATAATATCCGGTTTTATGTATATACCACATTTTATTTATTCCTCAGGTGATGAACGTTTGAGTTGTTTCTACTTTTTGGCCATTATGACTGATGCTGCTGTAAACATTAGTGTGCAAGTTTTTCTCTTGTCACTTCTGTTGAGTATACAGAAGGAGCCCTGGTGGCACAAATGGTTAAGCACTTGACCGCTAACGAAAAGGTTGGCAGTTCAAACCCACCCAGCAGCTCTGGAAGAGAAAGGCCTGGTGATCTGCTTCTGTAAAGATTACAGCCAAAAACAGCATTTTCACTTTGTGTCTGGGTGACAGTGAGGGGACCAGATGGCATAACACAGTTACAGAGACAAACCCCAGTTTCAGAATGTGATTTAGAAAATAGCTATATTCAGTAATACTTTAAAAATAACATTCCCCTGTATATTTAAGTGCCTGTAGACAGAATTTGTGGCAAGAGAGACTGAGAAAATTAAAACAGAGGTGTTAACAGCCCCTGGGGACCAAAGAGCAATCAGAAAAAAAAAAAAAATCCGAGATAATTCTGAGTTAGTAGAAAATTATAAGCATTGGATGTACTCTGTTTATGGCTGGTCAGAGACTCCGGCCCATAAATTCTTCTGTTACATTTTGAAGATCTACATTCCAATTTTTAGAGGGTTTGGAGTTGCTGCTCACACTGCCTTTGTTCAGGACATTCCTCTCTACGGACTGTCTACCCTCTACTCCACCCTTCATGGAGGGGATGGGACTGACAAATGCCCGATTACCCACGGTCCTTAGGCAGCTGTGTATTAGGCCCTAGTATGAGCCAGCAGGAGCCCCTGGGTGGTGAGACAATTAACGTGCTTGGCCACTAACCGAAAGTTTGGAGGACGGAGTCCACCTAGAGGCTCCTGGGAAGGCCTGGGGATCTACTTCTGAAAAATCAGCCACTGAAAACCCTACAGAGCACAGTTCTGCTCTAACACATATGGGTCATCATGAGTTCGAATCTACTTGATAGCAACTTTTTTTCTAATGTGCCAGCAACTATCCCAGGGTCTGTGGATCTTGAGTTGAGTAACACAGACTCTACCCTGAGTAGCTCAAATTCCTAAGGTAATGGCACTGATTTGACTCTTAGCATATACTACCCTACAAAATGTTACTTAGAGGCAGGCATACATATATTTTTCAATATATACACATATAATTATTGATGTTTATAAAATTCATATGTATCATCTACAAAATGGTTGGAAGCAGTATTGTGGAACGTTTGTGGTACACAGGAACAGCATAGGCTATACAGTCATACTAAAATGAGTTCAGAATTAAGATTAAAATAAAAGATCTGTCTGGGCAAGTTACCGGTTGGGAGAATTCAGTGAATTAAACCACATGGAAGTTAACCCACAGTAGGTGGCTCACATTTGCGCATGTATCATGCTGTCCTGAGCAAATTGCAGTGTTCTTACAGATAGGAATCATGTGTGTTCCCTGGAGTTCTCCGAAGAGGTCTGCCTGGTGCCATATATATATAGCAGAATGATTCAGAAAGAGTCGTGACACATTTTAGAGTGTCTGCTATGCATCCTGCATTGTGCTGGGACCTTCTTGCCAGGGAGCTCTCCAAGTGTTGAGGAAGAGAAGATCGATGCCTGTCACATTTGCCATAACTAGCTTTTCCTTGTGGTTGAAGGTTGAAGATGAGCTTCTCCTGGCACCAGGATTTGCAGCCCCACCCAACCTGGATTACTCAGGCTACCACCAGTACATAGAGGAGATGCTTCCTCCAGAGAGCCCCGCACTGTACGGCCTCCACCCAAATGCTGAAATAGAATTCCTGACAGTGACATCCAACACTCTCTTCAGGACCTTGCTGGAGATGCAGCCTAGGAATGCACTTAGCAGTGAGGAACTGGGGCAGTCTACAGAAGACAAGGTAGCGGGTCTTTTTTTTAATTGAGGTGTAACTTATATACAGTGAAATGGACTAACCCCAAGTGTACAGCTCCGTATACACTTGTGTAACTATCACCCAGCTCAAAATATAGACCATTTCCAACAATCCAGAAGGATATTCATGCCCCTTACCAGTCAATTCACCTTCCCACCTCCCAAAGGTAACCACTGTCACCGTAATCCTGACCTCTATCACTATAGATTAACTCTGCCTGCTTTTGAACTTCAAATAAACGGAGTCATCTGGTATGCACTCTCTTATGGCTGGATCCCTTTCACTCATTACATTTGTGAGAGTCATCCATGTTGTTGCATGCACCAGCGGTTCACTATTGTTTAGTATTCTGTTCTATGAATATACAATTCTATACCCATTCATTTCAAATATTTGGTTTTTTTCTAGTGTTTCACTGAACATTCTGGTAAAGTCTTTGTCAAGAGACAAAAGTTAACTCCAGACCTAACACTCAGTTCTCTATATCCAGAAGTGGAATTGCTGGATTATGTAGTGTGTATAGCTTTAGTAGACACTCCCTCGTTTTCCAAAGTGATTGTACCAATTACTCTCACCAGCGGTATGAGTTCCAGTTGCTCCACCCCCTTATCCTTTTGTCAGGCACAGTGATATCTCACTGTGGTTTAATCTTACATTCTCGAGGAATAATTTGGGTGTCTTTTCATATGCTCTAGTGTGAAGTGCTTGTTCAAGTCACTGGCTCAATTTTTATTTAGGTTGTCGATGTTTTTCTTATTGATCTACAGGAATGTTTTATATATTCTGGATGTGTCCTTTGCCAGATATACGTATTGCAAATATCTTCTCTAAATCTGTGACTTGCCTTTCACTCTCAGTGTTTTTCCTTTGTCATTTTGATACGGTATCTTTTTTAAATTGTCTTGGGAGATTTGCATTATTATTTTGGAGATATGTAATGCCCTACAAAGATGGGAAAAGGAATGGAGATGAACTTTTTTATTTTTCTAAGTTATAGATTAAAATCTTATTTCTAATTAAGTATCATAAACCTGAATAATTGATTGTGTTTTTCCCCCCAAATAAATTGGTCCTCCTTTCTCTCTTAAAATCACTATTCAGGATTGGGTTGACAAGGATTCAGGTGGTTGTAACACATTACACATCAGATCTAATTACACTGAGGTCCCAGAACCTTGAATTTCTTGAAATTTTTCAATCATTTCTTGAAAGAAGGCCATTGTTGAGACACTTGTTTGTAATTTAGAAGTTTTAGAATTTGATGTAGCATGTTTCATCCAATATGCTAACATCTTCTCTATCAGAATTTGTTATATTTCTTTAAAAGAAAATGAACAAAGAAAAATGAATTGGGAAAAAATTATAGTGTGAATAGAAGCAGATAGGTAGATGAGTTATTCTTCTGCTTTTTGTCCTTGTCTTTCCAACAAGGAAGCTGATCATTAAACCAGAAAATGAAAACCAAATGAAGTAAAGATGCATTAACACCCCAGATAGGCAAACAGATTGTAACAATTACCATTGACTGAGTGCTTGTTATATGCTAGGCACTACAGAAAATGAATTACAAATATGCCATTTTTTCTGAGCAGTATCAGGATCCCTATTTTAGAGGTAAACTTAGAGAAGTAAGGCGACTTGCCAAGCAAGGTCACACACCTAGAAAGGAGCAATGAAGGACACTAAATTCTGGCTGACTCCAGAAGTCATTCTGTTATCCTTCTCTACTACACTGTGTTTCATACTGTGCTGCTGCTGAAATGAGTGTAAGATTTCAGGTCCAGACAAATCACATGCCGGCTCCTAACGCAACTTGCAAACATGGTGTCAGAACCACAGGCAGTAACCAGAGAAATCAAGGAAAGAGGAGAAGCCACAGCTGAAGACAGGCAATACTGTCCAGTCTCTCTTTTTTTTTTTTTTAATTGTACTTTAGATGATGGTTTACAGAACTAGTTTCTCATTAAACAATGTACATATTGTTTTGTGACACTGGTTGCCCAAGCCCACATGTCAACACTCTCCCTTTCTCCACCTTCAATTCCTCATTACCAGCTTTCCTGTCCCCTCCTGCCTTCTAGTCCTTTCCCCTGGGGTGGTGTGCCCGTTGAGTCACATTTTGTTTTATCAGCCTGTTAATTCTTGGTTGAAGGGTGAACCTCAGGAATGACTTCATTACTGAGCTATTAGGGTATCCGGGGGCCATATACTCAGGGTTTCTCCAGTCTTCGTCAGACTAATAAATCTGGTTTTGTGTGTGTGTGAGTTAGAATTTAGTCCTACATTTTTCTCCAGCTCTGTCCAGGACCCTCTATTGTGATCCCTGTCAGAGCAGTTGGTGGTGGTAGCCAGGCACCATCTAGTTGTGCTGGACTCAGTCTGTGGAGGATGTGGTACTTGTAGTCCACTAGTCCTTTGGACTAAGCTTTCTCTTGTGTCTTTGGTTTTCTCCATTCTCCCTTGCTGCAAAGGAGGGTGAGACCAATGGAGTATCTTAGGTGGCTGCTCACAAGCTTTTAAGACCTCAGACACTGCTCACCAAAGTAGAATGTAGAACATTTTCCTTATAAACTATGTTATGCCAGTCAAGCTAAATGTTCATCAAACCCATGGTCCCCACAGCCCTCAGCCCAGTTAATTCAGTCCCTCAGGGAGTCTGGATGTGTCCATGGAGTTTCCATGACTTTGCCTTGGACAGGCTGTGCTGGCTTCCCCAGTACTGTGTACTGTCTTACCCTTCACCAAAGTTACCACTTATCTATTGTCTATTTAGTGTCTTTCCATCCCCACCCATCCCCTTCCTTGTAACCATCAAAGGTGGTTTCTTTTTGTGTGTAAACCTTTTCGTGAATTTTTATAGTACTGGTCTCATACTATATTTGTCCTTTTGTGATTGACTTACTTTACTCAGCATAATGCCTTCCAGATTCATCCATAGTGTGAGACGCTTCACAGATTCATCATTGTTCTTTATTGTTGCATAGTATTCCATTGTGTGTATGCACCATAGTTTGTTTATTCATTCATCTGTTGCTGGGCACCTATGTTGTTTCCATCTTTTGGCTATTGTGAACAATGCGACAGTGAACATGGGAGTGCATATGTCTATTCGTGTAACAGCTCTTATTTCTCTGGGATATGTTTGTAGGAGTGGGATTGCTGGATCATATGATATTTCTATTTCTAGCTTTTTAAGGAAGCGCCATATCATTTTCCAAAATGGTTCTACCATTTTGCATTCCCACCAGCAGTGTATAAGAGTTCCAATCTTCCTGCAGCCTCTCCAACATTTGTTATTTTCTGTCCTTTCGATTCATGCCATTAATGTTGGGGTGAGATGGTATCTCATTGTGATTTTGATTTAATTACTTTCCAATCTTTAGTCCCCTCTAGATATTTGTTGGTTTTACCAGCTCAGTGAAGCTGCATAGATAGAATAAATACGCACATTAGAGGACAGTGTATCAGATAGCGTATTTTCATCTTCAGTGTATAAGTCTTTCAGTCTTAGGGCAACAAGTATAGAAAATAGAGGCTTCCTTATTGTTGAAAACGTTGATGTAAATTGCCCCAAGAATCTTAGGATGCACTGATGGGGAGAATTGTCATATAGTCACCAGAATTAGCGTATGCTTAAAGGATCTCTTTGATCCATGAAGTTCATGTGACTTTTCAAAGGTATGTGTGTATTTTTTTAATTAGCAGATTACAAAATATAATACCCAAGCACCGGCATTCTGCTTCCTCTGATCAGTTCTTTACATACAACTAAATGTAATTAATGACAATTATATTCCTTAAATGCTAATGGTGAATAAACTGAATAAATAGTAGCTCTTCCCTGACCAGACTTGGGGATCTAAAGGAGGGGAGGTTGCTGGCATTGATGCAGCAGGCAGTTGAGACAGCTGATAGTGCCATTCTGCCCACTTCCTGGGAAATAGCCCTTTCACCCCATAGAACTAACTTGTGGACACAGACTATCCCTGTGGGGCCAATTATTGTGGCCTCTGAGATCCAAGTTGAGTCAGTACAACCCACAAGACATATACATGAGCAAAGGGAGCTGTCCCCAGGTAAGTACAGGTCTCTTATTTAAAAAAAAAAAATTCAATATAAATATTGTAATTTAGTTTTTTAATGCATACCCTATTTTACTGTTGACCATCCTTGCAAAATCTAGGCCTATGGCAAAATAGCAAATACTTTAATGGCACTACCAAATGCCAGGCAGTAAATACTTATCAAGTTAAAACTCTTAATACTGGCAACAACTCTAAGTTAAGAGCTATCATTATCTCATTTTATAGACTGGGAAACTATGACAGAGAGAGATTAGGTGCGATAGCTCAAAAGTGGCCAAGCTGAGTTTCAAACCCAGGTAGCTCTAGAGCTTGTGCTCAAAGTCACTGCCTGAGTGACGTTTGGGCCTTTATACATGCCAAGAATTACAGCACAGAACTACTGCAATTTCAGGTTGCCTTTTTTTTTTTTTTTAAACTTTGTTTTTCCCACCTCAGAGATCTCATATCTATCTCTGCTCTCCTCTGTGGGACTATATAAATTTTTCTTTTCTTCAGAATCTTGTTTTATGCTGTTACCTTTCTCTATATGTGAGAGGCTTTCCCACTGTACAACTCCAGGTGGCCAAATTCACATGACCGCGATGTCAATGGTACGCCCTGGAGCTGTGCAACCCAGAGGCCCTGACTGACCTCCATCGTCAGTTAGAACCACCCTTGCTTACATCGCAGTCTAGTCTGAAAACTGGGCAGCTCTGAGCTCTCCTGGTTTTATCAAATAATTGAATTGGCCTCCTTTAATATTTCTCCAAATTAGTAAACAATGTCGCAACTATCTTTTAAGTGCATTAGCAAGCACCTTTGAGTAGTACATTCTGGCACTTCAAAAAATAGTCACAGTGGCCAAAAACGAAATAGAAGGAGCTAAATCTGTGTGTGTTCATAATTTAAGGTTAAGAATGTTTTGGATGACATTTTGGAAAAACTTCCAGAAGAGTTCAACGTGGCAGAGATAATGCAAAAACACTCAAACAGAAGCCCCTATGTTCTTGTTTGCTTCCAAGAATGTGAGAGGATGAATATTCTCCTTCGAGAAATCCGTGGGTCACTTCAACAATTAGACCTTGGTTTAAAGGTAAGTTGAATAGTGAACTAGAGCAGGCTCCACCAACTGGAAGATATCCATTCATTATGTGGCCTTTCTTCTCCATGCAAGGGGGAACTAACATTGTCTCCTGACATGGAAGCCCAGCAGTCTGCATTGACTTATGACACAGTACCAGACACGTGGGGCAAGTTGGCATATCCATCAACTTACGGCCTGGCCCAGTGGTAAGCTGCCTGCATCCTCACTGCCATTGACCCTATCAGCCTGGGTTCTGGGTTAAGAGTTCTGAATTATGCTTGTGAGAACTGTGAGGATTGTGCTTTGGATGTACTCAGATACTTGTGCAAACTCTACAACCAATTTCATTTGAATTTCCTTCAGTGCCAACACTCAGCTGGAAATAACTCTGGCTTTCAACTGCCAGCAATTAAGTCAGAGGCAGCCAGAGAGAAATTCAAGCTCTGTCTCTCTTACTTACTAGCCCTTTAATCTTAGACAAAATACCTACCCTCTTTCTGCCCGGGTTTTTTAGTCTGAAAAAATGGGATAATAGAAGCCCTTATTGAGTTGTTAGAAGATTTAAATGGACATGGAAGGCAACTTGAGTTTGCTCTCATGTCATCTTATACCTTTATTTTCCAAACCACTGATGACTAATGCCATCTCATATAGCCAACTTTCAAAGGCTTGTAATACGGTATGCAGTAAATTAGACTGCTGTCAACCTGTGGGTCTGAGTACAGAAATGTGTCACAAGGCCAGGCACAGAAATTCAGTTTACTGTGGAGCAGTGTAATCTCCAGTTGTTACCTGGCCTTGAGGGACAATTCAGAAAGCTTCACCAGCTCTTTATTCCTGACTTTTCAGTTCTGAGATTCTTTATCCCCACTTGCGTGAATCATGCTTCCATGAACCAGAACACTACTCTGCACGTCAAGTTGGAAGGTCCCATTAGAATCCCAAATAACTGCACATTTGCCCTAAGGACCAGTGTTTGCCACTGAGATGGACACAAACATGGGAGCCAGAGCTGCAATGTGTAAGCATTATTTCAGCTGGCGGCAAATAACCACAACAGGGAAAAGTGAGCCACACCTCTCATGATTTCTATTAACACCACAAACACCCAAAGTCAGCTTTTTACATATCCAGAGATAGAGAATTTCTATTCATCGTTAGATTTTATGATTACTGATGACTTTGGACTGCTTTCCATCATCTTACTTTGTGCTTTCTAATTTATTTTTCTTAATCTTTTTTTTCAATTCAAACTTCTCTTGCCTCCTGTTGGTTGGATAGTTTTATTTATTCCATGTTTCTCCCTGTGTCATTCCTATTATCTTAGTGGTGACCCATAACATACACAGTCTTCATTCTTCTAATGCAATGTAACATTTTTTTTTTCCTTTGGACACTTTAGCCTCCATTTGAACTGAACATCAGCTGCCTCCTAGACTGGAATTGTAGTTCAGTCTTATTTTAACAACAGTATATTTGTTTTATCTTGTCTATAATCCGTAGTTATTGTGCTTTATCAACAGGTTATCTTGATTCATCTTTGCTCGCTGTTGCTTTTTGCATCTCACTCCTTCATTCCAGACCCCTTTTTATTTTTGAAGTATGAAATTTAGCGGGGCTTTTGGGGCGGTGGGGAGGGCTAAGAGGTAAACTCAGGATGCTCTGAGTCTCAACTATCTATACTCGGCTCATGCTTTTTTTTAAGAGATCTTTATATATTCTGGAAACAAGCACTTTTAGTGACAGGTTATTTAAAATACTTTCTCCATGTTTGTTGCTTGACTTCTCAGTTCCCAGATTCTACTCATCGAAGTAGGATGTAGAACATTTTCTTTATGAACTGTGTTATGCCAGTTGACCTAGATGTCCCCGAAGACCATGGTCCCCATCCCTCAGTCCCAGTAACTTGGTCCCTCAAGGTGTTTGGATGTGTCTAGGAAGTTTCTATGACTTTGCCTTGATCGGGTTACGCAGACTTCGCCTGTATTGTGCGTTGTCTTCCCCGTCACCAAAGTTGACTTGTCTACTATCTAGTCAGTGATTTCCCCTCCCCTCTACTTCTCTCCATCCATCGTAACCATAAAAGATTGTTATTTTCTGTGTATAAAGCTTTTCTTGGGTTTTTATAATAGTGATCTCATGCAATATTTGTCCTTTTGTGATAGACTTATTTCATTCAGCATAATGCCCTCCAGAGAAATCCATATTGTGAGATGTTTCAAGGATTCATCATTGTTCTTTATCATTGTATAATATACCATTGTGTTTATATACCATAGTTGGCTTATCCTTTCATCTGTTGATGGGTACTTAGATCGTTTTCATCTTTTTGCTATTGTAAATAATGCTGCAGTGAACATGGGTGTCCATGTCTATTCATTTGACTGCTTTTATTTCTCTAGGATTTATTCCTAGAAATGAGATTGCTGGATCGTATGGTATTTCTATTTCTAGCTTTTTCCGTAGTGATTGTGCCATTTTACATTCCCACCAGCAGTGCAAAAGAGTTCCAGTCTCCCCACAACCTCTCCAACATTCTTTTTTTTTTAATTAATGCCAGTAATGGGGTGATATGGTATCTCATTGTAGTTTTGATTTGCATTTCTCTAATGGCTAATGATCAAGAGCATTTCCTCATGTGCCTGAGTCTTCTTCGGTGAAGCGTCTGTTCATATCCTTTGACCATTTTTTAATTGGATCATTTGTCTTTTTGTTCTTGAAGTGTTGAAGTATTCTACAGATTTTAGACAGAAATCTTGGCAGATATATGATAGCCAATTTTTTTTCCCAGTCTGTAGGTTCTCTTTTTACTCTCTTGGTGAAGTCTTGATGAGCGTAAAATGTTTAATTTTTAAGAGCTCCCAGTAATCTAGTTTATTTTCTGCTGTGCATTGTTAGTTATGGTTTATATTGCATTTATGCTATATATTAGGGCCATGAGCATTGTCCCTATTTTTTCTTCCATGATCTTTATCATTTTAGGGTTTACATTTAGGCCTTTGATCCATTTTGAGTTAGTTTTTGTGTATGGTGTGAGGTAGGGGTTGTGTTTCATTGTTTTGCAGATAGACATCCAGTTTCACCAGCACCATTTGTTAAAAAGACTGTCTTTTCCCCCACTTGATGGACTTTGGGCCCCTGTCGAAGATCAGGTGACCGTAGGTAGATAGATTTACATCTGCGTTCTGAATTCTGTTCCATTGGTCTATGTGTCTGTCGTTGTACCAGTACCTGGCTGTTCTGACTACCACGGCAGTATAGAAGGTTCTGAGATCAGGTAGTGTGAAGCCTCCTTTTTGTTTTTCAATAATGGTTTGTTTATCAGGGGCCTTTCCTTTCCATGTAAAGTTGGTGATTAGTTTTTCCATCTCATTAAAGAATGCTGCTGGTATTTGGATCGGAATTACACTGTATCTGTAGATAGCTTTGGGTAGAATTGACATTTTCACAATGTTAAGTCTTCCTATCTAGGAACATAGTATGTTTTTCCATTTATATAGGTCTCTTTTGGTTTCTTACAGTAGTGTTTTGTAGTGTTCTTTTTATAGGACTTTTGTGTCCCTGGTTAGATTTATTCCTAAGTATTTTATCTTTTTAGGGGCTATTATAAATGGTATTGTTTTCCTGATTTCCTTTTCAAAGTTCTCTTTGTTGGCGTACAGGAATCCAACTGATTTTTGTATGTTGATCTTGTATCCTGCTACTCTGCTGAATCTTCCTGTTAGTTCCAGTAGTTTTCTTGTGGAATCTTTGCAGTTCTCTATGTACAGGATCATATCAACTCAGAATGGGAATATTTTTACTTTTTCCTTTCTACTCTGAATGCCCTTTATTTCTTTTTCTTGCCTTACTGCTCTAGCTAGGACTTCCAGCACAGTGCAAATAGGAGTGGTGACAAAGGGCATCCTTATCTTGTTCCTGTTCTCAAAGTAAATGCTTTCAGCCTCTCTCTAATGAGAATCACGTTGGCTGTTGGTTTTGTATAGGAAAACAAAACCAAACCCACTGCCGTTGAGTCAGTTCCGACTCATAGCAACCCTCTGGGACAGAGTAGAGCTGTCCCATAGGATTTCCAAAGAGCGCTTGGTGGATTCAAACTGCCAACCTCTTTGTTAGCAGCCGTAGCTCTTAACTGCTACACCACCAGGGCTTCCTGGTTTTGTACAGAAACCCTTTACTATGTTGAGAAATTTCCCTTCTATTCCAATTTTATTGAGAGATTTTATTAGGAATGGATGTTCAACTTTATCAGATGCCTTTCCTGCATTGACTGAGATGATCATGTTATTCTTTTTTGTTCCATGTATGTGGTGGATTATGTCGATTGATTTCTAATGTTGAACCACCCTTGCATATCTGGTATGAATCCTACTTGGTCATGGTGTACTATTTCTCTGATATGATGACAAATTCTGTTGTATAGAATTTTGTTGAGAATTTTTGCCTCTATATTCATGAGAGATATTGGTCTGTAATTTTTTTTTTTTTTTTTTTTTTTTTGGTGTCTTTTCCTAGTTTGGGTATCAGGGTTATGCTGGCTTCACAGAATGCATTCGGGAGTATTCCTTCCTTTTCTATGCTCTGAAATAGTTTTAGTAGTAATGGTATACGCTTTTCTGATGTTTGGTACAATTTTCCAGTGAAGCCATCTGGGCCAGGGTTTTTTTTTTTTTGTTGGGAATTCTTTTATTACCTCTTCAATCTCTCCTTTTGTTAGTAATTGTTAAGATTTTCTATCTCAATTTGTGTTGGTTTAGGTAAGTAGTGTGTTTCTAGAAATTTGTATATTTCCTCTAGGCTCTCAAATTTATTGGAGTATAATTTTTCACAGTATTGTTATATTCCTTTTTATTTCATTTAAGTCTGTTGTAATGTCCCCCATCTTATTTCTTATTTGGGTTATTTGCTTTCTCTTCTGTTTTTCTTTTTGTCAGTTTGGTCAGTGGTTTGTCGACTTTGTTATTCTTTTCAAAGAACCAACTTTCGGTCTTGGTTCTTTCAATTGTTTTTCTGGTCTCTATTTCATTTATTTCTACTCTAATCTTTATTATTTCCTTTCTTCTGGTGCCCATGGGTTCTTTTCCTGTTCTCTGTTTCTTCGAGTTGTAGGGTTAATGTTTTGATTTTGGTTTGTTGTTTTTTGATATGTGTGTTTACTGCTATAAATTTACCTCTAAGCACTGAGTTTACTGTGTCCTGAAGGTTTTGGTATGATGTATTTTCATGCTTATTTGATTTTAGGAATTTTTGGATTTCCTCTAATCTCTCCTATTACCTAATTGTTTTTAAGCAAGGTTTTACTCAGTTTCCATGTATTTGTTTTTTTTTTTTTTTTCCCTTACTCTTCCTGTTAGTGATGTCTACTTTTATGGCATTATGATCAGAGAGAATGCTTTGTATTATTTCAGTGTTTTGGATTTTTTTGAGGGTTGCTTTGTGGCCTAAAATGTGGTCTGTTCTGGAGAATGTTCTATGTGCACTGGAACAGAATGTATATACTTTGCTGCTGTTGGGTGGAGTGTTCTATAGTTATCTATGAGGTCAAGTTGGTTGATTGTGGCCTTGAGATCTTCTGTATCCTTGTTGAGTTTCTTTATAGATGTTCTGTCCTTTTCCAACAGTGGTGAGTTGAAGTCTCCTACTATTATTGTGGAACTTTCTCTTTTCAGTGTCATTGAAGAGTTTATGTATTTTGGAGTCCTGTTGTTGGGTACATAGATAATAAGGTTATGTCTTTTTGGTGGATTGTCCCTTTAATCATTATATAATGTCCTTCGTTGTCTATTATGGATGACCTTGCCTTAAAGTCTATTTTATCTGAGATTAGTATTACCACTTCTGCTGTTTTTTGGTTACTGTTTGCTTGATATATTTTTTCCATCACTTGGTTGTTAATATATTTGTGTCCTTGTGTCTAATGTGTATCTCTTGTAGACAACATATTGATGAGTCATGTTTTTTGTTGTTGTTGTTTAACCCATTCTGCAACTCTGTCTCTTTACAGTTGCCTTTAAGCCATTTACATTCAGTGTGATTACCGATAGGTAGTTTATTGCTGTCATATTGTTGTGTGTGTATGTACTGTCTTTTTCTGTTCCTCTTCCTTTCCTATGCTGACTTCCTTTGTGGATTTTCTCCTCTTTCATCATTATAGATTTTGTGTTTACTGAATCTTTGTTTTTCTTCATTTTTATGAGTAGGTTAATTTTGTTCATGGTTACCTTGAAGTTTATCTTCCAAAGTTTGAATCAGTCTTTTATTACTTGACATCACCTTGACTTCCTCTCCATTTTAAAGTTCTATACCTACACTGTTTATTCCCCCTTTTATTGTTTGATATTGTCACTTACAGATTGACATCCGTTTCCCTGTTTTAAGTCTTTTAGTTTGTTTTATTATTGAGAGTTCTTTACCTAGGTTGATATCTGGCTTATGCTGTCCTGTGTCCTAGACTGTAGTTGTTGTGTGATATTGTTGGTTCTCTATCTGACTGGAGGACTCCCTTTAATATTATTCATAAGTTCTGTTTGGTTTTTATAAATCTCCTTAATTTATCTGGAAGTGTGCTAATTTCACCATCATAATTGAGAGTTTTGCAGGATATATTATTCTTTGTTGGCAGTTTTTTTCTTTCTTCTTTCAGGGTTTTGTATATGTTATCCCATTGTCTTCTTGCCTGCGTAGTTTCTGCCAAGTAATCATATCTTAGTCTTATTGTTTCTCCTTTTTATGTGAGTTTTTGTTGCTCTCAAGGTTGTCTTTGGTTTTGGCAAGTGTGATTATGACATATCCTGGTGACTCTCCTTTGGGGTCTATCCTATATATGGTTAATTGAGCATCTTGGTCAGTTTTGGTCTTGCAAAATATTTGGCAAGTTTTCTTCCAGCAAATTTTCCACAATCTTCTGTTTTCCATTTTTTCCCATGTTCTGGAACTCCAATCATGCACAGATTTTTGCCCTTGTGTCTCACGTAATTCTTAGGCTTTCATTTTTCATCATTCTTTTCTCTGATTTTTACTTAAAGTAACAGCCATATATTTGTCTTCAATCTCGCTTGTTCTGTCTTCCATTGTTTGAAATTTGCTCCTAAAACTTTCTATTGAGTTATCCATTTCTGAAAAAAAAATTTTAATCTTGGATTTCTAGTTGCTGTTTTTGTATGATTTCTAATTATTAATTTTGATGTTTTATTCTTGTACTATTTTCCTGAATTCTTCTATTATTTTGTCTGTGTTTTCCTTGATTTGGGCTGTTTTTGTTGGTTTTGTCTGTTTTCCTTGTTCTCTTTCCTAATCTCTAAAAAAAAAAAAAAATCTCTTAGAGAGCCCTAAATATTAGTCTTTTGAATTCCGTATCAGGAAGTTCCACTGCCTTTTTCTCGTACTGGATGGTCATCTGCTTATTTTGGTCACTCGCGGGAGCCATCTTGTTCTGCTTTTTTATGTTCTGATATTGTCTGCTGTTTCTGAGACACTAAGGTATTATTTGTCTATTGAGTCTATGTTCATTTGTTTTGTCCTGTTTTTGTTTTGTTTTGATATGTCAGGGTGGGCTTGACGGGCATGCTTTGCTGCTTGCTCATCTGTAGGCATGATAGCTCTCACCACCTGTCTGGGTGGGCAGGGCAGTAGCAGGTACAGTGAACCTTCTTTGCCGTTTGGCAAAGTGGCTGACAGTGAGCTAGGCAGGCACTATGTGCCTCCTGATATTGGTCCAGCAGTGTGTGAGCATTCACAGCCCCTCACCAGATGAGTGGGATTGCTGGACGAGGAATGGTACAGGCTCACTTCTCACCATTCAGCAGCTGGTCAAATGGCAGGGGGAGGGGCAGTGCAGACCTGGTGCAGTAGCAGGTCTGAGTTCTGGGTATGCTCTAGCCATGGCAACGTGGCATAGGCTGGTGGGAAGGGGGAGGGGGAGTAGCATCCAGGGCTAGGTGGGAGGGAAAAAGGGAGAAAGGGGGAAAAAATGACGTTGCAGTGGAAGTTTGCATGTGGGAGTGGGGTGGACCTAGGGCAGTGGTAGGCTAGCGGCTCTCTAGAGGCAACAGCACTTTGGAGGTTTCAGTGTGAATGGGGGAGGTGACCCATGGGGCTAGGTGGTAGTGATAAAAGGGAAAAATGGCATCACAGCAGATACTGGCAGCTGTAGGCAGGGCCAACCCAGGGCACCAGCAGGCTGGTAGCTCTCTAACCGCAGCGGCACCTTGGGAAGTTCATCAGGAAAAGGTGGAGGTGGCATATGGGGTCAGGTGGGAGGGAGAAAAAGGAAGAAGGGGGGGAATGGTGTCACAGCAGGTGGGGGGTGGGGTGGACCCAGGGCAGCAGCAGCACCCATTTTATATTTTGAGGTCAATTTTGCATATGGGTATATAATTGTTTTGACACTAATTGTGAATGCTATTATTTGTCCATTGAAGTGCCTTTGCACGTTTAAAAACCTATTGGCCATATTTGTATGGTTCTCTTTCTAGACTCTATTGTATTCCACTGTGTATCTACCCCTTCACAAACACCACAGATTTAATTACTGTAACTTCTTACTAACTCCTAAAATTAGATAATGTGAGTCCCTTGGTGGTACAAATGGTTAATGAGGTTGGTTGCTAATCAAAAGGTTGCTGGTTCGAGTCTACCCATCGGCACACCTTTAAAGAACGGCCTGGAGATCTACTTTGGAAAAATCAACCATTGAAAACCCTGTCTGTTCACACTCTTAAACAAATTTACTTGGGTGTAGAATTCTAGTATACAACCATTATTTCCCCTTCAGAACTGATTTATAACTCCACTGTCTTGTAACATTTATTGTAGCAGATGATTTTGTTCTTCATGTGCTTCTCATTCCTTCCCAAGTAATTTATTTTCTTGCTGAGAAGCTTCTTCTCTTTACTCCTGATAGTCTACAATTTTTAGGTGTGGGTTCGTAAAAACTGTTTCTCACTTGGTTCTGTGTGCTGGTTTAAATGAGAGCCATCTGTTGCTTCCATTCTGAAAATTTTTAGCCCTTATTTCCCTGAATATTGCTTTCCTTTCCCCCCATTCTCTCAATTATCTGTATTTATATATCTTCTCTCATATTTTCAATCTGTGTCTCTGCTGATACTGGTCAATCTTCATTTTACATCAACTGTTTCCAGTCTACTGTTTCTCCCTTTAATTTTTAAAAATTTTATTCTTCAGTTTCTAGTTTCAAGTTATTTATATTGAAGGGGTATCTAACCTAGTTTTCATAATTTCCTGTTTTTGTGTTTATCTTCCTTCTGAGGACTTTAAACATACTTAAAAATAATAGAGGAATCTAAAAAATGGACTTAGTTCCTTTGTTCCTGGGTTTTAAACCCTTGTTTCTTGGATTTGCTGGGTTTTTTTTCATGCCATATAGCCCACTGTCTTTACACTTGAATGAAAGTTTGGCTGGTTATAAAAATTTTGACATTCATTGTTGGAGGACTCTGTAGGCATTATTCATATTCTCTTGTCAGATGCTGCTGTGGTGAAGTTTGAAGCTACCATAAATTTTTTCCTTTCAAAATGGCTTCATGTTTTTGCCTGGCTGACTAGAGAATTTGTATCTTCTAATATAAGATTTTTTTAATATAAGATATATCTTAGTACTGATTATTCTGTGCCAATTTTCCTTGGAACACGATATTCCTCTTCATTATACAGATTCAAATTTGTAACTTAGGAAAGCTGTCAAACTTTCCAGAATTTTATTAAATATTGTTTCACTTCAGTTTATTTTCATACTAATCCTTTATGAATTTCCATTTTATTACTGTTCTTATGCTGCTTTTCTTTCTGTAATTATTTTTGTACTTCTTCTCTGAGATGATCTAGTTTAACTTCCTTTCTCTTTATCGCTTCTATTTCTAAGCTATATTCATACAGGCGGTCATTTCACTTGTTTTAACTTGTTGAAAATTATTTGGCTGCAATACTTATCCTCTGTGGCAACACACTGAGGTTCTTTTTCTATCATTGTTTTTCCTATCCTTGGCCCTTTTCTTTTGTATTATCATTGTGTAGAACCTATGCTATTCTTTATTCTTCAAATACATTTTTTTCTAGAGCAGCTATTTGCAAGAATTTAAAATGGGGCAGGGCACAGGGCCATGTTCTAAGTGAGCAGGAATTTTCCTTATGGTGACACAAGTTTGAACATGTACATTCTTTATAGCCTTTTCTTCTTCCCAGCCCAGCGTCAGCCAAATATCTCAAACAGACCTTTGCTGCAATGGTGGTTTGTCAAGAGTTTAAACCCTGCTTCCTCTGCTTCTTTGAACCAAACCAAGTCCCAGAAAGCATCACTGCTAGCCCACGTGCCCTTACCTGGATAATTACTTTGCTGTTATGGGAAACCCTGGGGGCATAGTGGTTAAGTGCTACTATGGCTGCCGACTAAGAGGTCAGCAGTTCGAATCCACCAGGCGCTCCTTGGAAACTCTATGGGGCAGTTCTACTCTATTCTATAGGGTCGCTATGAGTTGGAATCGACTCAATGGCAGTGGATTTGGTTTTGGTTTTGACTGTTATGTAGAGGTATAGTTGGGGCTCTCTGTGCTTTATGCCATTTTCCTGGCCCCATTCCCCACTGTCTTTCTTTAAAAGAAAAAAAAAATTTTTTTTTTTTTACCCTTTAATCCTACTTTTCAAGGTTTGGGATATCTCCTAATTTTATCAGTGTCATTCATTTCTCCTTAGCCTCCATGAGCAAGCTTCCTCATAGGTAAATTGCAGATACTTCCTACCTTGCAAAATTGTGAGGATTAAATGAGAGAATATGCATATAAATAGTAGTGTTTCTCAAACCATAGGCATGCAATGGATGGTAGATTATTTTCCTTAATAACCTTTATTTTTTTCCCTTATAAGGAACCCTGGTGATGCAGTGGTTAAGAGCTTGGCAGTTCAAACCACCAGCTGCTCCATGGGAGAAAGATGTAGCAGTCTGCTTCCATAAAGATTACAACTTTTGAAACCCTATGGGGCAGGTCCACTCTGTCCTACGGGGTGGCTATGAGTCAAAATTGACTTGACGGCAACGGGTTTAGTTTTGGCTTTGAGTTCTCCCTTATAAATATTACTGCACGTGGGAGAACTGCTGTCATATGCTCTGCTACTTCTGCACATACTGTTCCCTCTGCTTACCACTTCTGGTAACTCTGGTCTTGTAACCATCCTCACAGTCCTTCCCTTCCCTGACCTGAGACATGGTGTTCCTTCCTGGGTTCTCACTGCACCTGTACTACCTCTATGTAGGCACTTGTCAGCCTAATTCACAGATGACCTTTGTGGTCACCATTTATCACTAGGAGGATCTAAATAGTTCTTGAATAAATGAAGATTCACCTTCCATACTTCCTAGTGTTTCTTGCCCTTTGTGATTATAGCTTTAAGACCTGCATGTATAAAAATCTCAACAGAAGAAAAACCTAGCCCTTTAAAGGAAGAGTGTCCTACAAATCATCAGGTAACAATTTTACCAGTTATTGGTGGTGTATTTCTCCACCTCCCCACCCCCCTTTCCCCAGAGTTGATGTAATCTTACTGGAAAATTATGTCTTCCTACCTTCGATTAACCAGAAGCCCTGATGGCACAGTGGTTAAGCACTCAGCTGCTAACCAAAAGGTCAGCAGTTCAAATCCAACAGCCGTCCTGCAAGAGAAAGATGTGGCAGTCTGCTTCCCTAAAGATTACAGCCTAGGAAATTATATGGGGCAGTTCTACTCTGCCCTGTAGGGTCACTAAGAGTCAGAATTGACTTGATGGGAACAGGTATGGTTTTTTTTTTTTTTTTTATTAACCAGGTTTAATGACCTCCTCTTACGATGCCGAGAACTGGATACTTGGACACAAGACCTTGTCCTTCCAGCTGTGGTGTGGCTCTCTGGTTTCTTCAACCCACAATCCTTCTTAACAGGTAAGGGCTGAGGCAGGGCAGACCACACCTTTGGCACAAATTCTACCTAGCTTTTTTTTTTTTTTTTACATGATTGCTTCTCCACTCCGTTCACCAATCGTGCAACAGCCATTACAGAAAAGGGATTAGGAATGACAGTGGCAACTACATGGGAGTTAAAATTTCAGGTGAAAAAGTGGCAGCACCAGGAAAGGAGGCCCCAGCAGCAGAATGGGATGTGGCTCCCTCTAGTGCAGGGGTGAGTAAAGGGTCAGATAGTAAATAATTTAGCACTGTGGGCCATATAGTTATTGTTGCAACTACTCAACTCTGCCATTATAGTGTGAAATCAGCTGCAGACAATATGCAAACAAATGGGCATGGCAGCATTCCAGTAAAACTTTATTTACAAAAACAGGTAAAGGCTGGCCTATGGGTTATAGTTTGCCAACCCCTGCCCTAGTGTAGCATTTGTAAATCCCCAAGAACCTAAAATATCCTATGGAAAAGCTCTCTCAGCTACTGGTGGCTTCTGGGCATCTTAAGTTTTTTTTTTTTTTTTTTTTTTAACTCCTATTCAATTCCTGCTCCTCTCCTCTCAAAGCAATCATGCAGACCATGGCTCGAAAAAATGAATGGCCACTGGATAAAACGTGCTTGACTGTTGATGTTACCAAAAAGACTAAGGAAGATTATGGCCATCCCCCAAGGGAAGGCGCATACCTTCACGGGCTCTTCTTGGAAGGTAAGGCACTCCAAGAAAAGAATGGAGGGTTATCAAGAACATTTCTGAATCAGGCTTAAACTGGTGTCTCCCCTTTGCTTATCTGCAGTGTCTTGTCCTCTACTCATAACTGCAACCTTACACCAGAGGTTACTTATCTAATTTCAGCCTCTTTCTAACAATTTAAATGCCAGGAAGTATATGTCCAAGGTGAACCAAATTTTGAGGCATTTAATTACTTAAATTTGGTGTTAGCACTACAGGATAATTGAAGACTTTCGTAGAATTTAATTTTTTTGCTTTGTACAAACTGGTGGTTAGTAAATCACTTTAGGCAATTTAGTGCTTTACAAGATTTCTACAAGCCCTTAAGATTCCATTATGAACCTTTAAGAGGGGACTAGGGTAGGCACAATTTTTGAAATTTATTTCACCACAGGGCATTTATTCTGGAGGACACTTCCTAAAGGATAGTTTCAGGAAGGCTGTTTTAGCCCTTGCCAAGATGCTCCCTTTTTCATTTTTAAAGCAAGTGCCACAAATTCAAATGTTTAAAGGCTGGACAGGGGACATAATAAGTGTGGTCAGGAGGCAATGTGAGCGCTCTGGTACTGTGTAAGTATTCAAATTCTTATCTTTTTGAAACTGAGGATCACTAGTTTGCTTTAATGTATATCTTTTGAATTCACATTTCTTAGTTTTATTTCCATAGGAAAATTCAATTGTTAAGGAGTACTAACCGCATACATGCTTCCTTTGAGCACAGCTGTCAACCTCCCTCATAGACACAGGCCAGTTCAGGAAAGACCACCAACAAGCAATAATGTGACAAAACTGGAACATTTATTGCCTGAAACAATTAGGTCACAAACATGCCATACAGTTGCAATGCTGGTGTTTTGCTGTAGGTGCCAGATGGGACACGCAGTCAGGAACCATGGCTGAAGCCCACCTAAAGGAGCTGATATCCATTATGCCGGTCATCTTTGCAAAAGCCATACCCGTGGACAGACAAGAAACCAAACACACCTATGAGTGCCCTGTGTACAAAACCAAAACAAGGGGCCCCAACTATGTGTGGACCTTCAGGTTGAAGAGCAAAGAGAAGACTGCAAAATGGGTTATGGCAGGTGTGGCTCTGCTGCTCGAAGCCTAAGTGTAAGTGGCCCGTGTGCTGGGACTCACTGGTTACCTGCACCTTATCTACTGAAAGTCATCAAACATTCCAGCTTATGTAATGTCTAGTAATTTCCATCTGCACTTTTTTAAATCATCCTTAGAGAGTAGAAAGAAAAAGGAGAAAATGTAGAAAAATACTAGAAACCTATTCAAAAGCTATGTTCATCCCCTCAACAAAATACAGTTCTCTCTTCAAGGTTCCACTGAACACGCGCACAGCCTCAAATGCAAGGGGTCTGGAAATCCCCGTCATTAAGCAGAACTTTAGTTCTTGTAGATATTGAATAGCAAAATCTTTTTAAATTAAAAATTAGCCCTTAGATTCTTTTAAAGCATAGCAGTAGCTGGCCCTAGGGCACAGACAAGTCTTAGATGAAGAGGTGGAGGCTCCTGCTGGCCAGCAGCGCTCCGAGCTTCCAGTGTCTACAGCATAAGGGTCCACTTGTGTTCATTCAAGTTTTAATAAAAAATAAAACTCTAGCACTCTAGAGTTCTGTGGTTAATTGCACTTTGTAATTTAGGGGAAAGCTCTTTAGTATAAATTTCCAGTGGCCCAGAGCAGACTGGTTTGATACTATGATCACTCTTCTGTTATATAAGATAAAGAGTATATAACCCCTGTGGCAGAGTGGGTCTAGAGTCAGACTGGGAAGTAAAAGACCAAGGCAACACAGTTAAACAAGAGCTGCTTATACAACATTTTCTCTGTAACTTACCTGGATTTTCACTCCACCCCATTTCAACTGTGCTTGTTTCATAGGTAAATACTTTTAACAATTCGATATACAAACAAATATGCGTATACATGTATATAGATTCCTCTGCTTAGCTCTTATTTCCTGAGAAATCTTTTGAAACATACATTCTACAAAGAATTTCTGCATAAAAACCCAACCGTAGGAAATCTTAGGCACAAGTGGCATGACGTGTCTTGCTGGAGTACTCGATGTTGAGTTGACTGGTTCCTTTTTCCTCTTAATTATCTTCTACCAGCTGCTTTTGTAAGCTGAGAAACAGATGAAAAATAGTGTTTGTCAGACAGAGGCAAATACAAAGCAGTATTCTAAGCTGAAGAGACTAAACAACTCACAAAGTAGAAAAGCCAGAACTGGGGTGTCCTGACTCCTTAATGGGGTATACCCTGCAGGCCTCATGGGGACCCACCTCACTACCACAGTCCAAAACTGTACTTTATATAACTAAACCTTGTATGCTGCAAACTTCCCTCCTTGTCCCTAGCTTGAGACAACCCTACGTTCTGAGTGCACATCAGAGTCCCTGACTGGTGGAAACAATGCACTCAACTGCTAACCAAAAGGTAGGCAGTTCAAGTCTACCCAGAGGTGCCTTGGAAAAAAGGCCTGGCAATCTACTTCCAAAAAATAAGCCAATGAAAAACCCTGTGAAGCACAGTTCTACTCTGACACACAAAAGGTCTCCAGGAGTCCACAGCAACTGGTTTGGTTTTTTCGTTTGAATGCATACCGCCTGAACCTTTCCACTGTGCTCACTAAGGCTGCCTTTGGCTCTTCAGTCTTTGCAGTTTCAACCTTTCTTGTATCTTCTTCCCAATTCTGTTTCACAGCATAAAGGGAAAATTTTTGTGAGAAAAGGAAGAAAAGTCCTAGAGGAGAAATAACACTAAGCTTTTCAAATGGATGGCATTCGAGGTGGTTTCTATAAATCAGCCATGAAACGAGGCACCAGCCACCTACACGGATGGTCTCTCATGCCGAACTCTGGGATTACAGCCTCCAGGCAACACTTACCTCTCCAGATATTCCTTAACATTATCATAACCATAGAACTTGGCCAAATGAATGAGGATCCCTGTGGCACAGCGGCCATCACGCTTCCGACAGTAGCTGCAATTGCAGATCCCACGGCAAGGAGGACACATCCAATCCTGAAAGAGACATGATGGTAGAAATGTCCCTTTGACGTACAGGCCCTGGCAAAGGTAGTGTTCTGACCCAGCCTAACTCAGCCCAGCCTCTCCTCCAATCTCAAATCACATGCTATCGTTTAGTGTATGTCACAGAGTGAAGCCTGTAGAAAATTCACATGAGCTCCACCCCACATATTAAAAACATTTTTTTAAGGCTTCGCCGTCATTTCACGGATTTCACAAAGGCCCGGGAAGGCTGATCCCCTTCCCCTGACGTCACACATAAAAAGACACAAACACACTGGTTTTAGGCAGGGTTAGCTCCGTAATCTGCAGGGCCCAGTGAGAAATGAGAACACGCTTGTCTAAAAGTTAAGAATTTCAAGGCAGTGACAGGGCATTATACCAATCACAGGGCCTTTTGTGACTACAGGGCTCACTTGCCTATGAAGTCAGCCCTGGTTTTAGGAGCACATGGTTTCAGAAAAATCAGCGAGACCCAGGTCTTCCAGACCCCATGTGTGATTGCTGTCAGATCACTTAACCTGAGTAGTAGGTTATACTCATCCGCAAATTACAGACAGTCTATTTACGACTACTGGCTAAGAAGTCATATAGTGCAGTGGTTAAGAGCCCAGGCTCAGAGCCAGACTGCCCAGGTTCAAGATCATACTTACTAAGCACATCACTATGATCCCATTACAGAGGAAACAGAGGCAGAGAGAGGTTTTATGTCTTCATAAGGTTAAATAAATTAACAGCTGGCAGAAGCTTAGAACAGTGCCAGGCATGCAGAATGCTCTCTGGCCAGGAAAGGCAAAGGTAAATCACTTTTCGGAGGAATGGCATAGAGATTAACTCCTGCCATTCCAGAAAACTGTAAGAAAGCTTTCCTCTGACAGTGGAAAACAACACGAACTCTCTTTATCCCTTGGTCAGCTTGCTCCATTGCAAAAAGAAAACCCTATTTTTCATTTCGCCCAGTCTTAAGGCAAAGGAAGAGAAGGAGGATGGTGACAGATCCATAGAAACCAGAGCTGGAAGCCACAGGTCCCAAATAAAGGGCTCAAGGAGCCCTGTTCTTAGCTTGCTCCCTGTTGACAATCCAACTGCTAAGAAAAGCAAACCCCATTCCTACCGGGTCCAGCAGAGCAGATCTCACATCCTCCCCGTAGCGGTTCCGCAGGCACGGCCCACAGAACTGTCCCCTCACTCCACCACAGCCCTGGTTCCGACACACTGTCTTGGTGTCAATGGTCTTCTGCCGACACTGATGGCAAGTGTTGCCCTGGAAGGAGGAGAGCAGATGAGCAGGGGGATGTATACAGTGATGCCCAGAGGCTGTCGGTTACATGACCAAATGCCTGAAGCAGCACTGCCTTCTTTCTAGAATCAAGCATATTGCTTCTCCAGGAAACCCTGGTGGCACAGTGGTTAAGTGCTACGGCTGCTAACCAAAAGGTCGGCAGTTCAAATGCACCAGGCACTCCTTGGAAACTCCATGGGGGCAGTTCTACCCTGTCCTACAGTGTCACTATGAGTTAGACTTGACTTGATGGCAATGGGCTTTTTTTTTTTTTTTTTTTTTGGTACAAACCATGTCACTCTCCAATAGATTGTGAGCAATTTTAGCTCTAGTACCAGAGAAGCATTAAGGCACCTGAGGGTGAGCAGAAAGCCCGGAAGGAACAAAATGATCGGGGTGGACAGGAAGAGATGGAGGAAGGCTTTGGGGTGGAGTGGCAGAGCCCACAGAAGGCAGGTATGGCTCCAAGCAGTGGTGAGCTCCAGCATGGCGCTGAAGATCCAAATTTTCTTCTAGCATAAAATCCCTTTTTTGAAATGCTGGCAATTAAAAGCATTTTAATACTACCTTAAGACAGTATCCCATTACTTATCAAAAAACCAACAAAGAAGAACACAAAGCCTCCCCGCTAAATCATTTAAAAGAGATTTCAACCCATTCCTTGCCAACCAAAGATACTGTCAAGCTTTGTTTTCTATGGTTATATGAGCAAAAATAAGCCACAATATATTTTTCTAATACTGAAAAACTATATACGTGGGTGTGTGTATGTGTGTGTAAACTATATGGACTGTAAAAATTACATAGATACTTTTCCAAACTATACATATCTTCCCTGAATTTCTATGCATCCCCTGAGAGACCTCTCTCCTGATGAGAAGTACTGCACTGAGCTGCCCTCTGCTTCCCAGTTATAGCCACTGACCCTCCAATCAAAGCCTGCCTCTAGGCCCTCATGGAGATGGCACTAAGGCCTAAGTCCCGATGCAGTTTAGAAATCATGTAAGACTCTAAAAACCAATGCCTCAGACTCTAAGTAAGAGCCATACAATTTATTCATAATATGCTAACTTACCAGAACTTTATCATAGATTTTATCTCGGACAGTTATGGCCACGTTTTCTAAGTCCTCTTCAGTGATATCCTCCACTGGTCGGAAAGAAGAGACACGGCAACGTCGTTTATACCCCTGGCATCTCGCCTGCAAAATGAACAAAAGCAGAACCTGGAATCAGATATTTTACATGGTTAAAGAAAATATTATAAAGATGTCAACCCCCCTCTGCTCTAGCACCATCAACATTAACCATGTCCATCTACTATTTCCCCTCTTTCACTGAGTAGTCATTTACTACGCTTCTGCCAAGCCGCCTTCTAGGCAAGGCCGTACAACAATAAGAAAATCAGGTTTGTTGACTTATAAATTGTGCAAGGTCAGGGAAGTAAATCTCACTAAAAAGCCAAACCCCCAAATAAGAAGGGTCCAAAGTTTCTCCCACCAATTTCTCCCACCAACTGAAAGCATCTGAAATGTCCCATTCCTAAAACAGAGGGCTAGGAGGAACCATGGTCCATTCCTACATGCAAAACCAAGGAGCCAGCTGGAGCTGTTAGCAAGCCTTGATGGCCTCCACCAGAGACCAAGTCAGGTCACAACCACTGAGCTGCTCCTCAGCTTGGTTTGATAAGGATTAACTCTGTGCACTACAGCTTAGATCAGTGGTTCTTCTCAAAGTGTGGTCCCAGGACCAGCATCACCTGGGGAGTTGGGAGAAATGCACATTCTCAGCTGCCCCAGTCTGAACAGAAACTGAGTCAAGACACTGTGCCTTCATCAGCTAGAGGGTGAGTGTGATGCACACTCAGGACTGAGGACCAAGGGCTTAGACAAAGAGTAACTAGTTTTATTACAGTCAGTAAATACCCCACTAATTGTCTTCCTTCTTCTGAAACTGTAAAACTCTTCTGCATATTTGGCAGCTGAGACAGTGAAGTTCTCCAGCGCAAACTTCTCCGGAGGCCGCGCGCTCCGGGCGGGGTTCGTGCGCCGCGGGATCTGTCCCTCCGAGAAGGCCCGCCTCACAGTTTTCTTCTTCTGAAATCGAGAGCACAAACACGTGCACCAGGTGTGTTCTTGACAAAAAGCCACATATCAGCATTGGTACATGTAATTGCAAGGAGTCCCACTTACCAAAGTCGAGCTTGGGGTTCGTACTGGGAAGAAATCTGGCATAGAATTCAACTCCGCCAGTAACTGAGCAAGCTGAAGTGCAGAACAAAAGAAAGATCTCATGTAAACGCTGCCAGATCTAGTTTATCCAAAACCTATCACACCTTGTCAATTTTGTTATCACAAGAAACCTGAGAAGAGCAGTTTACGTAAGCCTCAACAGTTGTTATACTTTTAACCTCACGTTTAAAGAACTTCATCACAATGCTGATGTCACCATACAAACTAATAAAATTCATGCCCCATATCTTAAATGTAAGGACAATATGACATGGTAAAGCTGCCCTGGAACGGCAGTGGCCTGGAGCCTCAGGTCTGAATCCTGACTTGACCACTTGTTAGCAGTGTGACCCTGTTCACCTGAACCTCGTCTTCATCACGTCCAAAACAGAAATGGCTCAGCTAGAATACCCTGATGGTTATTTAGAGCTCTGAAAATCAGATTAATTTCAATAAAAATATTTTATGAAAATATCCCAAAATAAACACCTAATATGAAATTATTGACCAAATAACAGGCATTAGTATACCAATCAGAGAATCTGTTAATTAGGAGTCTTTTTAGTTTTCAAATTATACAAATGTATGGTGTCACTGAAAAAATAACACAGAACGGAGTCTTATTTTAAAGATGCAGGGACCAGTACAGTCCTAAAAATTTCTCTTCCAAAAAAACCAGAAAGCAAACCAAACCCATCACCATCGAGTCAATTTCAACTCATAATGACTTTACAAGACAGAGCAGAACTGCCCCATAGGGTTTCCAAGGAGCAGCCGGTGGATTCAAACTGCCGACCTTTCGGTTAGCACCCGACTTTTTAACCTCTATGCCAAAAATTTCCCTTAGTGAAGTATAAATGTATCTTAGGATAAAAATGATTCAAAAGTAGGCTTCAAATCTTCTTAAGGAAATCATTATTTTTAGATATATAAATATATATATACACACACACATACACACACACGCATATGAGCCCTGCTGGCTCAGTGGTTAAGAATTCAGGCTGCTTAATCAAAACATCAGCAGTTTGAATCCACCAGCCGCTTCTTGGAAATCCTATGGGGCAGTTCCACTCTGTCCTATAAGGTCGCTGTGAGTTGGAATCAGCTCAATGGCAATGGGTTTTTTTTTTTTTTTTTTGGTTTCTTATTATATATATAAGCTTGTATATAGTTATATATATATATATTTTTTTTTTTTTAGGGAAAACATTAAAGGAAAAAATACATCAAAATGCAAAAAGTGATTATTTGAGTGGTAGAATTATTTTTTTTAACTCCATATATACAAAATATTAAAGCAAATAATGATTCTCAACAATCAGGTGAACACTTATTACTCACATATGGAAAAACCAAATACACGTAACACAGATTTCACCTGTTCCACTCACTGTTCTCATGAAGATATTTTAAAATCAAAGTGAATTAAAATTGTTGAGTTGTTTTTATTCCCAGACCTCTTCCATTCCTTCAGGTGATGTCTGAAAACCACAGCTTTCATCACAGAAAGCAGTCTCTAGACTGAAAGCCACCTTACGACCCTTATGTTGACTTAGAGACAACCTATTTATGCTTTGCTACCTTCTGCTGGGAACAGGCCAACAGTAAGCCCCTCTCATGCCCCATACACTATATTTAGAACTTAACCTGATAAAAAATAAGCAGGATTAGTTCATGGCACCATATAGGGGGCTAAACATGGTCTTGGGGAGTCTCTTTTTGTTCCCAACCCAGAACTAATGATGTAATGACTGCTTTGGGCTCTGGAAGAGAAAAAGCACATTTTCCTGACAGAAGCCAAACCAACAGCAGCTGCAAGGGCAAAGGAGCTTTGTCAGCCTCAGCGAAGTGCTGGTCAAAGCCCACTGCTGGCCTCCACACTGCCCGCACGGAGACTCACCATGGCTTTGTTCTCCTTGATATTCATGGTCCTCTTCAGCAGGGCATCTGAGCTGCCCTGGCCCTCATCCCTGGAGTCATCCTCGGACTCAGAGGCAGAATCTTCCCACTGCTTCCTCTGTCTGCAGCTCTTCTGTCTTCCCAGAACTGTCTTTTTACTGTCCTGTAAGCACGAGCTAGAATGCAATGGCTCAGAGGAACTGTTTTTCTTATCTGGCTGATTTGCCAATTTCTTGGTGGGGAACGGAAAGGCTACTCGAAGAGCGATATTGCTTCTTCTAGGCCTGCTTCTTCTGGGTGTAGCCTTTTCTTCCTCTTCATCTTGCTCTTCCTCACTCACTAAAGATGCTTTGCTGTCATCACTCAAGTTTGACTCCACAAGCTAATGAAATAAAGGAAAGAACAAAGATGTCTGTGAAAGACCTTCCAAAGAGACATATAGACTTAAAACTACTCTGACATTATGTTGGGAAAAAAAATGAACTGCTGCAAGCTTCCCCTTCCTATTACTAGTTTCCTCTGAACTCTTCAGTTAAATGCCCAAGAAGTTTGCTGATGAGTAAAAGCAAATGTACTCCTGAACCCTGCACCACTCACGTCCACCAACAGAGCTGTGGGTCCCATTCAAAGCATTATCAGATTTTAAGCAAAAAACAGGGATAAGGTGGGACTCCACGTTGACCACAAGGGTCGGGACCACGGCTGTGATTATGTTTCACAGCTGGCCAAAAACCTCCTGGCAACAAGGTGACAATAATGCTGTGTAATCAGAAAAGATACTTCCACCTGTTCTCACAGGGTAGGCAGGCAACTGGGATGAGAGGCAACAATGCATTTTCTCAGTTTTAAAATAATATTTACAAGTGAACATGCCCTGAACTGTAAGTTGTATCACAGTGAATACAACACGTCATAATCCGTATCCCAAATTTATAGACTCTGAGGAAAAAAAAAAAAAAAAGACTTTTGGGGTAGTTTACTTGCCTCCATAGAAACATAAATTCTTTGAATAACTAGACATCGCTTAGCTGAAGAATGGAAGATAAATAAGTCACTAAGAGTAGATGATACCCATTAGGGTTTGGAAGGATCTTAGTGTCTTGCTGGCAAGAAAGTGGGGGCTGCTGGCCAGAATACATGAACTGCCACACAAACAGCTTCTGAAAAGGGGGCCAAAGGAGACCCAGGGCCAAGGGCTGGCACAGCTCGATATGTCTATTCATGGAAAGCATCACCATCAAACAAGGCAGCCTACCATTAGGGCTCTCATGCCTCAAGTTCTCCTCTAGGAAAAGATGAGGGGCAAAACAAAAAGAGTCGTCACAGCTTATTTATACTTTTATGCAGGTTCCATGCCAAAAGCTGTTCCTTAGGCATTTCTGAATGTGAAGAGGCTTAAGCTCTATCTTTTACCTTGATATAGAAGAAAGTAGTATGTAATTTTTTGGATACAGGTCAGTTGTTTCAGCTAGTGCAAAATATGTCTGCTCTTACAAAAGTCTAAGGTTGTTCTTTAAAGTTAGCTCGTCCACATACTAGCGGACACTCCACTGGCCTAACCATATGGAAGAAAGGGAAGAGAACTAACAAGTCTCTTAATGACAAAGTGCTGACAGCAGATTTTCCTCAGGAAATCATGCTGGCCCAGATCGTTAACAATAAAAAGTGTGAAGCATCTAGGATCAAGAATGCACCCGAGTGCTGGTGACGATGTGGAGAAACTGGAACCCTCATGCACTTCTGGTGGGTTTGTAAAACGGTGCAGCCTCTGTGGAAAATGGTTTGGCAGTTCTTCAAAAATTAAGCAGAGAGCTGCCTGCTACGTGGCCCACAATTCCACTCCTAGGTATACACCCAAAAGACATGAAAGCAGGGACTCGAACAGAGAGTGTACACCAGTGTTCACAGCAGCATTGTTCACAATAGCCAAAAGGTAGAAACAACTCATGTCCTACAAAAGATGAATGATAAAATATGGTACAGGCAGACAATAGAATATTATTTAGTCATAAAGAGAAATGAAGTTCTAATACACATGCTATGACACGGATGAACCCTGAAAACACTATGCTGAGTGAAATAGGCCAATCACAAAAGAACATATATTGTATGATTCCACAGAATCACAGAGGCAGAAATCATACAGACAGAAAGCAGATCAGCGATTACTAGGGGCTGGAGAGGGGGAAATAGGGAATTATTACTTAACGGGTACAGAGTTTCTGTTTGGGGTAATGAAAAAATCTTGGGAAGAGTGGTGACGGTTGCAAAACATCATGAATGTAATTAATGCCACCAAACTGTACATTTACAAATGGTTAAAATGGTACCTTTTGTATTATGTATGTCTTACGACAAAATTTTTAAAAAGAATGCCTTGTAAAAACTCCAAGTTTCTACTACAGCTAAATTTTTGCCAAATTAACTTCAAACTTAAGAGTATTACTTACACACAACAAGTAATTAAGGAACTTGTTTCTCCAAGACAGAGTGAAAAGATTAAAAAACAAACAAAAAGGTTTAAGAGAGTCTGAGATAAATTCCTTGATAAGGACAGTTAAGAGACATACATCTAGGACACAGCCCGAGACCTCCAGCGGCACAAAGACAGCTGGCTTTTTTTCCGAATAGTGGGCTGGTGGACCACGGATTAGTCTTAAAGAGTGGCGATTTTTATATTATGTTAATTTGCTTGCAAGATAAATACATAAGAAAAAGTTAAATCTTTCCATTTGTGAAATGACTTCTTACACATAAAAATACAATTCAGGAACAGGACTAAAAATACTACAAACCACATCGCTTCCCGTTGATAATTATTACCGTTATTTCTGGGTCACTGTTTACGTTCAGATCGCTCTGGGAAAATCCTTCAAAATCTTCCGTCTCTGAGTCAGTGTCCTCTACAAAAATTTTTCTCAGCTCTTCCGTGAAGTACTTGGAATGGAAATGCACATCCTGCTGAATTAAAAAACACAGGCACATACTTCCTAAGGTTTACAGAAACTGAGACCATTTCAGAACATCGGAATGGCTGTAGTTCAGTTGGCTCCTTCAGTGACTGGCAGGTTAGGACAGAATTCAGTGTCTCCTGCCAAAGCTGCCAATAAATCACACAAAATGGAACCACATGGAAAGAAGACCTAAAGAGAAAGCCTGGTCCCATGTGCTGGCGTTCCTTTCTGACAGCCATTCCAAGCCTAAGTCTTGTTCAAAGAGATGAGGATGCCCCAGCAAGACAGGAACTTTCACAACAAGTTTCCCTGCAGGAGAGGGCTGGGGACTTTCATACCCTCACAACCCAATGCTGATGGGACTAGAGTCGTATGATTACAGGTGTGCGTACATAGGGAATGGATGGCAGGCTCAAACCCTCCGTGAGTTCCTCTCCCACGGAAGGTGAGACAGCGGCAGTCACTGGGGCCTCCACAGATAGGCAGCAAGTGAGCACGAGGAAAGATGTCCTATGACTAACTCAATGAAGAAAGGCATTTTCCGATACTGGATTTTTTTTTCTTTTTCTTTTTGAAATACTAACCAGTTGCCAACAAGTCAATTCCAACTCATGGCAACCTCATGCGTGCCAGGGTAGAACTGCGTTCCACAGGTTTTCAAGGCAGTGACCTGTCAGAAGATCGCCAGGCCTTTCTTCCGAGGTGCCTCTGGGTAGGTCCAAATGGCTAACCTTTCTGTTAACAAACTAGTACTTAACCATCTGCATCATCTAGGAACCAAAAGAAAGAAACCTGGCTCTTTCAATAGCATGCTTGCAAGAAAGGACAGAGGAGGGAGAGTGCAGCAGAAGAGAAGGGGGACCGGGAGACCCACAAACCTGCCTTCTTTAAGCCAGCAATGCTTCGGCAGGGCTGGTGTCTATCCCATTTCCATCCTCTCATGACACATACATGGAACCCTGGAGGCGCTCAACTGCTAACTAAAAGCTCAGTGGTTCAAAACCACCAGCGGCTCCACGAGAGAAAGATGTGGCAATCTGCTTCCAAAAAGATTTACAGCCTTGGAAACCCTATGGGGTCGCTATGAGTCAGAATCAACAGCAGTGCTTTTTTTATTTTGGCATGCCAGATATAGCAATGACCCCTCGCAGCAACACCAATTTGGTTGAGAATCTTTATCTCCCCTTGCCTTTCCCTGATTTTAATTATCTACTTCCTCAAGCTCAGATAATCTCTGGAGAAAAATAGATACAACAGACAAGTGGAAAACTTACAAGAGGACAGAGAAAGAAATGCCTACATCCAGCATTTTTTTTAAGCTTAAAAACGTCTCCTATGAATTATTATGAGTAATTGGAATAAGTTTATTCGAGGCTAAATTACTTCATTCCTTTGTTGATCGCTGTGGTGCAGCTGCTTGGAGGGAAAAACAAGACATACACAAAAGAGAAGTTTCTTTAAAGTGAAATTCAGACTGTGTTTAGAGGAGACCAACGTCAGCAGACACATCTTCAACGCAGATTCACACAGCTTCTCCAGGCTGGTTAGGATGGATTATGAGCGTGTGTGGACAGGGGACATGGGGGACAGGATTTATTATGACAGAAGAGCGATACACTGCTGGGTCCCGAGGAAAACCACCGTGAGCCTGCTGCCTCTGTGTGCAGGAAACATCTGCTGGTGGAGCCCCGAGCCAGCCCCGCAGCTGTTTTAGGGCAACGGGGTCTCCTGTGAATTCTGTTATATATCCAAAGCCCCCGGCTTGGGGCCCGAAGGCAACAGGCCCAGGTTTGAAGCAGAAAGTTCCAACCTTCCAGTCCTCCCGCCCCTCTTTCAGCCCTTTGCACTGGGCCTGACATCGCAGTGGCAAGACAGAAGAAATCAGTGGCCAATTCTGATGGAGAAAAATAACAACCACAGTCCTTAAATGAGGCCTGCGCTCACATTTTCCTTATTCCAAAGATGTAAAAACTGCTTTTTTGTAGGACTCCACTCCATGCATCTCCCTGTACTCTTGGTTCAACCTCTGCACAGCTCCCTGCTCTACGAGACCTGCTCATCAGTCTTCAAAATCAGTACTATGGTCCCTGGGTGGCGCAAATGGTTTGTGCTCGGCTGATAACCAAAATGTTGGTGGTTCGAACCCACCCAGGCAGCACGGTAGAAGAACAGGCCTGGCGATCTGCTTCTATAAAGATGACCAAAACCAAAAAACCTGATGCCATTGAGTTGATTCCGACTCATAGCGACCCTAAAGGACAGGGTAGAACTGCCCCAAAGCGTTTCCTTGGAGCACCTGGTGGATTTGAACTGCCCGTGTTTTGGTTAGCAGCCGTGGCTCTTAACCATTACACCACCAGAGTTTCCTGTAAAGATGACAGCCAAGGAAATCCTACAGAGCAGTTTTACTCTGTAACACATGCGGTCGGTCTCCTAAGTCACAAATCAACAACAAAAACAAAACCTGCCACAAAATCAATGCCAGGCAACATGTGTGCTCCTCGGGCACTGACATCTACCGCCATCAAGACTAAGCAAACAGCAGATCAGAAGAGGAGTTAAGAGAGGAAGTGACACCTTTATTTCAAAGCTCATGTGACAGGAAGTAACAAAAGTGGCCATCAATAGCCTGCTAAACCAGAAAGTCAGGCCAGCACCCGTTTCACTTCCATCCATCATACACCCACTGGTGCTCATTCTGTAAAAAGCCAGGGGTGGGGGTGCCTGATGCATGAAACAAGAGGACAGGGACAAGATGAGGATAAAACTTCAGAGCCAGGGATGCTAGAAAATACCACTCAAGTATGAGGTTCCTTCCTCCCAGGAGCTTGTAACTTAGGGGGAAGCTATATAGCCCACAAACTACCACAGTGAAGGTCAGTGCTATAAGGCAGGTATGACACGTACAGCTGCATACAGAAGGAAAACCTAGTAAGATTTCATGGAAAGAGCAGTACTTGAACTGGAACTGGTTGGAGGCAGTCTTAAACGTCGGTGAGAGAGCACACAGGCAGGATGAACAGCGTAAGCCAGGGCTCAGAAAGGGCCGAATGGTGTACGGTGAGGGAATCAGCACAGCTCCTGGCCTGCTGCAGCACAGGGAGTAGGAAACAGCCACAGAAGGTACGAGGTGAGAAAGTCAGTCACCACGGAGTTGACTCCGGCTCATGACAACCCCATGAGTGTCGGAGTAGAACTGTGCTCCACAGGGTTTTCAGTGACTGTGTTTTCAGAAGCAGATCACCAGGCCTTTCTTCTGTGGTGCCTCTGGGTAGACCTGAACCTCCATCTTTTCAGTTAGTCGTGAGCATCCTAAGCGCCTGTACCGCCCAGGGACTCCAAGGGGTGAAAGATGGTGGCTAAACATCCCAGCTCAGCTGCTTCCCAGGTGTGAGCCCTGGGCAAGGCATTTCACCTCCTTGAGTGTCAGCTTCATCACCTGGACAATGGGGATAATAGCAGCACCTGTTCCTTCCCAGGGAGGTATGCGGATGAACAGCAACCTGTGCAAAAAGCTCTTGGCACACTGCTCCAGCCATGAAAGGCAGGCCGGGATCAGACTGGGGGGTCCGTGAAGGACAGCTCGACATGTAGTAAAAAGGCAGTCATCACAGAGCAAAAGCAGCTGCTTTGTTTTTCAATGGCTTTCCTGTGTCAGGCTCTGTGCTCAGCACTTCACACGTGTCCTACACAGCTCAGAAAGCCCCCCACGGTGCATCTGGGGCTCCGTTCTCCCCCACTGCCTGGCCACGCTGGAATGGAGAGCCTCTAACAAGTTCTGAATAAGGGAGGAAGGTGACCAGAGCTACGTTCTAGGACTGATCCCAGAAGGAAGGGATGAGCATTCAGGTACCGGGTAATGAAAACTATAGTAACTGAAGAGGGAAGAGGAAGGAAAGGTAGATTCAGGAACATAGCAGAAGTTTAATCAACACCTGGATGGGGGTCAGGGAGATGGGAGAAGAGGAGGAGGGTTCAAGGAAGACCAAAGACAGAGGTGGAGACAGGGAAGCCTGAGAGATGACCCAGTGTGGGAGGGCAAATGAAGAGGTTCTGATCTCTCTTGAACAACCAAGACAAGTCAGAAATAGATCTGCAGCTTGAGACAGAAGCCAAGCTACAAACAAGAATGTGGAGGTAACGAGTGAAGGCCAGGATAATCAATGAGCTCGTGAAAGAGAAAAAGTGTCTGACGACAAGATCCTGGAGAACAAGCACATTTGGGGACAGGAAAAGGAAGAGATGCTGACAAAGAACAAACGGTTAACAGAGAGGAAGAGACAAAGGGGAGAGAGAGGAAGGGCTGGCGGGATCAAAGCCACAGTGAAGTCCAAGAAGATGAGGGCTGCAGGGACTGGGAAAACTCCTGGTGACCAAAGAAAGAGCGGCTCCAACCAAGACCAGAACATAGAGTCTTCCAAGTAATTAAGCAGGCACTTAAAAAAATAAAATCAGTTGCCATAAAGCCAATTCCAACTCACGGCAGCTACATTTACGCAGATTAGAACTGCTCCCTTGGGTTTTCAAGGCTGTGATCTTTCAGAAGTAGATCGCCAGGCCTTTCTTCTGAGGCACTTCTGGGTGAGTTCAAACCACCAACCTTTCAGTTAGTAGTCAAGTGCTTAATCATTTGTGCCACCAAGGGACTCCAAGCAGGCACTTTACTTACATATAATGAACAGCTTCTCTTACTGTACTTGCCTAGCTGAAGCTAACCAAAACCAAACCCACTGCCATCAAGTCGATTCCGACTCATGGTAACCCTATAGGACAGAGTAGAACTGCCCCACAGGGTTTCCAAGGCTGTAAATCTTTACAGAAGCAGACTGCCACATCTTTCTCCTGCAGAGCAGCTGGTGGGTTCGAACTGCCAACCTTCTGGTTAGCAGCCAAGCACTTTAACCACTGTGCTACAGGGCTCCTAGTTAAAGCTAAAAAAAAAAAAAAAAAAATTTATTTATTTATTTTATTTATTTATTTTTTTTTTTGGTGGGTTTAATTTACAGCCTTTTAAACAGAGGCTGTGGTCGAGGGAGAATGAGGAATTTTGAGTGCCACAATGAACTCAGAAGAAAATGCCACTGAAGGCTAGATATTTTGATTGGCCAAGCTATTGCTAAGGCATAATATAAACCTCCAGGAATCCAACTCTCAGAGAATAGCAACTTGTGTTTGCTACAGATCAAAGTCATTAAAGAAAGAATAATGCTCTCCCCAGCAATCCCAAGAGCAAGGTACCAACAGAATCACACCCCAGTACCACAGAGATGCAATTGTCTCATAGTAACTACGACATCCTGCCCTGCCTGGCCATGCTCTGCAGTGTGGGCTATCGCTACGCAGGACTAGCCCTCCCCTGCCAACCCTGTAGGAGGATTCTGAATACAACCTCACCACAGGTTACAGCCCTGAGGTAGCAAAGAAAATGGATTTGATCATGTGAAGGCCTTTTATTTTAAAAAAATATATAGTTTATTGTACATAAAAAAGGATTAAAACAGCAAAAGTGAATTAGGTACTCTCCCTGGTTTCTGAAAACATAAAGGCACCACACTGTATAAAACGCTCGACAATCCAGCAATGTCACCAATCTCAGCCCATGCTGAAATAAAAGAACATCCAAACCAAGATCCCGGCCTCCGGATGAACACACCTGCCCGAGGAAGCATTGTACCTTTTTCCCTGACTCCAGTGAGTCAAAACTATCACAGCTCTCTTCTGATGAGAGGGTTTCCATGGGAACATCATCTCGGAAGCCGACGAAATCTTCATCATCACTGGGGGCGTTAAAAATGTCAGCCACTTCTTTAGGTATCTGTTTGGGATTCGAAAGAGAAGTATAAAACCAGGGGCTATTATAATTACTTAGGAAATTTTTCTAAAGGGGAACAAAAATTATGATTTCATAACTTTATCAATCCGCTATGGTGTACAGACCCACAGCTGCCCAAAAGGCCCCAGTAACCCTGAGCAAAACGTGCTTCAGCTGACACCTTGTGGCAAAAGGGGGGGAGGGGAAGTAAAGAAAAAGACTTTTTCAAATTCTAGAAATATGTCCTATTTTACAGAGAATGTCAAGACCACACCTAGATAAAAGCCATGTTTGATTTCTTCACAAAAAAATATGAATACGGGCATTGGTTTTTGAGAAACCAATGGTCTCTTTCTTCTCCTTTTTTACAATGATCAGTGGATTTATCTTTAAATGTGATGTAAAAAAGATTCCAGGATATATTATTAAGCTCTTCTTAGATCGTTTACACCTATAGTTCCTTATTTTTCTTATCTTTTTTATATACTGATTCAGAGATATGAACGTTTTATACAATATTACCAGAGGTATGAATGTTTTACACAATAAGTAGCTTTCCTTCTTTTCTACAATCTAAATCCATTTAAGTAGTTTGGGAATTAATTCCAAGACGATTTAAATGCTATTATGGGCAATTATTCCCAGAGAGAATGTTGCCAGCACATTTAATCTAACAAATACGTATCTGCTGAGAGTTCATTATTATTTGTTGGCTACCAATTTTTCTCCTATTTGAATTCTGAAAAGGTTCAAACACACAGAAAGTTGAAAGAACGGTACAAACACCTGAATAGTCTACAACTCAAATCACCACCGGTTACCATGTTTGCTTTCTTACTTCTTCCTCTCCCTTTCTCTCTTTCTCAACAAATATTAAGTTGAACCATAGGCATTTGCTTATTGTATTTAACTGTTTTTGACCTAGAAAAAAGCAATTTAATATAATCCAACCTAATCCATATATACCTACACATTGTTTAAGGTAATTTGCAGACATCATACTAATTCACCCTAAATACATCAGCACGCATTTCCCAAGAATAATGATGTTCTCCTACAGAAACACAAAATCATTAACAAAAAAAGACCCCAGTGCCATCAAGAAAATTCTGACTCATAGCGACCCTATAAGGACAGAGTAAACTGCCCCACAGGGTTTCCAAGAAGTGGCTGGGGGATTGGAACTGTGCCACCAGAACTCTATAATCATACCTCAATCAACATTAATTCAATAATACCATCTAGTATAAATCCGTATTTAAATGGCTGCAACTGTCCCTAAAATGTATTATAACTCCCCTCTTTGGGGGAAAGAGAATCCATACAAGGGAAGTTTATATTTGGTTGTTTATAATATTGCTTTTTGTTGTTTTTAATAATATTTTGGAAAATCCAGGACAAGTGTCATATAAAATTCTGGGTTTATCTGATTACTTCCTCATCATTAGATTCGGGTTAAATATTTTGGTGACAATTCTCCAGAGGTGATATGCACTTCTCAACATATTGCCTCAGAAGGCACAAAATGACAGGGCATCCCACTACTGGTAGTGTTTAAAAATGTTTTTATTACAGAAAATTTCAAACATGATTCAAAAGTACACGGAATACTATAATGAGCCCGCATGCTGACCGCCAGCTTCAGCAATTACCTGCCTATGGCTAATCGTGGGTATTTCTAACCCAACTGCCCTCCTTCCAAATTATTTTAAAGCAATTGTAGACATCATATCATTTCACTCAGCATCATCATCACTTGTACAGTCTCTGTTCACAGTTCTAGTGTCTTTTTTTTTTATTCTTTTATTGTGGTAAAAGATATATATAACACGTTTGCCAAATCAACATTTTCATATGTACAATTCAGTGACACCTACCGTATTAATCATGTTGTGCAACCATCACCCGTAATCCATTGCCAGATCTTCCATCTCCATAAACCAATACTCAATGCTTCCTAAACAATGACTTCCCCCTTTTCTCCTTTCCCCTCGTAACTACTAATATAAACTTCGGTCTCTATTCATTTGCCTATTTAGACATTTCATATGAAGAACATGGCATCAGGACTGGGGGAAGACTCATTAACAACCTGCAACAGACAGATGATACAATCTTGCTTGCTGAAAGTGAAGAGGACTTGAAGCACTTACTGAAGATCAAAGACTACTGCCCTCAATACGGATTGTACCTCAGCATAACGAACAAAAATCCTCACAACTGGACCGGTAAGCAACATCGTGATAAATGGAGAAAAGATCAAAGTTGTCAAAGATTTCATTTTACTTGGATCCATAATCAATGCCCGTGGAAGCAACAGTCAAGAAATCAAACAATGTCACATAAGAACAAATGCCTGTGGTTATCCTATCTGGGAACAGGTAGTCTTTATGTTAATGAGGCAGGATTAGTGTACAGTGTATCTTGAGTCAATCTCTTGAGATATAAGAGAGATTATACAAGCACTGGAAAAGTAGAAATGGGAGAAGAGAGATGCCAAGCTACATGAAGATTGCCCAAGAGCAGAAGCTCAGAAGAGACAAGGACCTTTCTCCATAGCCAACAGAGGGAAAATGCCTTCCCCTAGATCCAGCAACCTGAATTTGGACTTCTAACCTCCTAAAACCATTCAAAAATAAATTTCTGTTTGTTAAAGAAAAAAAAAAAAATCAAACAATGTATTGCATTGGGCAAATCTGCCGCAAAAGACCTCTTTAAAGTGTTTAAAAGCAAAGACGTTATTTTGAGGACTAAGGTGCAGCTGACCAGGCCATGGTATTTTCAATCATCTTATATGCATAGAAAAGCTGGACAATGAGTACGGAAGACTGACGAACAACTGCTGCCTTTGAATTATGGTGTTGGCGAAGAATATTGAATATACCATGGACCACCAGAAGAACAAATCTGTCTTGCAAGAAGTACAGCCAGAATGCTCCTTAGAAGCAAGGACGACAGGACTTCACCTCACATACTTTGGACATGTTATCAGGAGGGCTCAGTCCCTGAAGACATCATGCTTGGTAGAGCGTCAGCAAAAGAGCAAGACCCTCAACGAGATAGACGCAGTGGCTGCCACAATGGGCTCAGGCATAACAAGGATTGTCAGGCTGGCCCACCCAGTGTTTTGTTGTGTTGTACATAGGTTCACTTTGAGTCAGAATCAATTCGAAGGCTCCTAATGACAACAACACAGATATTTCATATAAGTGTTTTCAAACAGTGTCTGTCCTTTGGTGAATGACTTACTGCACTTGGCATGTTGTCTCAATTTTTTAAATTTACGGCTTACTTATAAAAACCAAAAAACCAAACCCAGTGCCATCGAGTTGATTCCAACTCATAGCGACCCTATTGGCGTAGTGGTTAAGTGCTACAGCTGCTAACCAAAGGGTCGGCAGTTCGAATTCGCCAGGCGCTCCTTGGAAACTGTATGGGGCAGTTCTACTCTGTCCTATAGGGTTGCTATGTGTCTAAGTTTACTTGTATCATGATGCAAATAAGCTTCACACACTGGTCAAGAGATCTCTCAAGTTTCTGCATCTCTCCATCTTTTATTTTTTTCTTGCACCTTATTTTTGGAGAAACTGAGTCCCATTTCCCAGAGTCTGGAGTTTTTTCAGTATAGCTCTAAGATGTTGTTTAGCATACTACTCAGTCCTTTGGATTTCCTATAACTTGGTGTTTCTCTAAGGGCTTGTCAGATACAAGTTCGTTTCTTTTTGGCAATATCACTTCATAGGCAGTGCTGAGTTCTTCCTTCAGGAAGTACATAATGTCTGGTTGTCTCTCTTTTTCAGTGGTGATGTTCCTTGATCAAACTAGTTAAGGTGGGATCTGCCAGATTTCTCCTTTGCAATGGTACCTTCTCCCCTTTATAATTAGTATTATGTAGGGTGATATTGGAGTCCCTGGTGGTGGAAACAGTTAATGTGCTAGGCTGCTATCCAGAAGGTTGAAGGTTCGAGTCCACCCAGAGGCGCCCAAAAAAAAAGGTCTAGCAATCTACTTCTGAAAAATTAGTCACTGAAAACCCTATGGAGCACAGTTCTGCTCTGACACACACAGGGTTGCCATGAGTCGGGGCCACCTCTGCAGCAGCTGGTACTGGTAGGGTGATATCTGAGATTCTCTGAATATCCTTCTCCCAAAGAAGCATTTCAGCATCCACTGATAATTCTTACCTGAATCAATTATTACATTAGGGGTTGTTGCAAAACAGTGATTTTTAAATTTTATCCCTTCTACATATACTGGAGCCCTGGTGGCCCAACGGTTAAGAGCTTGGCTGCTAATCAAAAGGTCGGCCGTTGCAATCTACAGGCCTCTCTTTGGAAACCCTATGGGGCAGTTCTACTCTGTCCTATATGGTCGCTGTGAGTCGGAATCAACTCAACAGCAGCAACTTTAGTTTTTGGTTTTGGTACATGTATTAGCTAAACTTTTTCTGTATAGCTCTCTCTCCTCCCTCCTCCTACTCTCTTTCCAATCCGAATTTCTGGATTCTTTTTTTATTCAGTGTGTTATAACCCATTACTGTCGCCATTCTTTCCAATGCTCAAACTGTCCTAAATGTGGCCAGTATGAACCACTTCTAGCCAGTTTCTGTGTCTTCTTGACCTGACCTGAACAGTCTCTCAGCACCTCCTTGTTCCTGACGTAACAATTATGTCAAGCTCACCTTGTACTTTGGCCTGTCCCAGATGTCGAATCAGCCATATTTCTCCAAGGAGCCCTGGTACCCTTCTTCGGAAAATGGCATTTAGAAACCAAGACCTGGGAACTAGCTGTGCTTCTTGCTAGTGAAGTATCATTGCTTCTAGGCTCTTTGAACAGAGCAAAGATACTTTAAATATCTTAAATCACAACTACACAGTGATATCTTTATTTCAAATCCAACACAGCAGGCTTCTTCCTCACCTCCCCCAATTCCACATCTGCATCTCCCTCCCCCTCCCCGTGAGAACCCCAACCCCCAGTATATTTAATAATATACTTACTCATTTGCTCCATCTACAATACACACACAAGAGTTTCAAACATAAAACACCAATGTACAACCAACAATAAACAATAAAGTTCAAGATTTCTTTGCCGTTCTATCTCCGGAACATAGTCCCAGGATATACTGGACCTTTTCCTTCAGAAAACCAGATAAGCATCGTTACTTTGGTATGCGGAAGTGCTTTATACACGCTTCCCATTTCATCATGCAGTATATTAAGAGATGTCCTCAAAGGTCAAGATTGACCAATATTTAGTTTCAACAAGTTCATTCTTACATGAAAGAGGTACTTTCTTTTTAATTATGAGTGCACGGTAGTGAAGACTACAATGACCACCAGAACAATTTTGTGTTACTGTCTTGATTCCTGCTCAGGGTCAGAAGCTTTATCTGTTACTGCTTTTGCACCACCCATGCAAATACGGACACAGTGAAGATGGAAATAATGTCTGATTATTACCACAGTAGTTTTGCCCTTGCGGACCCCTGAAAGGTCTTGGACTTCCCAGGTGTCTGAGATCACACTGACTGCTGTATGAGCACACTGAATTCTTTTTCTGTGTGCTAAATTAATCATATATCCACTTAATTTCAGAAGGTACTAATCTCTTATCCACTTATTTTTATGATGGTTTTATTGCTTCTTGTTTAAAATGCAATCAAAGTTGAGGCTTCAGTCAAGGGGATTTTAATGATTGGTTTTTTAGAGAACACAAGTTCTGTGTTAGATGGTTAATAACAGCCACTTTCCCACCACCTACCAAAATCACCCTAAGGGGAAAACAGGCAGAATACTTACAGAATGAGAGTTCCGTTACAATAGAATAAAAATGCCACATTTAGGCTGCGAAGAGCCTCCTAAACAAAGGCTAACTTTGAGATAGTTCTTGAGAAAAATTAAATTTTACATAATGAGGAAAGTTTAAATGCGTTTGGAACCCTTATCCTGTCAAATAGCCTTTATGGTTGATATTAAGCTATCAGTACCAATATGCTAAGAAAACACCTGTACAACAGCAAACAGGGGCAATACTTATGAAAGTAGCTCTGGGGTGCAATCCCTGAAGTGGCAGCGGCTTGGGAGAGGGATGGTGAGTCAATTTCAGTCTTTTCCTTTTTGACACATCACCATTCTACAAATCAAAAAGCCATACTGGACCAGAAGCCTGTTTCAATACATGAAGAGTTAAAAAAGGAGGAGCAGCCCATTTAATGATTTAATGGAGGCACGTATAAGGAATGGACAGGGTTGGCGATATGAATAAATTGCTTCCCGTGGCAACTGCATTAGCTCCTGCGCTATTGTGCCACAGGCCCGCCACCGCTGCGCTGCCTGTGTACGCCTAACTCATTTCTGCTTCTTCATCTATTACTTCTGCATCTGCACCAGAGGGGCCACTATGGGGCTGTAATTACCGATTAGGAACAGGGAAAGAACACGTTTTCAAAAAAGAAAAAAAGCACTATGCAGTCTTAGTGTACGCAGGTCTCTGCTGCTTGCTGCCAAACTTCGAAAGGCATTAAAAGAAGAGTTTCAAACATTCCCGTAACCCCTTGGATTTACCAAGTCTCCTTAAAATATTCACCTGTCCTCAATGCAACAAACTGCTTGACTTAACAGACTGCAACAAAGGCAGCAAGGTTTGCATAAGAGGGACCCCAGAAAAGGATTCATAGGGACACCTTATTAAGGTATGATCAGTTCCACAACTTATCAATATATTAAGTCCAAGGATCTGTCGTTTTCCTATTACATTCACCAGTGACACACTGGGTACCTGTGTAGTCTAGACACAGAGCTCAAGAGACTTTTCTTTCAAAGCTTGTACTCCATTTGATTACAATGCAAATCTTATGACTTGCCACCAAAGAAAAAAACTTAAAGCAATTAACTGAAAAATAAAATACAAAAAATTCCCAACCTGTGGGTTATCTTTAGACTAGCCAAACTTACACAAAATTAAAATAGTTGCAATCTAGCAAACCAAAAAGAAATCAAGAAAATTCCTGTCTGAGAGTGAAAAGATCCTTGCATTACTATTATTTTTTTTTTTTTTAATCCACAGACACTGGGGAGTTAATGCTCAACAGTAACAGTTTCTGTTTGGGGTGATGAAAACACTTTGGAAAAAAAGTAATAATGGATGTACAACACGTATAATCAATGCCACTGAACTGTACACTTAAAAATGGTGAAATGGCAAATTTTGATATATACGTTTTACCACACAATTAAAAAGCCACAATTTAGTCTCTTCCTAACTTTCATACATACTGTTTATATTTATTCACTCTGTCCTTATAGGAACAGCAGTATGAATATCATCGAATGTCAGTGGCGGCCGCACTCAATTAGCTGACACAGGTAGGAAGATGGGGTCCCTAGGCACCTAACACAGGGCCTGGCCTAACACTGGTCATCAATCAGTACTTGCTGAAAACATCTACATGTACCTGGCCTTGCAGTTTGGAGTTCCTGGGTGGTGCTCAGCTACTAACCAAAACCCTGGCAGTTCAAATCCACCCAGAGGCACCTCAGAAGAGTTCTGGCAATCTACTTCTAAAAGATCACAGCTACTGAAAACTCCCTGGAGCACAGTTCTATTCTGAAACATGCATGAGTTCACTGAGTCAGAATCAACTCGATGGCAACTAGTTTAGTTTTTTGGTTTGGCCTTGAAGTTTATTTTCCTTGGAAAGGTTTACTGAGTCAAAAGGGCCACCGTATACCATCATTGTGCATGAGAAATTAAAGATTTTCAACTAGAAACTTAGCACATCTGCACACGGAATAGTCAGATTTAAAGTTCCCTTTCTGGAAAGGACTGCAGGTTTCCAGAAGTCGTGCAAATGACTGTAGAGATTGTCTCTGGAACAGAGATTGCAAACCCAAAAGGCTATGGGGCCAAGCGGGTGGTCAATGAGGGAAGCAGTTCAGAAGTAGGACAACAGGGGCTGACTGGGGAGCTGCAGACACATGTCCAGAGCGGGCAGCCACTCCTCAGTGCCATACAGGAATAGGGGACCCTCGTGTGTCTGAACTTCAACCTTACCAGGGCAGCCAGGAATTAGACTCTTGGTGAAAAAACTCCCAGTTTTAAAATGTCAGCTTCTAATATGTGGACCAAACATCTACAGGCTGGATTTCAAACTTGTTCAGGGAAGGCACACAGGGGAACTCATGCTGGAACATCACAGAAATTAAAAATGCCAAAATTTTATTTCTTACCAGCAGTCGTACTTCTAGTATCTGGTAGTCATTAGAGTGGGCACTAAAGTGTTAAGAAAATTTTGTGAGAAGAAAAACTTTGTCTGCATTCCTAGTTAAGAAAACATTCTGCATCCCACTTTGGTGAGCGGCATCTGGGGCCTTAAATGCTAGCAAGCAGCCATCTAAGATGCATCAATTGGTCTCAACCCACCTGGAGCAAAGGAGAATGAAGAACACCAAAAACACAAATTATAAGCCCAAGAGACAAAAAGGGCCACATAAACCAGAGACTACAAAAGCCTGAGACCAGAAGAACTAGATGGTGCCTGGCTACAACCGATGACTGCCCTGACAAGGAACACAACAGAGAATCCCTGATGGAGCAAACAGTAGGATGCAGACCTCAAATTCTTGTAAAAAGACCAGACTTAATGGTCTGACTGAGACTAGAACGACCCTGGAGGTCATGGTCCCTGGACCTTCTGTTAGCCCAAGACAGGAACCATTCCCAAAGCCAACTCTTCAGACAGGGATTGGACTGGGCATAAGACAGAAAATGATACTGGTGAGGAGTGAGCTTCTTGGATCAAGTAGACACATGAGACTATGTGGGCAGCTCCTGTCTGGAAGCGAGATGAAAAGGCAGAGGGGGACAGGAGCTGGCTGAATGGACACAGGGAACACAGGGTGGAGAGGAGGAGTGTGCTGTCTCATCAGGGGGAGAGAAACTAGGAGTACGTAGCAAGGTGTACATAAGTTTTTATACGAGAGATTGACTTATTGGTATACTTTCACTTAAAGTACAACATACAAAAAAAAGTCTGCATTCCTTAAATGATGCAATCTTTTCTCAATTCAGAAAACAAGTATACACTTTGGCCTAGTTCTCATCCTACCAGTGATTTAGAACCCAACCCCCTCACATAAGGAAGGTGCAGATACATCACTTTATGAGTCAAGGATTTAGCTGTAGTGACTGGCAGAACCATACCTGGAATCCACGTATCTGGGCCCCTAAGCCCAGATGTGAACTGAAAGTCCCAAGGACAGAGCTATATACAGATGTATGCTTGGCTGGAATCCAGCTTTTGTTCTAGCTCAACTAGGCTGTACCAATAAAAATATATCCTGCCTGATCACTGCTCACTTCTCATTTACCAGGTGCCTTTCCAGCCTTTTTTGAGTAACACAGAGCAAATGCTTTGGAGATCTCCACATTTCTGACCTCTGCCAGCCTCAGTCGAAATTAAAATCCAATAAAAAAATTAGTAAGCTGTAAAAAGATGCCTCAAACTGCTGACTGGTATTCAATCACAAACTTACTTTTGAAAATAAATTTATGTCAAATACTGTCTTAGTTATCTGGTGCTGCTATTAACAGAAATAACACAAGTGGATGGCTTTACAAACAGAAGTTTATTCTCTCACAGTTTAGGAGGCTAGAAGTCCAAATTCAGGATGCCAGCTCCAGGGGAAGTCTTTCTCTCTGTCAGCTCTGGGAGAAGGTCCTTGTCATCAATTTTCCACTGGTCTAAAGGATTCTCAGGGCAGGGATCACAGGTTCAAAGGATGTGCCCCACTCCCGGCTCTTCTTACTTGGTGGTCTGAAGATCCTCTCCTCTTGCTTACTTCTCTCTTTTACATTTCAAAAGAGACTGACTCAATATACAGCCTAATCCTGTAGATGGGGTCCTGCCTCATTAACATCATGGAGGTTAGGATTTACAACATGGAGGATAATCACATCAGATAACAAAATGGTGGACGACCACACAATACTGGGAATCATGGCCTGGCCAAGTTGACATACATTTTGAGGGGACATAATTCAATCAGTAACAATTGTCATTAATTTTAAAAGTTTTATTGTAAAGTACAGTGTTACTTAGTTAAAGCTTTTCCATATCTCATGATTCCTGGTTTAAAAAAATACCACCTCTCTCTCTCTCTCTCTCTATATATATACTGATAAAGAATGTGTCACCTTGCCAGCAGCAACATGTTTATTGCCCATTAGCTTCTGAAGGAGATGAAATTAATACTCTCTTTCGGGCCAACTGATTCAACAGCTGATTGTGATAAAGCTCTGGGGAATGTTTCTTACTCCAGAAACATTAAGTGTATATTTCACCTGGAAACAAGCTCCATTTTAAGCCCTAAGGAGCAGTACAAAAGAAATCCATTCACACTATTGCATTTTCCTTATTAAGTGTTTTGAAAGCAAATTTGATAGCAATGATGGCCGAATTTGCAGCGTGTACTATCTTTAATCTGTGGAAGGATATGTTTTACTCAGAGAAAAGCATTCCTCCTGCTTCCGCTTAAATCCACTACAAAGGAGGAAGTTGTGCATCATTTTGTACCATACAGGCTGTCATTTCTTTAAATCCTTTACAAGTAAATTGCTTGGTCAAAAAGAATGCCCCACTTACAAAAACTGACTCAAAATAGATCATATACCTAAATATAAACTAGGAGAAGGTCTTTGTGACCATGGTTTAGGCAAAGATTTCTTAAACACAACACCAGAAATATAATTTATATTTTAAAAATTGAGAAGATGGACTTAATCAAAATTAAGAACATTCGCTCTCTAAGAGTCTGTTAAGAGAATGAAAAAGCAAGGCACAGACTGGGAGAAAATGATTTGCAAATTAAATATTTAATAAAGGACCTATACCTAGAATATATACAAAGAACTCTCAAAGCTCAAACATAGGGAAACCACCCAATTAAGAACTGGGCAAAAGATACGAGCAGATATATCACTAAAGAAGATAAGCACATGAAAAAATGTTTAACATCCTTAGTCAACAAACAAAAAAACCTGTTGCCATCGAGTCGATTCCGACTCATAGCAACCATATAGGGCAAAGCAGAACTGCTCCGCAGGGTTTCCGAGGAGCAGCTGGTGGATTTGAACTGCCGACCTCTTGATTAGTAGCCGAGCTACTAACCACTGTCCCACCAGGGTGAAATGCAAATTAAGCCATAATGAGATGTAACTGTATACTTCTTAGAATGGCCTAAAAAAATGACAACCTACCAAAACCTACAGAATGCAGCAAAGGCAACGCTCAAAGTGAAATTTAGAGCAATAAATGCCTACATTAAAAGAAAAGAACAATCTGAAATCAACAGCTTAATTCTATAACCTTAGGAATTAGAAAAGAGCAAACTAAGCCCAAAGCTACCAGAAGAAAGAAAATAATAATGATTAGAGCAGAAATAGAGAACAGAAAAACAACAGAATCAACGAAACAAGAAGCTGGTTCTTTAAAAAGATCAATAAAATCGGCAAACCTTTGGCTACACTGACAAAGAAAATGAAAGATGGAAATATCTAAAATTAGAAGTGAAAGTAGAGACATTACAACCAACCCTACACACACACACAAAAAAAAAGGACTGTAAGGGAATACTATAAACAGTTGTACGCCAATGAATTACATAACTTAGAGGTTATGGGACAAAATTCTTGAGACACATAAACTCCCTACAGTGACTCAAGGAGAAATAGTGGATCTCAACAGACCCATTTGTTATGATAAGATTGAAAGAGTAATCAAAAATCTCCCCACAAAGAAAGTCCTGGCTTCACTGAAGAATTCTACCAAACATTTATAGAAGTGACTCCAATCCTACTTAAACTTTTCAAAAAAAATACAAGAGGGAACACTTCTTAACTCATTCTATGAGGTGAGCATTACCCTGATACTACAACCAGACAAAAACACCGCAATAAAACTACAGACCAATATCCCTAATGAAGATGCAAAAATATCCAACAAAATACTAGCAAACCAAATTCAAAAACATAATAAAAGGATTAGACATCATGATCAAGTGTGATTTGTTCCAGGGATGCAAAGGTGGTTCGACATTAGGGAATCAACCAATGGAACACATCTTACTAACAACAAAGGAAAAGAACAACACAAACATTTCAACAGATGCAGAAAAGGCATTTTACAAAATTCAACATCCTTTCATGATAAAAACATACAAGAAGATAGGAATAAAAGGAAAATTCCTCAATATAATGAGGCATTTATCATACTTGAACAGTACAAAGAGACATCGCGTGGTTTAAAGTCAGAGAAGGTGTACATCAGGATTGTATCTTTTTGCTGTATTTATTCAATCTGCATGCTGGGCAAATAATCCAAGAAGCAGGACTATATGAAAAAGAATGTGGCATCAGGATCGGAAGAAGACTCACTAACAACCTGCATTATGCAGATAACACAACCTTCCTCGCTCAAAGTGAAGAGCACCTGAAGCACTTACTGATGAAGATCAAAGACCACAACTTTCAGTACGGATTACATCTCAACATAAAGAAAACAAAAATCCTTGCAACTGGACCAATAAGCAACATCATGATAAATGGAGAAAAGACTGAAGTTGTCAAGGATTTCATTTTACTTGGATCCACAATCAACACCCATGGAAGCCGCACTGGGCAAATCTGCTACAAAAGACCTCTTTAAAGTGTTAAAGAGCAAAGAGGTCACTTTGAGGACTAAGGTGTGCCTGACCCCAAGCCATGGTGTTTTCAATCGCCTTATGTATGTGAAAGCTGGATGATGAATAAGGAAGACCAAAGAAGAATTGATGGCTTTGAGGTGTGCTGGTGAAGAATATGGAATATACCATGGACTGACAAAAGAATGAACAAATCTATCTTCGAAGTACAGCCAGTATGCTCCCTAGAAGGGAGGATGACAAGATTTCGTCTCACATACCTTGCCCATGTTATCAGGAAGAACCAGTCCCTGGAGAAGGTAAAGTGCTTGGTAAAGTGAAGGGTCAGCAAAAAAGAAGAAGACCTTCAGTGAGAGGAACTGACACAGTAGTTGCAACAAAGGGCTCAAGCATAACAAAGATCATGAGGACTGGGCAGTGTTTCGTTCTGTTGTACACATGGTCATTATGAGTCAGAACTGACTTGAAAGCACCTAACGACATCATACTCAATGAAGAAAAACTGAGAACTTTCTCATGAAGATCAGGAACAAGACAGAGATGCCCACTCTCACCCCTGCTATTTGACATTGTCCTAGAAGTCCTAGCCAGAGCAATTAGGCAAGGAAAAAAGAAACAGAAGATAGTATCCAAATCAGGAAGGAAGCAGTAAAAGTATGCTTCCTTTTTTGCAGAGGACATCAACCTATACCTAAAAGAATCCACAAGAAAGCTACAATAAATGAATTCAGCGAAGTGGCAGGGTACAAGGTCAACACACAAAAATCACGTCAGATTTTTACACATCAGCCAAGAGCAAGTGGAAAAGGAAATTTAGAAAACATTATCATTTACAACAGCATCTAAAATAATAAAGTACCTAGGAATAAATTTAACTAGGAAAGTGAAAGACTTATAAACAGAAAACTATAAAACATTACTAAATGCAACTAAAGAAGATCTAAATAAATGGAAGGACATTCTGTTTGTGGACTGAAAGGCTTAATATAGTTAAGATGTCAATACTACCTTAGTTATCTAGTGCTGCTATAACAGAAATACAAGTGGATAGCTTCAGCAAACAGAAGTTTATTCTCTGACAGTCTAGGAAGCTAGAAGTCTAAACTCAGGGCACCAGCTCCAAAGGAAGCCTTTCTCTCTCTGTTAGCTCTAAAGAAAGCTCCTTGTCATCAATCTTCTGTTGATCAAGGAGATTCTCAGCACAGGGACCCTGGTTCCAAAGGACTTGCTATGCTCCTGGTGCTTCTTTATTGGTGGTATGAGGTCCCCCATGTCTCTCTGCTCACTTCTTTTATATCTCAAAAGAGACTGTCTCAAAACATAATCTATTTGATCTTGTAGATTGCGTCCTGCGCCTTATTAACGTAACTGCCGCTAACCCCATCTCATCAACATCATAGAGGTAGGATTTACAACACACAGGAAAATCACATCAGGTGACAAAATGGTGGATGATCACATAATACTGGGAATCATGGCCCAACCAAGCTGACAGATGTTTTTGGGTGACACAATTCAATCCTTGACACTACCCAAAGCAATCTGTAAATTCAATGCAACCCCCATCAAAATTCCAACAGCCTTCTTTACAGAAACAGAATAACTTGGAAAAGAATAGTGACAATGGTTGTACAATATGAAGGATGTAATTAATGTCACTGAATTTTACATGTAAAAATTGTTGAACTGGTGAATGTTTTGGTGCATATATTTTTCACCACAAGTAAAATTTAAAGAAGAATAATAAAATGTAATTTTTTTTTTTTTTTTAATCTCCCTCTCCTACTAGAATTAAGGCAAGAGGCTTAGGTTGCTCATCACTGAATTCATAGAACCTAAAACAGTGGCTGCCACAGAGCAGTTGTTATTTACCATCCATTCCAACTCACAGAGACCCCATGTATGCAGAACAGAACTGCTTCATGGGGTGTTCATGGCTGTGACCTTTCAGAAGCAGATCACCAGGCCTGTCTTCCAAGGCTCCTCTGGGTGCGTCTGACCCACCAACGTTCTGGAGCGCTTAATCATATGCACCATCCAGGGATTCCGCCAGAGTAGGTACTCAAATATTTGTTGAATGAATAAAATGAATACATTTATTGAAAGGATAAAAAAAAGTACTGTCATACATAGGTATTAATGGCATGGAATAAAACTCTAAGGCTGCACAAGAATAGTAACAGTGATTATTTCTGGATAGGGAGATAGTGAACATTAGCAGAGAGGAGTATTTTAAAGTCAGACTGCCTTGTTTCCATCCATGGCCACGACAAGAAGCTGGGTGACCTCGGGCAGGTCTCCGCATTTGCAAATAGAGAGAACAATAGTAGTTATTATGAGGATTAAATAATGTATGTAAAGAACTCAAAAGAATTCCTGGCACACAGTAAGCATTCAATACGTGTTCATAACCATCATTGTTAATTTCTTCTTTGTATTTTTCCGTAGTATTTTTCAAATTTTGGGCATCCAAAAATAAAAAAAGCAATCAATGTTATTTTTAAAAGAGAAAGCGTAAGTGGGGAGAAATTCGTCGACATGTATTTAGGGCTTAAAAACTACTGGGTAAACAAGTAGCCAATGGACTGGAATTTTGGCAGAGGTCCTGAGAGTGAAGTGAGCCAAGCCACTTGGGAAGCGCTGGGTAATTTCCTATTCCAGGGAGGTCGGCAGACAGGAAATGTGAAACCCATGTTAAGATTTCTCTGGAGTCGAAAAGATCAATTATCAAACTGGACAAGTCTCCTCAGTTTTTCAACAGGATGCTCCTGGCATTTTGGACAGAACAATTGCTTAGTCCTGTGAGATTCTCCTACCCGCCACAGGTGACTTGACATCACCGAACCTCGAACCACTAAATTACAGGAGCATCACTGTCATGGATTGAATTGTGTCCCCAAAATATATGTGTCAACTTGGCTAGGCCATGATTCTCCGTATTGTGTCGTTGTCCTCCATTTTGTGATCTGATGTAATTGACCTATGTGTTGCAAATCCTAATCTCTGCCTGCGGTTAATGAGGCAAGATTGGGTTATGTTAAAGAGGATTAGGGTGGGATGCCACACCCTTATTCAGGTCACAACCCTGATATGATGTAAAGGACAGTTCCCTGGAGTGTGACCTGCATCACCTTTTATCTTACAAGAGATAAACGGAGAAAAAAGCAAGCAGGGAGAGGGAAACCTCTCACCAAGAACGAAGAGCCAGGAATGGAACACATCCTTTGTACCTGAAGTTCCTCTGCTGAAAAGCTCCTAGACCCAGGGGAAAAATGATGACAATGACCTTCCCCAGAGCTGACAGTGAGAGGAAACCTTCTCCTGGAGCTGGGACCCTGAATTCGGACTTCTAGCCTCCTAGACTGTGAGAGAATAAATTTGTTTGTTAAAGCCATCCACTTGTGGTATTTGTTATAGCAGCACTAGATAAGACAACTCCCCTCACTCCAACAATAAAAGACAAACCCACGTATTTCTAATACCACCACCAGTTCACTCAGATGAGAACCACTGATTGAGTCCAAAACTGAAAAATACGCGCCTTTACATTATCTGTCAGAATAGGACAGGTTATAACGCATTAAATAACAAACAGCCCCAAATCTCCGTGGCTTAAGACAACAAAAGTTTATTTCTTGCTACTACTACATGTTCATCACGGACCAGCCAGGGGCTCTATTCCATACTGTCCTCATTCCGGGACCCAGGCTGACAGAGGTGCCACTATCTGGAATGTTGCCAGATGCAGTGGTAGAGGGAACAAGGTACGGCAAATAACATGCTACTTTTAAAGACTCGGAAACCCTGGTGGCGTAGTGGTTAAGTGCTACGGCTGCTAACCAAAAGGTCAGCAGTTCAAACCCATCACGCACTCCTTGGAAACCCTATCAGGCAGTTCTGCTCTGTCCTATAGGGACACTATGAGTCGGAATTGACCTGACGGCAACAGGTTTGGTTTTTTTTGGTTTTTTTAAACTCTCACCTGGAAGTGACACATAACACTTCTGCTCATATTGCACTGGCCAAAGCAAGTCAAATAAAAAAAGCCTTGCCTATTTCAAGGGGCCAAAGAAGTGCAATCCTCCCACTTTCCCAGAAGAAAAAGAACCAGAACATTTTTCAGAACCCTGATGGCTTCCAGCCCGGACTGGAAAGCACTGAGTAGACCACGCTACTTAAATGTTAAGTTATTACAAGAGTTTAATGGTACCAGGAGGTCACCAGGCCTTTCTTCCTAGCCTGGAAGCTCTGCTGAAACCTGTCCACCATAGGTGACCCTGCTGGTTATCTGAAATATCTGTGGCATAGCTTCCAGCGTCATAGCAACAAACAAACCACACAGTGTGACAAACTGATAGGCAGGAGGTGGCCAATGAAAACCCTATGGATCATAACAGAAGACTGTCCAATAGAGCTGCTGGAAAATGAGCCCCCAAGGTTGGAAGGCACTCAAAATACACAGTGGCCGCAACAATGGACTCGAGCAAACTAATGATCGTGAATATGGAGCAGGGCGGGGAAACATTTTGGCACCATGCTCAGGACAGAAGCACGAGTCTGGAGAACTGCAGGGCGGGATCTGCCGGACTTTCAAAGGAGACAAGTGGCCCTGTGCTCACTCCAGACAAGTGTTTAAACAGATCTTCAAACTGACTGGGGAAGGAGGCGGGGATCTTCTCCACCCTCCAGTGTAGCCCTGGAGCCTTCATTCACAGATCCTCTTGACACACTTCTGCCCCGTGGAAAACTTGCCCTAACAACCTCTGGAATGCCACCTGTGCAGGCTGCTGGAACCACTTGGCTCTTGGCTTTGTGTGGCAATGAATACACACTCACTGAGAGTGCACCCTTTTTGAGCTCCTAATTACAGCCAGAGGAGAGAATAACACTTAGGACAATGAAGGTCACGAGGGCACCTACCCACTCTTTTCAGTGAGTTTTTGAAGCTGGTAGTGTGGGAAAAAAGACTGACTCTTTTTTAAGCCAGGTAAAAGGAGACTTTCTGAAGAGTTCGCGTGGACATGGGGGAAAAGCTAGATGAGGCTATGTTGCCTTTAACTATTTTTATCAAAAATCTCCCAAAATAAAAAATAACCTGGGACCAAATGTCAGGGCGAGAGAAAAGGGGATTAAAAATAAACCCTGGTTTCAAATATACTTTTATCTACCTTAACTTTCCATTTTGAACTAATGCTACTGAGGAACAAGATTAAGATACTGGAGCTACTGACATTTTTGCATGAGAAACATTCTTGGGGATTTCAATATCAACCAAAGTTTGATTTTTTCCCCCCAATTAATTGCCCTTCAGAGTCATGAAGCTTTAAATAAAAAGATATTCTGTATATGGAGGGGGGAGATGTCTATTTCAAGACTTCTTACAGGTCTGATTTCTAAATTTCACACTTGACAGCTCCATGCTTCTCAATCTAGAGTGCTCGGTAATAGCCAGAGGGCATTCCAGGCCACAAGTGCGACAGGGTAGGGGAAGATTTCCTCAGAAGAGTAATTTTAAATGTTGCTTTTGTATTAAAACAAAAATATATTATAGAACAGAACAAAAATAGCATTACTTTTAAAGGTAAAACTGCTGATTTATGAGAAAACGTCCTGCGTTAGGTAGCTTGGGGAGGTACATCTCCAGGCTTCTGGAGCAGGCACCAACCAGCCTCCGCCATCGGTCTACCAGAAAAATGTGAGAAGCTGGTGACAGGATGTTCCAGCCTCCTGTAACTCGTACTCCCAGTACTATATACACTGACAGCCCTAAACTGTTTCCTTTCTTTTTAATTCAACAAATATTTGACACCTAGTGGTTAAGAGCTCAGGCTGCTAACCAAAAGGTCGGCAGTTCAAATCCACCAGCTGCTCCTTGGAAAGCCTATGGGACAGTTCAACTCTGTCCCATAGAGTCGCTATGAGTCAGAATGAACTCAACAGCAACAGGTTTGGTTTTTGGTTTATATGCCAGACCCTTCATGCATCAGCAGGATAATTATCATTTTCAACTGCCATATGAGTTGGGGTTGCCAGCTATTACCCTGGGGAAAATCCCAGGGGGCGCTCATAAAGAGGAGGCGGTAGGCCAGCAGGCAACTGAGGGGGGAGGGGGCTGCTCCATGCCAAAGACCCAGACTGCCAGAGCTCACTCACTAAATGCAAGGCACTCTCCAGGTGCACAGGACCCTCCTGGAGTGGAGGTTTAAAGATGGGGGTAGCCCAAATAACTGTGCTGCTCCTATGGAGGCCTTGAGGGAACAGCTGAGGGTCTGCAGCAAGAGAAGACCCCTGTCTTGACACCATGCCCAGTTTCAGGATGACGTACAACTGGCAGGGCACAAGACACCTGAGAAGTAGGGGCCCACGCACCTAGTAACCTGGGCTGGAGAGAATCGCAGAGTTCAGGACTCAGAGATGTGATATATTACCATTTAAACATTTTGTTGAAGTGTAACATACAAACAGAAAAGTGTATATATTTTAAGTGTATAGTTTGGTGAAGTTTTACAGACTGCAACCACCCATTATAACCAGCATACCGATGAAGAAATACATATTTACCTTAAAAACCCCTTCATAATGGGTGAACCTACTGCTGGACCTTTACACATCCAATTGTCAATGAAAACACATTTTCAGTTCCAGAAGGCTACAACTGAAATCAAGGAGCCCTGGTGGCACAATGGTTAAAGCAACTGATTGACTGCTAACCAAAAGGTCAGCTGTTCAAGCTCACCAGCAGCTGCACAGGAGAAAAGACCTGGCAATCTACTTCCATAGAAATTACAGCCTAGGAAACTTACGGAGCAGTTCTACTCTGCCATATAGGGTCGCTATGAGTCAAAATCGACTCGACAGCACACAACAACAACATAGTTGAAGTCAGAAAGAAAAGTGAGAGCAACTCTTTTCAAAAAGTGAATCATCGCCACATACGAAAGGAGCTCGGTGCAGCGTATCCCTGTCTTCTGAGTCTACATAGCTAACTCAGGAACTCCCTGACAGTCGTGGTCTCTTCCCCAGCATGTTCATTAGCACATTCATGCGTTCTTAGATTTCTATGCAGACTAGATGGTGGTAACGGACCTTTGAGACTACTCTCTCCACTTTCCCCCAATCTAAATCATTCTAACCAGGCGCTCCAAGTTCAAATAAACAAGAGTCCTTGTTTCAGTCCAGTCATTGTGAGCCTTGGTTTTAACCAGAGCAAAAGCTAGCTTCTCTCAGCTCATAAAGCATAACAAAAGGGGAAAAGCCCCAGGAAAGCAATGTGTCAGGCAGACAGAAGCTCCCATCTACTGAAAATCAGGTACCTCCCTTCTGCCAGATACTAAATATATTAAAAAGAAACGGTTATCAAAAACAGCGTGGGCTTCAACACAAGGCATAAGGTATGTGCCCCGCCCCCAAGATGTTTACTGCAGCGTCCTTAACAAAGATTTTTTTCAACCATGGAAAATCAATACACAAAATACACCAGCACTCAAAAAAGCATTATATACTCGTTAAAAATGAAAACTGTAAAGGCCTCCAAGTTACTCAGAAAAATAGTAATGGCAGTGCTAAAGAAAGCAAAATTCACATAGCAATCATACTATAAAAGTTACGCAAAAACGATGACTGAACAAAGGCAAACCCGAATTGGAAAATATACAGAAAACAAAGTGTGGAGAGTAGGCATTGCAAAGCAACAGCTCAATTTTCTTCTTTCCCTTTCAGTTTATAACATGATGTTAGTATGCTTGGCTGTTAACCTAGAGGTTGACAGTTTGAGTCCACTGGCCTCTGAAGAAAGGCCTGGAGACCTACTTCCGAAAACTCAGCCACTGAAAAGCCTACAACATACAGTTCCACTCTGGCACATATGGGGTCGCCATGAGTCAGAATCAACTCTATGGCAACTTTTTTTTTTTTTTTAATATAAAAAATCACTGCTGTGTCAACACTTCATGGATCTTATTCATATTCCCGGGCTGACTTTTACAAACGGTATCCCAGGAATCCTTTCCAAAGCACAGCCTGGCAAGTTCCTATAAAAGAACCAGACCACTGTTGTAACACTCCACCAGGCCTTCTAGTTAAAGCAAGGGGTGAAGGTATCACGAGAAAAACCAAAAGTTCTAACACCCTGTCCTTCTACTGAAATACCGTATTTAAATACTTGGCAAGTCCTTGATCATCTCAATGGCACTATGAGATAAACTGGGCCAAGTTTTTATCCTCACGAAGGTACTTCAGTGAAAATTTGGTGGCCTGCCAAGGTCCCATGACTCCAGTGACAAGCTCTGGAGGCAGATTGGGAAATTTGGCTCAGCTCCTTCCTTGTTCGGCTGCTCTGAGCAAATTACTCAAGATAGCCTTATCTTTAAAAGGTAGATAATACAACCTACTTTACAGAACTACAGTGAGGATTAAATCTGATTAACTTAAAGTTCTTAGCCCAAGAGGACTCCTAAAGGGTAGCAGAGTAAATGCTAGTTTCCGTCCCTCGGGGAGAAGCACTAGCTCTTACGGCCTTCTCTCACTCTCAGAACAGAAGGCCACCTAGGTCCCCACAGCACAGAGATAGAGCCAGCTGAGCTCAGCCAAAGGCAGAAAAGGCAAGGATTTCCAGAGGGACCTTCAGTCAGGGGCCTGGAGAGGCCTTAGGGAAAGAATAGTGTTTCTATGTGTTTGTTTCTTCCATAAAACCAGTTGCCATCAAGTCAACTCTGACTCATGGTCACTCCATGTGTGTCAGAGTAGACCTGTGCTCCACAGGGTTTTCAATGGATGAGTTTTTGGAAAGAGATCACCAGGCCTTTCTTTCAAGGCACCTCTCGGTGAACTCGAACCGCCCACCTTTCGGTTAGCAACTTGAGCATGCTAATCATTTGTACCACCCAGGGACTCCATTTCTTCCACAGAAACTAACATAATGCCTGGCACATAGCAAGTGCTCAGTAAGCATCGGATTAATGTACCAACCCAGTCATGGAGCTGTCATCCATTTTGATTACGAACAAACATAGGCAGGTAAAGTCAACTACTTGTTTGAACTAAAACCCTGGCCCCTTACCCACCGTGAAACTCCACAGCATATTTTTTTGCTACATTCAGGGTACTAAGATTTACAACTTTGGAAAACAAGCTTTTCTGCATATTAATGTTAGCTATACTTACCATATATGACTCTGAATGGAACCTATTTTAAAACATTCAGAAACCACTGCTTTTCATAAATAAAAAATAAAATGGTTCCATCAGCATTTTCTTCTCTCTCTCCCTCCCGCAAGTAGCCTGTCTCCATTCCATTTGGTAAATAAAAGCTTAAGTCTTTTAAAAAACAAAGCTGTATCTTGAAGGTAAAAATTGTAAATTGTAGCTCAGAGTGAGTGTTAATGGCTAAAGGAAAACTAAAAAAGATCAGTTGAAAATTAATATGGCCTGGGCTGTTAGTCAAATAGCTTCACTGATCTTTCTCGTTATTTTACACTAAAGTTCATATATTGTTTTAAGTCATATAATTTTCTTATGGTTTTCCATCCTGTGTTACTTGACTAGACCAGAACTGCTTTGTTCACCGTGGTGTTTTCCTGATGACTGAGAATTCACCTCTGCTCCTTCTCTGTACATATGGGGTCGCCATGAGTCATAACTGACTGGACGCCCAATGATAGCAATATGGATATGATAGTAGCATACTAAAAAAGGAACCAAGTGGCCTTTTCAGCACAGCACTATTAAAAAAGAAAATCATCACGGTGTCCTCGTAAGACACCACAGACAAACCCCCTCAGTGACCAGCTTCAGGCCCTCCAGCCACACAGTTTAAGCCACAGAACTAGGATCAGCTGGGCACACTGCCAATACCAATACCAGAAAAATTCTTCTCTACCCCTTCAGCCAGAGAATAAACAAATCAGTCTTAGAAGAGATAAAACAGAAATGCTGCTTAAAAGCAAGGATGGCGAAACTCCATTTTCTGACTTTGGCGATGTCATGAGGAAAGACCAACCCTCAGACAAAGACATCACGTTCGGTAAGGTAAAAAAGGTAGGCTAAAACGAGGGAAACTCTCAATAAGATGAATTAGCATAAAAGCCCCAACACCAGGATCGGGTGACATTTATTTCCTGTTATACACATAGGTCGCAACTAACAACCACCACGCCTTTGGCAGCGTACTCCACATACATACTCAAGAGGGCATTTAGCACCATTTCCTTCTCAGAGCAATGTGCGCCCTTGAGGTAGAAGAGAGTAAAAGGACAACACTAACATCCAGGACCTACCAGTTTCTCTAGGAAGCTTGAGGCGGCCTCATCCTCCAGCTCCTGTGAACAGCACTGTGCAGAGCTCTCAGTAAGGGCCTTGCCTTTACTATTATTTCTGTTATTATATCACCCAATAAGAAATCACAAAGACACAACGGTCACCCCAACAAAGACTACAGCCTATGGGAAGGCGTAATCAATGTCAGAAGATATCAAATCCTACACATTGGTGTGGTCCCGGAAAAGCAGAGGCTAGAAAGGAGTTCAGAGTTTATGTGAGGGTCTCTCCTCTCCTTGCTTCCTCTACTCCTAACATTAGGCCTAAACTGCTTTGCTTTCCGAGGGATGGAAATTACACTTAAAGCATGCGATTAAAACCCACTGCACACTGAGCGGAGCAGTGTTCAGTGTGCAGTAATGCCGCTCCAGGCAGTTCATCACACTGCTTTATTCATAAGGCTGGGACATGGGACAGAACCACGCAAACTTAACATCTTGCTGCGCCTGAAATGTTCATTAAGTACTCTTATCTGCCATCACCTGCCCACCCCTCTGAACCACTCTCCACTAATTTAAACAAGACACTATACTCTGCTCATATTTAAATTACGAACAGGAACATTTCCACGGGAAAAATCAACACACATCTTAATTTGTGCTGCCAATTAGGCTTTTAGAAAAGAAAAAAAAAAAAACCCTGATCATCTTACATATAGTAATTTGTCCTTATCGGTGCGTAATGGGTTAAATATAATTTGTGGATTACCCCCACATGGTAAATAGTTTATTTAACATTTTAACTCATTGCTATAGAGTGGATCCCGACTCATAGCAACACTACAGACAGAGCAGAACAGCCCCACAGCATTTTCAAGGAGCACCTGGTGGATTCGAACTGCCGATCTTTTGGTTAGCAGCCATAGCTCTTAGCCACTACACCACCAGTGTTTCCTTAACGTTTTTGAGCTACCAAAAATCAGCCTCACTATTTGACAATAAAATTTTTACTTCTAATAGATATCCTGGGACAGTGAATTTCCTAAGCATGAACTATGTGTATACCCGGAGGTAAGGAGAAAGTGCTAAGTGATTTCCAGCAAAACAACAGGTTTTAGGAGTGATACATTAGCATGACAGATTTTCTGATGCAAATCACAGGGAGCACGAAGCTCCTTCCAGCAGAGTTTTGCTTTGGGGGTTTTCTGTCTTGTTTTAAGCTCTGGAGAAGCTGAACCTCCAGAAGCACGGGAGGCCACAGCAAAAAAATAATAATAAACCCAACTCCGTCTCAGTCCTTCTTAGGGCTGCATGACTATTTCCCTTTCTTTTAATGCCTCTCCGCACTAGGGAAAATTTTAAAAACGATACTCTTTCTCATGCACAAAATAGATTTTTCTCAAATGCCTACTTCCAGGAAGCCTTTCAGAAATGACTAAATGGCCAAGGCAGCCGTTAGTGGCTCAGATTTTGATTTGCCGCCGGATTCGGGCCAGTGGCAGCCTCCTGAGCTCCGGCACCACTAGCCGCCGCCTGGGTAGCTGGGCGCCGGCCCAACTGCGCCCTGGGGTGCCAAGCGCAGGCGACCGGCTCCCCACGTCTCCCAAAGCCAGGGGCCCCGCCTCCCCCTCTCCCGGGCCCAGCAGCCAGGTGGAGAAAAGAGGTAAACACCAGTCAAAGGTAAGCAGGAAGCAGTGAGTCAGAGGCTTCCACAAAAGAAAAAAAAACCAACCCTTGCACAAAGCATTTCTTGGGCCCCCACAAGCAGCAGCGTGGCTGCTTCCTTCCCTTTCTAAAAGTTTTATTTTTAGTTCGTTTGAAAAAAAAAAGTTTGTATTGCTTATCTCTGAATATAAAATGTAAGTTCGTTATTAGGAAATAGGGAAACGCTGTTTTAAAAAGTAAAAAAAAAACAAGTCACGTTCACAATCCCACCACCCACTGAAATATTCTAAGAACTAACCAGTGATTTTTAATCTGATTTTCTAAACCTAATTAGGACCGTAATGCGTAACTGGGATCGGGATGCGAATATGGTACGAGATCTTGGGATTTGAGTTTGTTTTTTTTAACTTGGCCTTAGGGGGTTGCCATTTCCCCAAGTGTTACAAATTCCTTGAGAACACTGATAAAAGTTCTAGAACACAAAAGCAATTCCTTTTAAACTCCACTGGGGTTGGGCTGGTCTGACTCTCGACTATAGTTTTGGAAAACTTACACTTAAATTTCATTATCTCTGTGCTGACTCCCCCAAACAAGCGGAGAGAGCGCACCAATAAGGCCCCAGGGCCTCAAGACGCTGCAAACGCCACCACAGCGCCCGGACGGTCTCCCCGCCTACACCTCCCTCGAACCGCGTCCTCACCTGGGGCCAGCGGCCGCAGTGGCCCGGCCTGCAACCCCCGGGCACCCACACAGGAAAAAGGCAGGGTGCGCCGCAGGGCGCCCAGCAGGCCGCAAGAGCAGGCGCCCGGCCGCTCCAGTCCGGGTAGCACAATCTTGACCCACTGCGCACACCTGCGGGGCGCGCCCGCTCCGGTGTTCGAGGGACGAAGCGCGCCGGATCCACAGCGCAGCAGCAAAGGCCACGTTTCTAGCCTGAAGCGGGGAAGTGGGCCAGGGCGCAAAGGGAAGGCAAGCTGTGGGTGCGTCCGCGCCGCGACGGACGGTCGGACCCTCACCTGGGAGCGAGTCGCCAACTCCATTCTTCCTAACAGGGCTCCACCCTCGTCCTAGCACGCGGCCACTGGAGCCCTGCTCACCACGGACCCGGCGCACCGAGAACGCCCCGCGGCCGCGCAGCTAGCGCGCTCCCCCCGATGCTCCCGCGGGCCGGGGGAGAGGCGCACTCGGCGCACGGGACAGGGGGAGCGCGCCGCGCCGCACTCTTGGCGCCGCCTCACTGGCCCCCGAGGCGCCGACCATGCACCCAACTTTTCTAGCAATGAACTTCACTTCACAGGCGGCGCGAGACAGGCGCTGCGTTTGGACGCTGCCGGGGCCGGCTGCCAATGCGGGGGCGCCGAGGTCCCCCCTGCAGTGGAGGGCTGGAGTGGAGCGGTCCGACCAGGTTTCGCGCGGGAGAAATGAGAGGGGGCAGTCCCGGCTCAGCCTCCAGCTGGCAAGCCCGGCTGCACCGCTGTCGTATATTTAAGGGTTTATTCCAGGTTGTGCCCCGGAGCGCGAGCCTAAACTGCAATCGGTGTCTCTAATCCAGGAAAAAATGTTAGGGCGACTTCAGGGCTTGTTTTGTTTTCTTGTTGTTGTAAAGGGGCGGGGTTCTGCTGCGGTCCAAAACAGTTGTTAACAAAATTCACTTTGCAAAACCGAACCAAAGTTTCTTTACCAAGGCTCAGGATAAGGAGTTTCAACCGCCCTGGAACTTTGGAGGGCCTTTGTTTTCCCAGTGTACACGCCGTTGTAGGGCCTTTGTTTTGCCAGTGTACACGCAGTTGGAGGGCCTTTGTTTTCCCAGTGTACACGCCGTTCCCCTGATTAATTTAACAGGTATTAACTGAGCATCTACAACGTGTCAGGCACAGTGTTAGGCCTGGGGAAACACAACGGCGAATACAAAAAGGCCCCTGCTCTCATGGAACTTACAGCCTGGGAACCAGTCGCCTACGTTAGTCAAATAATGATACTAAAAGAAAGTAAATCTGGAGCTGTGATAAATGGCATGAAGGAAAGGGAAGCAGGAAGCAGGGAGTCAGAAGTTCCCACAAAAGCAAGGATGATAGCATAAAGGAAAAAAAAAAAAAATGTTGCTTCAGTAATTCTGATTCATGTGCTGCAAAATAGAGCTGTACTCCATACCATTTTCTTGACTGTAATCTTTACAGAAGCAGATTGCCAGGCCTTTCTTCTGCACTGCTGGGCAGGTTGACCCACCAACTTTTAGTTCAGCACAAACTTAAGTCAACAGGTATAAACCAAAAAAAAAAAGGGGGGACCTAATTTGAGAAAGGTCAAGGAAGACTTAATAGAACTCACCTCTGAGGCTTGAGGAATTAAGGGTATGGAGATTGATGAAGGCTTTAAGTAATATTGGGAAGGATAGCGCAGAATAGTTGTCTTTGAAATCATAGCACATTTACTAGGCAATGTTGCAGGCTGATTGAGAACTGTGATATCATAGAGGAACAATCTGTCTGCAGGAGACCTTCTGCAGTCCCTCTTGGCTGCTTTGGATTTGGCATTCATCTTTTGTTTGCTGAAGGAGTGAATGAAGCCAGCCAAACATACTAAAGCTTGAGGAGAAAACATCTGGGAACTGTTCTTTCCTCCACGGGTTCAGCAAACATTTGTTATGTGCTCTCTGTGTTCCAGATTTTGGGGGGGTGGGGTGGGGGCGGGGTAGGAATATTAAGTCCAATAAAACATTGTCTGGATTACTGGCTTAACAAAAGGTCTTGTTTTCTTTTTATTGGATAATGTAAACTATCACTACATCTACTTTCATTTTTTTATTCTACTTCATAGTTTTCCTTCACATACAGTATCTCCTAGAATCCTCCCAATGATCTTCTTGATTTTTGTTGTCAACACTTTTTAAATAAGGAAATGGGATCTAAAAAGATGCATTAGAGAAAGACCCTTGCCACCCTGTTAATAAGTGACTTAATAATAAGCCATTCATTATGCCTCCAGGCTGATTTTTTTCTGTTTTTCTTTTTCACTTTGGCTGCCAGGAAACTCAGAGTTAAATTTGTTCAATCAGAGCTTTATATATATATATATATACACATACATACATAAAAATATTTTCTCATGAACCAATGATCTTATTTTCATTTATCTATTTTTATTGTAGGTTGCATCAAATCTCTAATGGAAAAAGGAATATAAATTAAAAATAGGTCAGATTTTACACGATAACTGAGAGCCCAAGAGACAGAAAGGGCCACATGAACCAGAGACCTACATCATCCTGAGACCAGAAGAACTAGTTGGTCCCCGGCCACAACCGATGACTGCCCTGACAGGGAGCACATCAGAGAACCCCTGAGGGAGCAGGAGATCAGTGGGATGCAGACCCCAAATTCTCACAAAAAGACCATACTTAATGGTCTGACTGAGACTAGAGGAATGCCGGCGGTCATGGTCCCCAAACCTTCTGTTGGCCCAGGACAGGAACCATTCCTGAAGACAACTCATCAGACATGAAAGGGACTGTACAGTGGGTAGGAGAGAGATGCTGATGAAGAGTGAGCTAATTATATCAGGTGAACACTTGAGACTGTGTTGGCATCTCCTGTCTGGAGGGGGGATGGGAGGATAGAGAGAGTTGGAAGCTGTCAAAATTGTCACGAAAGGAGAGACTGGAAGGGCTGAGTCATTAGGGCGAGAGCAAGTGGGAGTACAGAGTAAGGTGTATATAAACTTATATGTGACAGTCTGACTTGATTTGTAAACGTTCACTTGAAGCTCAATAAAAGTTAATATAAAAAAAAATAGGTCAGATTTTGCAAAGCACTTGAAGCAGCGTAAGTATTATCTGAAAACCTGTAGACTATTGAGCCTCACAGCTTTAGACATTTGCTATAGCCAGCTGTAAGTTTTCAGATAGCAATTTGCCTGGCAAAGCCCATGATTTGAATGGTATTTAGTATTTTATTGTGGTGTTCTTCATCATCAGATTTTGGTTTCATTCTGTTACAGAAGTCTTTTGGGAAACCCCTAAAGAGCCAGGAGATGTTAACATAACCCGGTGATGTTAAATACTTGCTACTCACATGTATTGGATGAGTTTCAGCATGGCACTGCAAGAACGTATGCTCCTTCCCAGAAAAAATAGCTTACATATTGCAATAGAGGGAAGGAAGATGTAGTGTTTGCACAAGTCCTTTAAGAAGGCTCTGTCTAGGGATTGGACTGGACAGTAAGACAAAATGATACTGGTGAGGAGTGAGTTTCTTGGCTCAAGTAGACACATGAGACTATGTGGGCAGCTCCTGTCTAGAGGGGAGATGAGAAGGCAGAGGGGGACAGAGCTGGCTGAGTGGACACAGGGAATACAGAATGGAGAGGAGGAGTGTTCTGTGTCATTGGGGGGAGAGAAACTAGGAGTACATCAACCCCACCCCACTGCTGCCGAGTCGATTCTGACTCATAGCGACCTTACAGGACAGAGCAGAACTGCCCCACAGAGTTTCCAAGGAGGACATAGCTAGGTGTATATGTGTTTTTGTATGAGAGACTGACTTGATTTGTAAACTTGGACTTAAAGCATAATAAAAAATAGTGTCTAATGTCGCTGAATTATACATGTAGAAACTGTTGAATTGGCATCTGTTTTGTTGTATATATTTTCACCACAATCTTTTTAAAAAGTACGTATAAGTCTATGCTTGCTTGCTTTTAAATGTTTTCATGGGAGAATTAAAATCGTGGTCCAAAGTACCTTGAAAGAGGTAAGAAATGTGTTATTACATGCAATCATTGAACTTGATTTAAATGAGGTAAGAGAATTGTGATTGGAAGTCAGCCCTGGCCCACAGTATCTCCTCAGTAGGAAATTCAAATATCTTAGCTGTAAGCATACGCCTGCCCACTCTTATTAACACAGATTCAAACCAGTGTGGTGTTCTGGACAACTCAGCAATGAACCCACCTTTGGTGGAGAGCTGGAAGCAATGTGGGTAATATCTGAATACGGTTTAGCATTATATCTGATCATGAATAAATAAAAAAATAAATAAAATAAATAAAGGGACAGCTAAATACAATAACCCCCCAGGGCTGTTTTCTCTCCTCTCCTTGTGATTAGATAACACCTAACCTAGAAGGGAGGAATCCCTAGTGGTGTAGTGGTTAACAGCTATGGCTGCTAAACAAAAAGTTGGCAGTTCACATCCACCAGGCACTGTTTGGAAACTATGGGGCAGTTCTCCGCTGTCCTACAGTGTCTCTCTGAGCCAGAATCGACTTGATTTTTGTTGGGGTTTTTTTTTTTTTTTTAACCTAGAAGGGGGCGTTATCTCTAAATTTGAGACATACTGAGAGAGATAATTTCCAAGTTATTGCAGAATAAAAGATCTAAAGTTAAGTCTGTTTTAGCAAAGTCGCCATTTAATAATCACCACACTAAGACAGATGGGAAGAAAGGCCTGTTGATCTACATCAGAAAATCAGCGAATGAAAACCCTGTGAACCACAACAATCTTGTCCACAACGGATCACAGGGATGGTACAGGACTAAGCAGCTTCTCATTCCGTTGTGCACGTGGTCACTATGAGTTGGGTGCCAACTAAACCACGGCTAACAACATCTTTCCTTTCTGGAAAGTTTTATTTACAACCTTTCTATTTCATCTTCCCAACTTTGCATGCCAAAATAATGCTGTCTTCATCTCACGATTTAAGGACAATCTGATGAAAACCACCTAAATAGCTTTAGAGAAGAGGATCTGAACAATCAATAATGAGATACCTCCATATATTGATGCTGGAAATTTTAATGCCCGTGGCTCCACCAAACGGCTAATAGTAATAGTGGTAGCAATAATAGCAGCTAACTTCGTGAGCACTCCCTTTGCACTAAGCCCTGTGCTGAGTTTGTCTTTGCATGCATTCTCTCATTTAATCCTTCAATCCTGACAGTTTTCATCCACGCCTGAAAAAGTGTTGTGAGAATCCATGAACCAATAGTTTCAAAGCCTTTGGAATTTCCTAAGTAAGAGATGTTACATAAACTCCAAATATAATTAATGCAATCCATGTTTTATAGTTTTATTTTTGCAGAATGTATAGAGTATGTTGTTTGTAATTTAGTCTGTGAACACAAAAAATGATCTAAAAATGAGTGAAAATGAAAACAGATTAAATCAATAACTCTTACTTTTCTAAGAATTTATGTATTATAAAAGAGAATTATTATACTTAGTTAACCCAATAAAAGTATTGTGGTGCATATTTTTTTAGAAAACTAAGTTTATTTCATAATGCATTATATAAATAGCATTTTAAAAATTTCAATAAAATATTAATACAGAGTTCAAAATAAATTTGTAAAATAACTTCCACTACTGCTTAAATGAAAAAAGCCATAAAATTCTTATTAGTTCACTAGAAAAATGAAGTGTATTTTTTAAAAGAAGAGTTTTATTTTTTGCCAAAACTGAAATAACCAGCTCTCTAGTATTTCAGAAAAGAATTTCAAAAGATCAATTTGCACTACAATAGTAAGGATTCTTTATTGCTTCAACTATGGTCAGTGTCACAGGTTGAACTGTGTCCCCCAAAAATGTCTGTCAACTTGGCTAGGTCATAATTCCCAGTATTGTAATGATTATCCACCATTTTGTCATCTGCCGTGATTTCCCTGTGTTGTAAATCCTATGGCTACGATGTTAATGAGTTGGATTAGCAGCAGTTATATTGATGGATCTACAAGATTAGATAGTGTCTTAAGCCTATCTCTTTCGAGATATAAAAGACAGAAGCAAGCAGGGAGACATGGAGAACCTCATACCACCAAGAAAGCAGCATCTGGAGCTGAGCACATCCTTTGGACCTGGGGTTCCTGCACAGAGAAGCTCCTAGTCCAAGGGAAGATGGAGGACAGAGACCTTCCTCCAGAGCCAACAGAGAAAGCCTTCCCCTGGAGCCAACACCCTGAATTTGGATGTAGCCTACCAGACTGTGAGAGAATAAATAGCTCTTTGTTAAAGCCAGCCACTTGTGGTGTTTCTGTTACAGCAGCACTAGATGACTAAGACAGTAATCACAATCATTTGCTAACCCTGATTCAGAATTTGGCAAAAATAGAAAATCCCGGGTGATAAAATGGAAAATTTGGGGTCAGAAATGCAAAACTTTATGAAGTTGTTCAGACTATTTTTTATTTGAAATAATTTATGCTGTGGTAATGTTAAATGACATTTGTGATAGCAGAAAATCCATGGACTTGAGGAAGTTATGGGCTCTGCTAAATCTAAGATTCTTCAGTGGATCTTATAATCAGGAGCAATTTTCTTTGTTATTAGAGATCAGAGCAGAAAACATGTCCTAAAAGATAAATAAATAATATTTGAGTTACTCTTTTACAGCCACCTCTAACTAATTTGTGGCTTCCTGTAAATTACATCTTTTCTGTGACTCACGCCATGTGCTATTAATACTTATATGACTCCCAAATACTCTAGGACATCACACTCAAAATGTGGTCCCCAGACTGGCTGTATCTGCATCACCTGGGAACTTGATAGAAATGCAAAATCTCAGGACCACCTCAAACCTTCTGATCAGAATCTCTGAGAGTGCGGGCCAGGAATATGTGTGTGTTTGTTTTGAAGTTTGCCAAGTGATTCTAATGCTTGCTAAAGGTTTGAGAAGGACTGCATAATGGAATCACTTTGGCCAAAAAAAAAAAAAAAATCATTCCTGGGTCCCATCTCTAGGGATTCTGATTTAATTGGACTTTGGGAAAGCCTGGTGGCATAGTGGTTAAGTGCTACGGCTGCTAACCAAGAGGTCGGCAGTTCAAATCCTTCAGGCACTACTTGGAAACTCTATTGGGCAGTTCTACTCTGTCTTATGGGTTGCTATGAGTCAAAATCGACTCAACGGCAGTGGGTTTGGTTTTTAGTTAGAGATGGGCATTGAATAGTCTTTTAAACTTCCAGGTGATTCTAATGAGCAGGTAGGCTGTGCAACATTGCTCTAGTAGTTAGTAAAGTGTGGTCGCAAGACCAGTAATATGAGTGTCACTTGGGCTCTTGTTAGAAATTCAAATTCTCAGGCCCCTTCCCAGACCTACTGAATCAAAACTGTGGGAGTAGAGCTCAGCAATCTGAGTTTTAATTAACATATAGGTGATCAAGTTTAAGAATCACTGTGGTTGTAATCCAAGGTCTTCTGCTCTCCGGCTAGGCGACCTTGGGACTAATCATTGAGATTCATTTCTGTCATCTGTAAAACGGGGATACTGCATACCTACGGTTCTCCTAAATTACCTCTAACAGCATGTTTGCAAAGATGAACGTGCACTATCACAGGTAATTATATTTTGAGAAGGCTAGAGTGGTGGACTCGTGTAAAGTAGTAATAATAGTAGTAATACCCCTATTTATTGAGCACTAATTGGAATCCCCCATGTGTCTGTCAGTTTGTCATACTGTGGGGGCTTCCGTGTTGCTGAGGTGCAGGAAGCTATGTCACTGGTATTCAAATACCACCAGGATCACCCATGGCAGATGGGTTTCAGCTGAGCTTCCAGACTAAGGCAGACCAGGAAGAGGGACATGGCGGTCTACTTCTGAAAAGAATTAGCCAGTGAAAACCTTATGAATAGCAGGGAAACACTGTCTGATATAGTGCTGGAAGATGAGCCCGTCAGGTTGGAAAGCACTCAAAGACAACCAGGGAAGAGCTGCCTTCTTAAAGTAGAGTTGACCTTAAAGAAATGGATGGAGTCAAGCTTTTGGGACCTTCATTTGCAGATGTGGCACAACTCAAAATGAGAAGAAACAGCTGCAAAAATCCATTCATAATAGGAATGTGAAATGTATGAAGTATGAATCTAGGAAAATTGGAAATCGTCAAAAGTGAAATGGAACACATAAACATCTATATCCTAGGTACTAGTGAAATATTTTGAATTGGATAAACATATGGTCTACTAAAATTGATTGAACACACAGTCAGGATTCACTGATAATTACTGGTGATTGGAATGCGAAAGTTGGAAACAAAGAAGAATCCATAGTTGGCAAATATGACCTTGGTGACAAAAACAATGCCAGAGATCACGTGACACAATTTTGCAAGACCAAGGACTTGTTAATTGCAAATACCTTTTTTCAGCAACATAAATGGCAACTATACACATGGACCTCACCAGATGGAAAACACAGGAGTCAAATCAACTACATCTGTGGAAAGAGATGATGGAAAAGCTCAATATCATCAGTCAGAATAAGACTGGGGGCCAACTGCAGAACAGACCATCAACTGGTCATATGCAAGTTCAAGTTGAAACTGAAGAAAATTAGAATAAGTCCACGAGAGCCAAAGTACAACCTTGATTATATCCCACCTGAATTTAGAGACCATCTGAAGAATAGATTTGACATATTGAACACTAATGACCGAAGACCAGTCGAGTTGTGGAATAACATCAAGGACATTATACATGAAGAAATACAGAGGTCATTAAAAAGACAGGAAAGAAAGAAAAGAACAAAATGGATGCCAGAAGACACTCTGAAACTTGCTCTTAAATGTCAAGTAGTAAAAGAGTTGAACAGAAGATTTCAAAGAGTGCTTGAGAAGACAAAGTATTATAATGACATGTGCGAAGACCTAGAGTTAGAAAACCAAAACGGAAGAACATACTCAGCATTTCTCAAGCTGAAAGAACTGAAGAAAAAATTCAAGCCTTGAGTTGCAATATTGGAGGATTTGACAGGGAAAATATTAAACCACACAGGCAGCATCAAAAGAAGATGGAAGGAACACGGAGTCACTGCACCAAAGGGAACACTCAACCATTTCAGGAGGTAGCATATGATCAGGAACCGACGGTAATGAAGGAAGAGATCCAAGCTCCATTGAAGGCACCGGCAAAAAAAAAGGTCTCCAGGAACTGATAGAATACCAATTGACATGTTTCAATAAATGGATGCAGCACTGGAAGGGCTCACTGTTCTATGCCAAGAAATTCGGAAGACAGCTACCTGGCCAACTGACTGGAAGAGATCCGTATCTATACCTATTCCCAAGAAAGGTGATCCAACTGAATGTGGAAATTATTGAACAATATCATTAATATCACACCCAAGTAAAATTTTGCTGACGGTCATTCAAAAGCGGCTGTAGCAGTATATTGACAGGGAGCTGCCAGAAATTCAAGCCGGATTCTGAAAAGGACGTGGAACCAGGGATATCATAGCTGATGTCAGATGGATCCTGGCTGAAAACAGAGAACACCAGAAAGATGTTTACCTGTGTTTTATTGACTGTGCAAAGGCATTCGACTATGTGTATCATAACAAATTATGGATAACACTGTTAAGAATGGGCTTACTTAGGGATGGCATTTTAATGGGCAAGTAGGATGCACAGATCAAGAGGCAGTGGTTTGAACAGAAAAAAGGGATATTGTGTGGTTTAAAGTCAGGAAAGGCATCCGTCAGGGTTGTATCCTTTCTCCGTACTTATTCAGTCTGTATGCTGAGCAAATAATCCGAGAAGGTGGACTATGTGAAGAAGAACGGGGCATCAGGATTGGAGGAAGACTCATCAACAACCTGCATTATGCAGATGACACAACCTTGCTTGCCGAAAATGAAGAGGACTTGAAGCACTTACTGATGAATATCAAAGACTACAGCCTTCGGTATCGGTTACACCTCAACAAAAATTCTCAAAACTGGACCAATAAACAACATCATGATAAATGGAGAAAAGATTGAAGTTGTCAAGGATTTCATTTTACTTTGATCCACAATCAATGCCCATGGAAGCAGCAGTCCAGAAATCAAACAAGGCATTGCATTGGGCAAATCTGCTGCAAAAGACCTCTTTGAAGTTTTAAAAAGCAAAGATATCACTTTAAGGACTAAGCTGCACCTGACTCAAACCACAGTGTTTTCAAACACCTCATATAAATGTAAAAGCTGGACAATGAATAATGAAGACAGAAGAAGAAACAACGCCTTTCAATTATGGTGTTGGTGCAGAATATTGAATATACCATGGACTGCCAGAAGAAAAAACAAATCTGTCTTGGAAGAAGTAGAGCCAGAAAGCTCCTTAGAAATTAAAATGGCGAGTCTTCTTCTCACGTGCTTTGAACATGTTATCAGGAGGCATCAGTCCCTGGGGCAGGACTTAATGCTTGGTAGATAGAGGGTCAGCAAAAAAGAGGAAGACCCTCAGTAAGATGCATTGACACAGTGGCTACAACAATGGGCTCGAGTATGGCAAGGATTGTGAGGATGGCGCAGGACCAGGAAGTGTTTCGTTCTGTTGTACATAGGGTCGCTATGAGTCAGAACTAACTCGACGGCACTTAACAACAACAAGAATTCTAATACATTCTCTCCATTTGTTTCTGATACTAATATTCCCCCGTTTCTGGACTACTTTTTGCAGGTGAAAACCCTGGTGGTGTAGTGGTTAAGTGCTACGGCTGCTAACCAAAGAGTCAGCAGTTTGAAACTGCCAGGCACTCCTTGGAAACTCTATGGGGCAGTTCTACTCTGTCCTACAGGGTCGCTATGAGTCAGAATCGACTCGACGGCACTGGGTTTAGTTTTTGGTTTGGTTTTGCAGGTGTTCCTGCATTCTTTTCAAGTTCTCCCAGCAAACCCCTCATCCCGTCCCTCAACACACACACCTGTCTCTCTTTTCCAAAATCTACACCTGGTCTAAACCCTAATGTGGGCAAATTTGTCCCAGATATTTACTTGCTTCTAATAATCTGATCACTGTGTATTTAGCAGCTTTCAGCTCTGACCTATTTATCATGTCTGGATTCTTTTATAGCTTTTGAATCTGCAAGAGCCCCTGACCTTGCTAATTGTGGCCTTGCACTGGAAAATTTCTGATAGTATGAAATTGAAGAACAAGTCTTAAGACTGTATAATGAAACTGAAAACCATAAATTCCAAGTCAGGCTCAAGAGAGTACAGCTGGACTTGGGCATTTCAGAGTGTTACTTCCAAAGCAGACCACAGCCATATGTGAAATTCAGCCAAGAAGTCATCCACTGTGAGAGCATGTTGAACATGGTCTGTTACACGATGTCCTATGCAAGCACAGATTGCCACATGGCCCTTATGCACGGGAGGTGGCTGGTCGCAATCAAACGTGAACTGAGTAAATTAAAATGTAATGTTATATTTTGAGTCTTTGTCTTTTAAGAAAAGCAACGTGTACCTGCTTGCCTACGTCTTTCCCATAATTGCTCCAGCTCCATCTCTCCTCTCCACTTTCATTCCCCCCAAAATAAAAATACCAAACCCACTGCTGTCACATCAATTCTGACTCATAGCAACCCTATGGGACAGACTAGAACTGCTCTCATAGGGTTTCCAAGGCTGTAAATCTTTATGGAAGCAGAAAGAACAAATCTTTCTCCCACAGAGTGGCTGGTGGGTTCAAAGCACTGACCTTTTGGTTAACAGTCAAGTGCTTTAACCACTGCACCACCAGGGCTCTCTAAAACTGTCAAGGATTTTATATACCAGAGCTTGCATTTTCCCACAGGGCTCCAGGAAGACTAAGAGGATTTCCTACATAAGGAGGTTATAGTTCTGAAAATCCTTAGGAAAACTGAAAATGTGAAGGCCCAGGCAGGATCTATTATATTTGAAACATAGCTCCTCAAAGTAGGAAAAACAAACAGGAAACCAAGACAATAACCACAACAACGGTAATAAATGGAGTTCTACTTTTTCAGAAAGTGCTCGCGTTCACTGATCTGTTTGTGCCTGGGATACTCACCCTGAGTCACTGCTGAGAGAAAGTAAGGCAGTACCTGCGTTATACTTAAGAAGGAAGTTGAGCCACAAGTTTCAAAACTGCAAGAAAAAACAATGCAAGCGTACCATTTGACATCATAAATTTATCTTTTGCTTTCTACCCCTTTTCCCTTTAAGGAAAAAAAAAAAATGTATCAAAACAAGGGAGGTAAAAGTCACAGACTAAAATCAGCAGTTTCCGAGATTTATTAACTCCTGGCCAAAACTGTAACTGCTTGAAAGTGTTTGCTGTTTTTGTTGGGTGCCGTTGATTTTTTAAAATCCATCTGAAGTCTTTTAACGGAAACCCTGGAGGTGAACAAAAACGTTTGTGCTCACATCATCGGCATCAGTATCTCCATTGCCCCCAACAACAGGGCTGATGCGCACCTCTGCTTCATGTTTAGTTGGCTTTTATAGTCATTCTAAATCTCTAAGCTTCAGAAACCTTCAGGTTAGATAGACAAATCAGTGACATGTCATGTCACATGTTTCTGTGGCAAATAATTGATCTTTAAGTCAATGATCTCTTCCTTACCCTTCCTGGGGACAGAAAAAAAGATTGAAATACACTTCTAAAGTGAAAAAAAAAATTTTTTTTAATTAATTTGATCAATATATTCTTTTTTTTCTTTTCTTTTTTATTCTGCTTTCAGTGAAAGTTTACAAATCAAGTCAGTCTCTCATATAAAAACTTATATACACCTTGCTGTGTACTCCTAGTTGGTCTTCCCCTAATGAGACAGCACACTCTTCCTCTCCACCCTGAATTGCCCATGTCCACTCAGCCAGCTTCTCTCCCCCTCTGCCTTCTCATCTCGCTTATAGAAAGGAGCTGCCCACATAGTCTCATGTGTCTACTTGAGCCAAGAAACTGATTTTTAATGAAATATTTTATATTTTTTAATGAAATATTTATTGAGATAGTTGTAGGCTCACATGCAGTTGTAAGAAATACATAGAGAGATTCTGTGTACATTTTGCTAAGTTTGTCCCAGTGGTAACGTTTTGCAAAATTAAAGTGCGATGTCCCATCTAGATACTGGCATTGGTACAATCCACCAATCCTACTACAGTCGGGAAACAGGAACCATGCCATTTATGGGGACAATGAGAATTTAATGTGAAGAATTGTTATCTAGGTACAAGGTTGGTAGCTAGGGAGCTAAAAGGGCAAAAAGGAAACACTGAGGTGCCACAGAAATAGCAAACGCAGGAAGCAACTGCCATTCTTAGGGCTGGGGTGGAAGGAAGGAAGAGGTTAAAACTGGTTGCCATGGTGACTCCCATTCTTGGAGAGTGGGAGTATCAGTAGAACAGTGCTATACGGGCTTTCAATGGCTGATTTTTTCAGAAGTAGATCACCAGGCCTTTTGTCTCAGACACATTTGAGTGGATTCAAACCTCCAACTTTTCGGTTAGTAGTTGAGCATGTTGACTGCTTGCACCACCCAGGGACTATAGGAAGAGATTAGGATTGTCAAAAATTATATGCTAAGAGGAGGGGTCCGCGGAGCTGAAACACAGAACTCTGAAGAATGGAGCTGCTAAGGCTAAATGGTAGTATCTCTGAGGTGAGTGTGTCTTAGTTACCTAACAGAAATACCACAAATGGATGGCTTTAACAGACAGAAGTCATTTCTTTCACAATCTAGTAGGCTAGAAGTCCAAATTCAGTATGTGTGCTCCAGGGGAAGGCTTTCTCTCTCTGTCGGCTCTGGAGGAAGGACCTTTTCATCAATCTGTGCCTAGGAGCTTCTAAAGCACAGGGACCTTGAGCCCCAAGGATGCACTGTGCTCCTGGCACTACTTTCTTCATGGTATGAGGTCCTACTGTCTCTCTGCTCACTTCTCTCTTTTATATCTCAAAAGAGATTGGCTCAAAACACAATTTAGTTTTGTAGATTGAGTCCTGCCTCATAAACATAACCGCCCCTAATCCCATCTCATCAACATCATAGAGATGGGATTTACAACACATAGGAAAATCACATCAGATGACAAAATGGTAGACAATCACACAACACTGGGAATCATGGCCCAGCCAAATTGATACACACATTTTAGGGGAGATACAATTCTATCCATGACAGGGTACAATAAAGCTGTTTCTGCAGGTATTGGTAAACTCAGGCTGGATTCAGCTGCTGTCATGGGAAGGAACTGCCATTGCCTGGATGGAGAAGCATTGATGGGATAATAGTGATAGAAACATCAAGGAGCAATTCTCTTCTTCCACCTCCAGCCTTCTTGCGGACTCACTCTAGATTCCCCCATTGGCAGAACATAGCAAGGAGCCGTTTGGCAAAGTAACTATGGTTTGCAAAGTCCCAACCCCAGCATCACAAGGTAAAGTATAGGTGAGTTTGGAGCTAAGAAACAATGGCTTAATGATTGGCTCGTCTTCTATGAAACTTTATTCCACCTCACCTTTAGTCACTCTCTTCCATAGCCATACTTTTGAGCTTATCATCACCTCTGAAATAATCCCAAGCATCCCACTCTCTGACCGCTACTTCCCATACCTACAGCTCACCTACTCTAATACTTCTATTTCAGCATTACTTCAGCCTCATTAAAACTTCCAGTCCATTGGCCCTCAATACATTTTCACCACCCGTCTTTCTCTCATGGGTTCACTTTCTTCCTTAAACGCTTGGATTCCATGGTCATGTTAATCACGTCCTCACCTTTAACTCCTTGGCCTTTCTCTCCTTGTACCCTGCTTGCCCATCAAAATGCCAGCTATAAGTAAGCCCAAACAATCCAACTACTTCATGCCTGTACCAAAGCAACTTGAACATTGACTGGATTCACTTTAAATCTACAGCCGTAAATCTCAAATGGGTTCTCAATATTGCTTAACAATTTGACTGTATTTTTCTGGTGTATTTGCTTTCCCACCCTCCCAAATGACAACATCACACTTCATAGCTTCTTTTTCTCCTCCAATCTCATGCACTCCATCCTCCTACTACTTCCAGTTGATGACGTTTCCTCACATTTAATGGGAAAAATATAAGCAATCATATGGCAGTTCCTTGATTTAGCTGTCACCAGATATACCAGCCTCCCTGTACCTGAACCCATCCTCTATGCCTTCTCTCCTGTGAGCATCCATACTGAGCCTTCTTCCGTCAAAGATCTACCCTCGCTTAGACTCTGGCTGTCACTCCTGTAATTATCCCCCTATCTCCTGTAATGAGTTTATCCTTCTCCCTTTTAGATTCTTCCCTATGGCCTATCAACATTCAAACTGTTATATGAAAATATGAAAAAAAGAAAAAGAAAAAAATCCTCCCTTGACTCCAAAATCCCCTTCTAGATATTAACCTGTAACTTTCCTCTACTTGATAACATTCTGAAAGAGTTGTACAGAACTGTATTTCCTCCTTTCCTAGTCTCTCCTGAAACCAACTTAATTGAGTTTTAGTCACCATCATTACACTACCAGCTTCAATAAAGACATTCACGTTGCCAATAACAACAGTCATGTTTCTGCCTTCATCATCCGTGACCTCTCAACAGCAACAGACTCAGCTGGCACATTCTCTCAGTTTTTGAGACACCATGTTCTCTGCTTATTCTTCTATCTAACTGGCAACTCTTGCTCTGTCTCCTTTGCCGGCTGCTCATCTTCTGTTGACCTCTAAGTGTTGAAATTCCCCAGGACACCATCCTGGGACCACTTCTGTGACCTATTTACACATCCTCTCTAACCTCAAAAAATAAATAAATAAATATTTTTTTTTCTCTAACCTCATCTAATGACTCCTGATTTATATATGCAATTGTTTTTTAATCTACACTTCGATTTTCTTTCAAATTTCATTTTCCAATTGTTTGCTGCTAGTATATAGAAGGAAGACCAGTTAATATGACTATTATTCAAATTTATGCACCAACCACTAGGGCCAAAGATGAAGAAATGAAGATTTTTATCAGCTGCCGCAGTCTGAAATTGATTGAACATGCAATCAAGATTCATTGATAATTACTGGCGATTGAAATGTGAAAGTTGGAAACAAAGAAGAAGGATCAGTAGTTGGAAAATATGGCCTTGGTAATAGAAACAATGCCAGAGATCAAATGATAGAATTTTGCAAGACCAATGACTTCTCCATTGCAAATACCTTCTTTCACCAACATAAGCGGTGACTATACACATGGACCTTGCCAGATGGAACACACAGAAATCAAATTGACTACATCTGTTGAAAGAGATGATGGAAAAGCTCAATATCATCAGTCAGAACAAGGCCAGGGGCCGACTGTGGAAATTGCTCATATGCAAGTTCAAGCTGAAACTGAAGAAAATCAGAGCAAGTCCACGAGAGCCAAAATATGATCTTGAGGATATGCCACCTGAATTTAGAGACCATGTGAAGAATAGATTTGATGCATTGAACACTAGTGACCGAAGACCAGACGAGTTGTGGAATGACATCAAGGACATCATACATGAAGAAAGCAAGAGGACACTGAAAAGACAGGAAAGAAAGAAAAGACCAAGATGGATGTCAGAGGAGACTCTGAAACTTGCTGTTGTGCGTTGAGCAGCTAAAACAAAAGGAAGAATTGATGACGTAAAAGAAAAGAACAGAAGATTTCAAAGGGCTTCTCGAGAAGACAAAGTAAAGTATTATAATGACATGTGCAAAGAGCTGGAGATGGAAAACCAAAGTGAAGAACACACTCGGTGTTTCTCAAGCTGAAAGAACTGAAGAAAAAAATCAAGCCTTGAGTTGTGATAGTGTAGGATTCCGTGGGGAAAGTATTAAACGACGCAGGAAGCATCAAAAGAAGATGGAAGGAATACACAGAGTTATTATATTAAAAAGAATTAGCCGATATTCAACAATTTCAAGAGGTGGCATATGATCAGGAACCGGAGGTACTGAAGGAAGAAGTCTAAGCTGCTCTGAAGGCATTGGTGAAAAACAAGGCTCCAGGAATTGATGGAATATCAATTGAGATGTTTCAACAAACAGATGCAACACTGGAGGTGCTCACTCGTCTATGCCAAGAAATATGTAAGACAGCTTCCTGGCCAACTGACTGGAAGAGGTCCATATTTATGTCTATTCCCAAGAAAGGTGATCCAACTGAATGTGTAAATTATAGAACAATATCATTAATATCACAGGTAAGCAAAATTCTGCTGAAGATCATTCAAAAACGACTGCAGCAGTATATTGACGGGGAACTGCCAGAAATTCAGGCCGGTTTCAGAAGAGGGCGTAGAACCAGCGATATCATTGCTCATGTCAGATGGATCCTGGCTGAAAGCAGAGAATACCAGAAGGATGTTTACCCGTGTTTTATTGACTACACAAAGGCATTCGACTATGTGGATCATAACAAACTATGGATAACACTATGAAGAATGGGAATTCCAGAACACTTAATTGTGCTCACGAAGAACTTTTACGTAGATTAAGAGGCAGTTGTTCATACAGAATAAGGGGATACTGGTTGGTTTAAAGTCAGGAAAGGTGTGCGTCAGGGTTGTATACTTTCACCATAACTATTTAATCTGTATGCTGAACAGATAATATGAGAAGCTGGACTATATGAAGAAGAACAGGGCATCAGGATTGGAGGAAGACTCATTAACAACCTGTGTTAAGCAGATGACACAACCTTGCTTGCTGAAAGTGAAGAGGACTGGAAGTACTTACTAATGAAGATCAAAGACCACAGCCTTCAGTATGGATTCCACCTCAACATAAAGAAAACAAAAATCCTCACAACTGGACCAATGAGCAACATCACAATAAATGGAGAAAAGATTGAAGTTGTCAAGGATTTCATTTTACCTGGATCCACAATCAACAACCATGGAAGCAGCAGTCAAGAAATCAAAAGACACATTGCATTGAGCAAATCTGCTGCAAAGGACCTCTTCAAAGTGTTGAAGAGCAAAGATATTACCCTGAAGACTAAGGTGCGCCTTACCCAAGCCATGGTATTTTCAATCACATCATATGCATGTGAAAGCTGGACAATGAATAAGGAAGACCGAAGAAGAGCTGACGCCTTTGAATTGTGATGTTGGTGAAGAATATTGGATATACCATGGACTGCCAAAAGAACGAACAAATCTGTCTTGGAAGAGGTGTGGCCAGAATGCTCCTTAGAGGCAAGGGTGGCAAGACTGCATCTTACAAACTTTGGACATGCTGTCAGGAGGGATCAGTCCCTGGAGAAGGACATCATGCTTGGCAGAGTACAGGGTCAGCGGAAAAGAGGAAGACCCTCATTGAGGTGGACAGATGCAGTGGCTGCAACAATGAGCTCAAGCATAACAAGGATTGTAAGGATGGCGCAGGACCAGGCAGTGTTTCGTTCTGTTGTGCATAGGGTCGCTATGAGTCGGAACTGACTCGACAGCACCTAACAACAACAACAGTATATAGAAGCACTAATGATTTTTGTATATTGACTTTGTCTCTTGAGATCTTGCTAAATTCACTTAATTAATTCTAGGGCCATTTTTAAGATTCCATAGGCTTTTCTATGTATACAACTATGATGTCTACAAATAACCGTAAATGGAGTCTTCCTTACTAATCTTTATGCTACACCTGACAAATAATAACCAAAAAGAAGCTAGTCTGCAATATTAATAAAAGACAAAAAGCACTATCAAGGCTGAAGAGAAACTCTATATAATAATAAACAATATTATTTAAATAAGTATTAATCTATCAATAATTTTTAATAACTGTGTGTCTTAGTGTATCTACGAAAATAATCTCAAATATATATAGATAAAAAAATTAAAGAATACAAAAAGAAACTGGCAAATCCATAAGGTTAGCATGGGAGATTTTAAACCTCTCTCTCTCTCTCTCCCTCTCTGAAATTTTTTGATCAAGCTGACCAAATATTAGGAAGTGTATAGAAGGCACACATGCATGCATACTTATCTCCTAAAATATTTACAAATATTGATTATGACTAGGCCATAAGGAAGTATCAATGATGTGCAAAAAGCCAAAATTACTTGGATCATGTAATTGATCTGATCTCATTGCACCAAAAGTAGAAATCAACAACAAAAATAAACTGTCTTAGAGTGGTAGCTATCACTGCCTGGTTGGTGGAAACTACTGCCAATATTGTTCTTGGGAACTTTTTAGAGTTTATGTTCCCCATGTAGTAGCTGCTATCTTAAATTCTTCTTTAACTCAGCACCTATCAGCTGGAAAGATAACCTCATATAAAGTTCTGGCAGCATCTGACATTTGGCTGCGCACAGTAAATTCTTTAAACTCAGCCACCCTCCTATCTCTACCCAATGACATGGGTGTAGTCCCTCATGACTGCCTTGATGTAACAGACTAGCTGCTCACCCCTACGCAATGCAGGAAACTCCTCTGCCAAATCCTGATTTAATTCTATTTGTAGATGGACCATACATGAAGGCAAATCTCTCTAGTTCTCATTATCAAAGGGGATATGCTGTTACTACCTCCACTGAAGTGTTTGAAAGCTCCTCTTCCTGAAATGACATCTGTCCAACAAGCTGAATTGATTTCACTCACCAAGGCTTACAAACTGGCCTCAAGACAATCAGTAATCACTTATACAGACTCTAGGTATGGATTTTGAATTATACATGATTTTATAATGTTACGGAAACAGAGGGAGTTTCTGACACCTTCAGGAACCCAGATTAAAAGTGGTCCTTTAGTTTTTAACCTCCTAGCAACTCTTTTGCTCCCTTCTGAGAGCACAATAGTCAGAACTGAGGCCCATCAACTTAAAAATGCTCCCCAAACAGAAGTCAGGAGAAATGCCTTAGCTGACACAACAGCCAAACAGGCTACGTCTCAACCCCTCACATCCACTCACGATGGCTCCTGGCCCAATCACAGTGAAGAGGAGGAAATGAAAGAATTATGCCCTTTGAAAGTGTCAAGCCTTTTGAAATTGCCAAACTCTAGCTCTAATTTAAAAAAAAAAAAAAAGATTAGACCATATTAAGTTAGGTTTGGCAAGGCTGACTATACGTTTTCATTTTTTCTGTTTTTCTGATCTTTTTAAAATTCTTGGCAATATCAGCAACTAGCCTCTGAGGAAGAGATTAAGGACTGGGCATACACTGAATGCTATCAGGATCCTGCCACTGGCTTACGGATGGGAGCTGGAAATAGGCCCGTTTTTTCTGCCTGCTTGCATGTTCCTCTACTCTGAACATGCTTGACTAACACGAGGGGCATACTGGGTGAATGTATCATTGATTTTTTGGAAAGGCATTATTTTAGGAAATTTTTTTAACTAGTCATATTTATGAATTCAGTCATCCCCTATTTAAAGGTGATACCACTTTTATGATGATGAGTGCTTCTAGCATGGATTTTTATGGACTTTCCTACAATGTGGTTGCCCATCAGGTAGATCCCATGGTCTAATGACTGAAGACTCTAGAAAGGATCACTAGTTTGACATGATGTAGCTTGCCATCAAAATGAGGCTCCTGAACCTGAGAAGGCGCAATGGAAAACAGAAGGCTGTAAATTTAATCAAGACACTTCTTTTTGGGAAGGACCAGATGCTAAGTCTGCTGTCCCCAAGGATTTACATGTTCCTTTGTTGACTACCTTCCATGTGAAGGAATATTTGGGTAGGGATAAGACCATAGGGATTGTCCAAAAATATTTTGGAGGGCATTTTTGGAATGCTTCAGATCAAGTAATTAGAGTCTGCTCCGTCTCTTCTGAATTCAATCCAGGTAAGCCTTACTGACCTCTGCTTGGAAGGTATCAACTACCTACTGGTCCTAAGCTTGAATGGCAAATAATTTTATTTAGTTAATAACTACCAATGGCTATAAATTTTATTTATGGTCTGCAGGTATTCACATCGGGTTAAGGCGTTTCCTTGCTGCAAAGTCACAGCCACTTGTGTGGCTAAAAAGCTGTTAGAAAATATAATTCCCATGTGGGAAGCTCCAGCCATCGTCTGCAGCAACAGAGGAACTCATTTTACAGGCCAAGTAATCACTGCTATTTGTAGAATTTTTCCTATTTTTCAGAGACTCTATTGCTCTTATCACCCCCAGCTTTCTGGGCTTGTGAAAAGGACGAACAGAATCATAAAAACTCAACTGGCAAAGCTTTCATCATTCATGGGACTGACTTGGCTGCAAGCTTTTCATTTTGGCCCTCAAAAATTAACTCCTCATGAGATTGTAACAGGCCAACCCATAAATTTGTCCTATTCATCGGCCATTTCTGATTAAAATATAATACAAGCAAATTTATTAAAGTATTGCCAATCTTTGATTCATTACGCCAAAGAACGTGCTAAATTTCTTTTTTTTTTTTTTAATTTTTATTGTGCTTTAAGTGAAAGTTTACAAATCAAGTCAGTCTCTCACACAAAAACTTATGGATACCTTGCTACACACTCCCGATTGCTCTCCCCTCAATGAGACAGCCCTCTCCCTCTCCATACTCTCTCTTTTCGTGTCCATTCCACCAGCTTCCAACCCCCTCAACCCTCCCATCTCTCCCCTCCAGACAGGAAATGCCAACATAGTCTCAAGTGTCCTCCTGATCCAAGAAGCCCACTCCTCACCAGCATCCCTCTCCATCCCATTGTCCAGTCCAATCCCTGTCTGAAGAGTTGGCTTTGGGAATGGTTCCTGTCCTGGGCCAACAGAAGGTCTGGGGGCCATGACCACTGGGGTCCTTCCAGTCTCAGTCAGACCATTAAGTCTGGTCTTTTTTACGAGAATTTGGGGTCTGCATCCCACTCCTCTCCTGCTCTCTCAGGGGTTCTCTGTCGTGTTCCCTGTCAGGGCAGTCATTGGTTGTAGCCAGGCACCACCTAGTTCTTCCAGTCTCAGGCTAATGTAGTCTCTGGTTTATATGGCCCTTTCTGTCTCTTGGGCTCGTAATTACCTTGTGTCCCTGGTGTTCTTCATTCTCCTTTGATCCAGGTGGGTTGAGATCAATTGATGCGTCTTAGATGGTCGCTTGCTAGCATTTAAGACCCCAGATACCACTGTTCAAAATGGGATGCAGAATGTTTTCTTAATAGATTTTATTATGCCAATTGACTCAGATGTCCCCTGAAACCATGGTCCCCAAACCCTGACCCTGCTACGCTGGCCTTCGAAGCATTCAGCTTATTCAGGGAACTGCTTTTGGTTTAGTCCAGTTGTGCTGACATCGCCTGTATTGTATATTCCCTTCACCTATATTTCTTATTTACTATCTAATTAGTGAATACCACCTTCCACCCTCCCTTCCCCCTCTCTCGTAACCATCAAAGAATATTTTCTTCTCTGTTTAAACTATTTCTTGAGTTCTTTTTTTTTTCAATAATTTTTGTTGTGCTCTAAGAGAAAGTTTACAAATCAAGTCAGTCTGTCACATATAAGCTTATATACACCTTACTCCATACTCCCACTTACTCTCCCCCTAATGAGTCAGCCCGCTCCCTCCTTCCAGTCTCTCCTTTCGTGACAATTTTGCCAGTTTCTAACCCTCTCTACCCTCCTATCTCCCCTCCAGACAGGAGATGCCAACACAGTCTCAAGTGTCCACCTGATACAAGTAGCTCACTCTTCGTCAGCATCCCTCTCCAACCCATTGTTCAGTCCCTTCTATGTCTGCTGAGTTGTCTTCGGGAATGGTTCCTGTCCTGGGCCAACAGGAGGTTTGGGGACCTTGACCGCTAGGATTCCTCCAGTCTCAGTCAGACCATTAAGTATGGTCTTTTTATGAGAATTTGGGGTCTGCATCCCACTGATCTCCTGCTCCCTCAGGGGTTCTCTGTTGTGCTCCCTGTCAGGGCAGTCATCAGTTGTGGCCGGGCACCATCCAGTTCTTCTGGTCTCAGGATGATGTAAGTCTCTAGTTCATGTGGCCCTTTCTGTCTCTTGGGCTCATAGTTATCGTGTGACCTTGGTGTTCTTCATTCTCCTTTGATCCAGGTGAGATGAGACCAATTGATGCATCTTAGATGGCTGCTTGTTAGTATTTAAGACCCCAGACGCCACATTTCAAAGTGGGATGCAGAATGTTTTCATAATAGAATTATTTTGCCAATTGACTTAGAAGTCCCCTTAAGCCATAGTCCCCAAACCCCCACCCTTGCTCCGCTGACCTTTGAAGCATTCAGTTTATCCCGGAAACTTCCTTACTTTTGGTCCAGTCCAGTTGAGCTGACCTTCCATGTATTGAGTATTGTCCTTCCCTTCACCTAAAGTAGATCTTATCTACTAACTAATCAGTAAATAACCCTCTCCCACCCTCCCTCCCTCCCCCCCTCATAACCACAAAAGTATGTGTTCTTCTCAGTTTATACTATTTCTCAAGATTTTATAATAGTGGTCTTATACAATGTTTGTCCTTTTGCCTCTGACTAATTTCACTCAGCATAATGCCTTGCAGGTTCCTCCATGTTATGAAATGTTTCAGAGATTCGTCATTGTTCTTTATCGATGCGTAGTATTCCATTGTGTGAATATACCACAATTTATTTAACCATTCATCCGTTGATGGACACCTTGGTTGCTTCCAGCTTTTTGCTATTGTAAACAGAGCTGCAATAAACATGGGTGTGCATATATCTGGTCCTGTAAAGACTCTTATTTCTCTAGGGTATATTCCAAGCAGTGGGATTTCTGGGTTGTAAGGTAGTTCTATTTCTAACTTTTTAAGAAAACGCCAGATAGATTTCCAAAGTGGTTGTACCACTGTACATTCCCACCAGCAGTGTATAAGAGTTTCAATCTCTCCGCAGCCTCTCCAACATTTATTATTTTGTGTTTTTTGGATTAATGCCAGCCTTGTTGGAGTGAGATGGAATCTCAACGTAGTTTTAATTTGCATTTCTCTAATGGCTAATGATCGAGAGCATTTTCTCATGTATCTGTTAGCTGCCTGAATATCTTCTTTAGTGAAGTGCATGTTCATATCCTTTGCCCACTTTTTGATTGCGTTGTTTGCCTTTTTGTGGTTGAGTTTTAACAGAATCGTATAGATTTTAGAGATCAGGCACTGGTCGGAGATGTCATAGCTGAAAATTCTTTCCCAATCTGTCTTTTTACTCTTTTGGTGAAGTCTTTAGATGAGCATAGGTGTTTGATTTTTATCTGGTTTCTCTTCGTCATTTTTGGTAATGTTTTGTATTCTGTTTATGCCTTGTATTAGGGCTCCTAAGGTTGTCCCTATTTTTTCTTCCATGATCTTATCGTTTTAGTCTTTATGTTTAGGTCTTTGATCCACTTGGAGTTAGTTTTTGTGCATGGTGTGAGGTACGGGTCCTGTTTCATTTTTTTGCAAATGGATATCCAGTTATGCCAGCACCATTTGTTAAAAAGACTCTCTTTTCCCCAATTAACTGACACTGGGCCCTTGTCAATTATCAGCTGCTCATATGTGGATGGATTTATATCTGTATTCTCAATTCTGTTCCATTGGTCTATGTGCCTATTGTTGTACCAGTACCAGGCTGTTTTGACTACTGTGGCTGTATAATAGGTTCTAAAATCAGATAGAGTGAGGCCTCCCACTTTCTTCTTCTTTTTCAGTAATGCTTTACTTATCCCAGGCTTCTTTCCCTTCCATATGAAGTTGGTGCTTTGTCCATCACATTAAAAAATGTCGCTGGAATTTGGATCGGAAGTGCATTGTATGTATAGATGGCTTTTGGTAGAATAGACATTTTTACTATGTTAAGTCTTCCTATCCATGAGCAAGGTATGTTTTTCCACTTATGTAGGTCCTTTTTAGTTTCTTGCACTAGAACTTCATAGTTTTCTTTGTATAGGTCTTTTACATCTTTGGTAAGATTTCTTCCTAAGTATTTTATCTTCTTGGGGGCTACTGTGAATGGCATTGATTTGGTGATTTCCTCTTCGATGTTCTTTTTGTTGATGTAGAGGAATCCAAGTGATTTTTGTATGTTTATCTTATAACCTGAGACTCTGCCAAACTCTTCTATTAGTTTCAGTAGTTTTCTGGAGGATTCCTTAGGGTTTTCTGTGTATAAGATCATGTCATCTGCAAATAGACGTAATTTTACTACCTCCTTGCCAATCTGGATGCCCTTTATTTCTTTGTCTAGCCTAATTGCTCTGGCTAGGACCTCTAGCACAATGTTGAATAAGAGCGGTGATAAAGGGCATCCTTTTCTGGTTCCCGTTCTCAGGGGAAATACTTGCAGGCTCTCTCCATTTAGAGTGATGTTGGCTGTTGGCTTTGTATAGATGCCCTTTATTATGTTGAGGAATTTTCCTTCAATTCCTATTTTGCTGAGAGTTTTTATCATAAATGGGTGTTGGACTTTGTCAAATGCCTTTTCTGCATCAATTGATAAGATCATGTGGTTTTTGTCTTTTGTTTTATTTATATGGTGGATTACATTAACGGTTTTTCTAATATTAAACCAGCCTTGCATACCTGGTATAAATCCCACTTGGTCGTGGTGGATTATTTTTTTGATATGTTGTTGAATTCTATTGGCTAGAATTTTATTGAGGATTTTTACATCTATGTTCATGAGGGATATAGGTCTATAATTTTCTTTTTTTGTGATGTCTTTACCTGGTTTTGGTATCAGGGAAATGGTGGCTTCATAGAATGAGTTAGGCAGTATTCCGTCATTTTCTATGCTTTGAAATACCTTTCGTAGTAGTGGTGTTAACTCTTCTCTGAAAGTTTGGTAGAACTCTGCAGTAAAGCCGTCAGGGCCAGGGCTTTTTTTGTTGTTGTTGTTGGGCGTTTTTTGATTACCTTTTCAATCTCTTTTTTTGTTATGGGTCTATTTAGTTTTTCTACTTCTGATTGTGTTAGTTTCGGTAGGTAGTGTTTTTCTAGGAATTCATCCATTTCTTCTAGGTTTGCAAATTTGTTAGAGTACAATTTTTCATAATAATCTGATGTGATTCTTTTAATTTCAGTTCGGTCTGTTGTGATGTGGCCCATCTCATTTCTTATTCGGGTTATTTGTTTCCTTTCCTGTATTTCTTTAGTCAGTCTGGCCAATGGTTTATCAATTTTGTTTATTTTTTCAAAGAAACAGATTTTGGCTTTGTTAATTCTTTCAATTGTTTTTCTGTTCTCTAATTCATTTAGTTCAGCTCTGATTTTTATTATTTGTTTTCTTCTGGTGCCTGATGGATTCTTTTGTTGCTCACTTTCTATTTGTTCAAGTTGTAGGGACAGTTCTCTGATTTTGGCTCTTTCTTCTTTTTGTATGTGTGCATTTCTCGATATAAATTGACCTCTGTGTCCCAGAGGTTTTGATAGGAAGTGTTTTCATTCTCGTTGCATTCTATGAATTTCTTTATTCCCTCCTTAATGTCTTCTATAACCCAGTCTTTTTTCAGCAGGGTATTGTTCAGTTTCCAAGTATTTGATTTCTTTTCCCTAATTTTTCTGTTATTGATTTCCACTTTTATGGCCTTGTGGCCTGAGAAGATGCTTTGTAATATTTCGATGTTTTGGATTCTGCAAAGGTTTGTTTTATGACCTAATATGTGGTCTATTCTAGAGAATGTTCCATGTGCGCTAGAAAAAAAGTATACTTTGCAGTAGTTGGGTGGAGTGTTGTGTATAAGTCTATGAGGTCAAGTTGGTCGATTGTAGCAATTAGGTCTTCCGTGTCTCTATTGAGCTTCTTCCTGTAAGTCCAGTCCTTCTCCGAAAGTGGTGTGTTGAAGTCTCCTACTATAATTGTGGAGGTGTCTATCTCACTTTTCAGTTCTGTTAAAGTTTGTTTTATGTATCTTGCAGCCCTGTCATTGGGTGCATAAATATTTAATATGGTTATATCTTCCTGGTCAATTATCCCTTTAATCATTATGTAGTGTCCTTCTTTATCCTTTGTGGTGGATTTAACTTTAAAGTCTATTTTGTCAGAAATTAGTATTGCTACTCCTGCTCTTTTTTGCTTGTTTTTGCTTGATATATTTTTTTTCCATCCTTTGAGTTTTAGTTTGTTTGTGTCTCTAAGTCTAAGGTGTGTCTCTAAGTCTAAGGTGTGTCTCTTGTAGGCAGCATATAGACGGATCGTGTTTCTTTATCCAGTCTGAGACTCTCTGTCTCTTTATTGGTGCATTTAGTCCATTTACATTCAGTGTAATTATAGATAAGTATGTGTTTAGTGCTGTTGTTTTGATGCCTTTTTATGTGTGTTGTTGACAATTTCATTTTTCCACTTACTTTTTTGTGCTGAGACATTTTTCTTTGTAAATTGTGTGTTCCTCATTTTCATAGTATTTGACTTTATGTTTGCTGAGTCATTATGTTTTTCTTGGTTTTTATTTTGAGTTATGGAGTTGTTATACCTCTTTGTGGTTACCTTAATATTTACCCCTATTTTTCTTAGTAAAAACCTAACTTGTATTGTCCTATATTGCCTTGTTTCCCTCTCCATATGGCAGTTCTATGCCACCTGTATTTAGTCCCTCTTTTTGATTATTGTGACCTTTTACATATTGACTTCAATGATTCCCTGTTTTGAGTGTTTTTTTCTTTTTAAAATTAATCTTAATTTGTTTTTATGATTTCCCTATTTGAGTTGATATCAGGATGTTCTGTTCTGTGACCTTGTGTTGTGCTGGTATCTGATATTATTGGTTTTCTGACCAAACAATTTCCTTTGGTATTTCTTGTAGCTTTGGTTTGGTTTTTGCAAATTCTCTAAGCTTGTGTTTATCTGTAAATGTTTTAATTTCGCCTTCATATTTGAGAGAGAGTTTTGCTGGATATATGATCCTTGGCTGTCAGTTTTTCTCCTTCAGTGCTCTATATATGTCATCCTATTGCCTTCTTGCCTGCATGGTTTCTGCTCAGTAGTCTGAACTTATTCTTATTGATTCTCCTTTGTAGGAGACCTTTCTTTTCTCCCTGGCTGCTTTTAAAATTTTCTCTTTATCTTTGGTTTTGGCAAATTTGATGATAATATGTATTGGTGATTTTCTTTTTGGATCAATCTTAAATGGGGTTCAATGAGCATCTTGGATAGATAGCCTTTCGTCTTTCATGATGTCAGGGAAGTTTTCTGCCAACAGATCTTCAGCTATTCTCTCTGTATTTTCTGTTATCCCTCCCTGTTCTGGGACTCCAATTACACGCAAGTTATTCTTCTTGATACAGTCCCACATGATTCTTACGGTTTCTTCATTTTTTAAAATTCTTTTATCTGATTTTTTTTCCAGCTATATTGGTGTCAGTTCCCCTGTCCTCCAGATCCCCCAACCTGCATTCAAGTTGCTCAAGTCTGCTCCTCTGACTTCCTATTGAGTTGTCTAATTCTGTAATTTTACTGTTAATCTTTTGGATTTCTGAATGCTGTCTCTCTATGGATTCTTGCAGCTTATTAATTTTTCCACTATGTTCTTGAATAATCTGAGTTCTTCAACTGCTTTATCACTGTGTTCCTTAGCTTTTTCTGTAGATTGCCTTATTTCATTTCTGAGGTCATCCCTGATGTCTTGAAGCATTCTGTAAATTAGTTTTTTATATTCTGCATCTGGCAATTCCAGGATTATATCTTCATTTGGGAAAGATTTTGATTCTTTAGTTTGGGGAGTTGTAGAAGCAATCATGGTCTGCTTCTTTATGTGGTTTGATAGCGACTGCTGTCTCTGAGCCATCTCTAAGATATTGTAGTGATTTATTCTATATTTGCTCACTGAGTCTTATCTTGTTTTGTTTTCTTTCGATATACGTAGATGGGCTACTAGATTGCGCTGTCTTGATTGTTGTAGCCCTTGAATCACTTATGTCCTATTACCAGCTGGTTTGGGCTGTTACCAGATATATAAGCCTAAGAGTCCATTCACTATTTTTGAGTAGAATCTGATTTTGGGTCATCAAGTGTGTGGTGCAGACTGTCACCTATCCACCTAGAGAAGTAGTGGTGATAGTTGTGTGCACCAGATTCTACTAGCAGAAGGACTTCACACTCTGGGTGGCGGGGGGCAGGATGCTGACAGGCTTCCCCCAAGTGCCGGTGAGGTAGGTGTGTCTCTATTCCTAAAGCACTTTGGTGGGTGGGCTCTGCAGCTGTACCTTAGGCCCCCAATGCAAGTACCTCTACAGATTGGTAGGTGTCACCCCCCTTAGACCACTAAGGCAGGAGGCTAGGTGGTTTGGGGGGAGCTTCAGCCCTCAGTTACCTGTTGTGGGTCAGTGAGGGCTCTGTTGAATACTCAGATATCAGACCTGGGAAACTTGTCTTTCCAGTAATCTGCTAAAACAATTACAGTCGGATCCCTATCAGAATTGCCTTTGCATTGTAATAGCCACCTTGTTCCCTGTAGGGATGAAAGCCCAAGGCTGTGGATCACATATGTTTGGCTGGAGCTGGTTCTGTGTTTTTAGTCCAATTAGGGAAGGATTTTTGGTCCCTGGGTTTTTTGTAGCTGCTTCTCTCAGGCCAGGAGAGCGGGTTAGGAAAAGACCAAAAAAAAAAAAAAAAAAAGGAAAAAGAAAAACTGCAGAGCACTTCACTCTCTGGCTCAGGAAATTCCAAGTTAATGAAGCCGCCTGGGAAGGGGAGTGGAGGGTTCAGATAAAAAGGAGAGAGTAGCACCCCAGAATATAGACAAACTTACTTATCTTGCTTGGGATGACTGTTTTATCTGAGATTCCCAAGGGGTGCCTCGACTGTGTACGCTGGCTGGGTAGAGATTGCCCCTGAGGGTCAGGCCTGCATCCTGTGCTTATGCTGTCTCAGAAGCCATGGTCGGTTCCTCCGCTCCCAATCCAAAGCCCAGCACCAAGGTTCCCTGGCTGGGATGCTGCACTCCAGGCTCCAAAACCAGTTGCTGCCTCCAGTGACTTCTCCTCCTGTCAGCCGTGTCGCTGCGCTGCCTGCGTGCACTGGCTGGGCTTCCTCCGAGGTCACTTCTGGGAGCTAGGGCTGTGTCCCATCTCAGGTTGCCAGTGCTCAGCTCCCCTGCGCCCAGTCCAAAGCCCGGTGCCAAGGTTTCCTGACTGGGACACTGGCTCCAGGCTCCAAAAACAGTCACTGCTTCCCCGTGGTTGTTCATTCTCAGTCTCTGTCACTCAGGTCAACTTTTTAGATCTGTATTTGTTGGTCAGGGTTCGTAGCTTGTCATGTACGTGATCGATTCACTTGTTTTTCCGAGTCTTTTTTGCAAGAGGGATCCGAGGTATCTTCTACCTAGTCAGCCATCTTGGCCCCGCCTCCTTCTTGAGTTCTTATGATAGTGGTCCATACAATATTTGACCTTTTGCAACTAATTTTGCTCAATATAATGCCTTCCAGATTCCTCCATGTTATGAAATGTTCCACATGTTCATCACTGTTCTTTATCGATGTGTAGTATCCCATGTGTGAATACAACATAATTTATTTATCCATTCATCTGTTGGTGGGCACCTTGTTTGTTTCCATCTTTTTGCTATTGTAAACAGTGTTGCAATAAACATGGGTGTGCATATATCTGTTTGTGTAAAGGCTCTTATTTCTCTAGGATATATTCCGAGGAGTAGAATGGCTGGACTGTATTATAGTTCTATTTTTAGCTTTTTAAGGAAGCACCAAATCGATTTCCAAAGTGGTTGTACCATTTTACATTCCCACCAGCAGTGTAGAATTGTTCCAGTCTCTCCACAACCTCTCCAACATTTATTATTTTGTGTTTTTTGGAATGATGCCAGCCCCTCGTTGGAGAGAGATGGAATCTCAGTATAGTTTTGATTTGCATCCTTCTAATGGCCAATAATCGTAAGCATTTCCTCACGTATCTGTTAGCTACCTGAATGTCTTCTTTAGTGAAGTACCTGTTCATGTCCTTTGCCCATTTTTTAATTAGGTTGTTTTTTTGTAGTTGAGTTTTTGTACTATCATGTAGATTTGACAGATTTGACACTAATCAGAAATGTCATAGCTAAAAACTTTTTCCCAGTCCGTACGTGATCTTTTTGCTCTTTTGATGAAGTCTTTGGATGAGCATAGGTGTTTGATTTTTAGGACCTCCCAGTTACCTTTAGTTATCTAGTTTCTTTTCTGGTGTTTGTGCATTGTTAGTAATGTTTTGTGTACTATTCATGACATCTATTAGGGCTCCTAGCATTGTCCCTATTTTTTCTTCCATGATCTTCATCGTTTTGGATTTTATATTTAGGTCTTCGATCCATTTTGAGTTCATTTTTGTGCATGGTGTGAGGTATGGGTCTTGTTTCTTTTTTTTGCAGCTGGATATACAGCTATGCCAGTACCATTTGTTAAACAGATTGTCTTTTCCCCATTTAACTGACGTTGGAACTTTGTCAAATATCGGCTGCTCAAATATGAATGGATTTATGTCCAAATTCTCAATTCTGTTCCGTTGGTCCATGCATCTGTTGTTGTACCAGTACCAGGCTGTTTTGACTACTGTGGCAGTATAATAGATTCCAAAATCAGGTAGAGTGAGGTCTCCCACTTTGTTCTTCTTTTCAGCAATGCTTTACTTATACGGGCCTCTTTCCCTTCCATATGAAGTTGGTGATTTTTTTCTCCATCTCATTAAAAAATGTCGTTGGAATTTGGATCAGAATTGCATTGCATCTATAGATTGCTTTCGGTAGAATACATATTTTTAAAATGTTGAGTATTCCTATCCATGAGCAAGGTATGCTTTTCCACTTATACAGGTCTCTTTTGGTTTCTTGCAGTAGTGTCTTGTCGTTTTCTTTGTATACGTCTTTTGCATCTCCGGTTGGATTTATTCCTAAGTATTTTATCACCTTGGGGGCTACTGTAAATGGTACTGATTTGGTGATTTCCTCTTCAATGTTCTCTTTGTTGGTGCAGTAACCTTATAATCTGCAGAACTCTTCTATTAGCTTCAATAGTTTTCCTGAGGATTCTTTAGGGTTTTCTGTGTATAGGATCATGTCATCTGCAAATAGAGATAATTTACTTCTTCCTTACCAATCTGGATGCCCTTTATTACTTTATCTAGCCTAAGTGCTCTGGCTAGGACCTCCAGCACAATGTTGAATAAGAGTGGTGAAAAAGGGTATCCTTGTCTGGTTCCCATTCTCAAGGGGAATGCTTTCAGACTCTCTCCATTTAGGATGATGCTGACTGTTGGCTTTGTTTTTTTTTTTTTTTTTTTTTGGTATAAATGCACTTTATTATGTTGAGGAATTTTCCTCCTATTCCTATTTTGCTGAGAATTTTTATCATGAATGGGTGCTGAACTTTGTCAAATGCCTTTTCTGCATGAGTTGATAAGGTCATTTGGTTCTCGTCTTTTGTTTTATTTATATGATGGATTACATTCATTGTTTTTTTAATGTTGAACCATCCCTGCATACCCGATATGAATCCCACTTGATTATGGTGAATTATTTTTTTTGATATGTTGTTGAATTCTATTGGCTAAAATTTTGTTGAGGATTTTGCTTCTAAGTTCATGAGGGATATAGGTCTGTAGTTTTCTTTTTTTGTGGTGTCTTTACCTGGTTTGGGTATCAGGGATATGCTGGCTTCATAGAATGAGTTTGGGAGTATTCAATCCTTTTCTATTCTTTGAAATACCTTTCGTAGTAGTGGTGTTAACTTTTCTCTGAAAGTTTGGTAGAACTCTGCAGTGAAGCCATCCTGGCCAGAGCTTTTTTTTGTGTGTGTGTGTGTGTGTGTGTGTGTGTGTGAGTTTTTAGATTAACTTTTCAATCTCTTTTTATAGGTCTATTTAATTGTTCTAATTTTTACCTCTGTTTCTGTTAGTTTAGGTAGGTAGTGTGTTTCTAGAAATTCATCCATTTCTGCTAGGTTTTCAAAGTTGTTAGAGTACAATTTTTCATAGTAGTCTGATATGATTCTTTTAATTTCTGTTGGGTCTGTTGTAATATTGCCCCTCTCATTTCTTATTCGGGGTATTTGTTTCCTCTCCTGTTTTTCTTCTGTCAGTTTGACCAATGGTTTATCAATTTTGTTAATTTTTTCAAAGAACCAGGTTTTGGTCTTGTTAATTCTTTCAATTGTTTTTCTGTTCTCTATTTCATTTAATTCTGCTCTAATTTTTATTATTTGCTTTCTTCTGGTGCCTGAGGGTTTCTTTTGTTGCTCTCTTCCTATTTGTTCAAGTTATAGGGATAATTCTTTGATTTTGGCTCTTTCTTCTTTTTGGATGTGTGCATATATTGATCTAAATTGACCTCTGAGCCCTGCTTTCACCGTGTCCCAAAGTTTCTGATAGGAAGCGTTTTCATTTTCATTGGATTCTATGAATTTCTTTATTACATCCTTAATGTCTTCTATAATCCAGTCTTTTCTGAGCAGGGTATTATTCAGTTTTCAAGTGTTTGATTTCTTTTCCCTGCTTTTTCTGTTATTGATTTCTACTTTTATGGCCTTATGGCCAGAGAAGATGCTTTGTAATAGTTCAATGTTTTGAATTCTGTTAAGGCTTGCTTTATGACCTAATATATGGTCTATTCTAGAGAATGTTCCATGTGTGCTGGAAAAGAAAGTATACTTGGCTGCTGTTGGGTAGAGTGTTCTGTATATGTTTATAAGGTCAAGTTGGTTGATTGTGGCATTTAGATCTTCCTTGTCTTTATTGAGCTTCTTTCTGGATGTTCTGTCCTTCACCAAAAGTGGTGTTTTGAAGTCTTCTACTATTGTTGTGGAGCTGTCTATCTCACTTTTCAATGCTGTTAAGAGTTTGTTTCACGTATTTTGTAGCCCTGTCATTGAGTGCATAAATATTTAATATGGTTATGTTGTCCTGGTATATTGTCCCTTTAATCATTACATGGTGTCCTTCCTTATCCTTTGTGGTGGATTTAATTTTAAAGTCTACTTTGTTGGAAATTAAATATTGCCTCTTCTGTTCTTTTTTGATTGTTGTTTCCTTGATATATATTTTTCCATCCTTTGAGTTTTAGTTTAGACTAAGGTGTGTCTCTTGTAGGCAGCATATAGACGGACCAGGTTTTTTATCCACTCTGCCACTTTCTGTCTATTGGTGCATTTAGTCCATTTACATTCAGTGTAATTATGGATAGGTATGAATTTAGTGCTTCCATTTTGATGTCTTTTTGTGTGTGTTCTTGACAGTTTCTTTTTCCCACTTAACTTTTTGTGCTGAGTAGTTTATCTTTATATATTGTCTTTTCCTGTTATTTGTTGTCGTTGATTTTTTTTTTCCTGAGTCTTTATTTTTTTCTTGTATTTTATTTTGATGAGTAGGGTTGTTAGTTTCCTTTGTGGTTACCTTAATATTTACCCCTATTTTTCTAAGTTTAAACCTAACTCTTATTTCTTTATATCTCCTTGACTTCCTGTCCATATGAAAGATCTATGACTACATTTCTTGGTCCCTCTTTATTGTTTTAGTGTTGTCTTCTTTTACATAATAACATCTCTGTTTCTCTGTTTTGAGCATTTGCTTGTTTTAATCTTGATTTATTTTTGTGGTTTTCTTATCTGGGTTGACAGCTGGTTGCTCTGCCCTGTGTTCTAGTCTTGAGTTGATATCTGATATTATTGATTTTCTAACCAGAGAACTCACTTTAGTATTTCTTATGGTTTTATTTTGTTTTTTACGAATTCCCTAAACTTGTGTTTATCTGGAAATGTCCTAATTTCACCTTCATATTTGAAAGACAGTTTTGCTGGATATATAATTCTAGGCTGGAAATTTTTTCCTTCAATGCTTTATATAAGTCATCCTATTGCCTTCTTGCCTGCATGGTTTCTGCCAAGTAGTCTGAGCTTATTCTTATTGACTCTCCTTTGTAGGTGACTTTTCGTTTATCCTTAGCTGCTCTTAAAATTCTCTCTTTAACTTTGGTTTTGGCAAGTTTGATTATGATATGTCTTGGTGACTTTCTTTTAAGATCTACCTATGTGGAGTTAGATGGGCATCTTGGATAGATATCTTCTCGTCTTTCACAACATCAGGGAAGTTTTCTGCCAACAAATCTTCAACAATTCTCTCTGTATTTTGCCTTACCCCTCCCTGTTCTCATACTCCAATCACTCATAGGTTATTTCTCTTTATAGAGCCCCACATGATTCTTAGGATTTCTACATTTAAAAAAAAATTATTTCATCTGATTTTTCTTTGAATGTATTAGTGCCAAGTGTTTTATCTTCTATCTCACTAATTCTGCCTTCCACTTCCTCAACCTTCTCTGACTTTCCATTGAATTGTCTAATTCTGTGATTTTATTGTTAATCTTCTGAATTTCTGATTGCTGTCTCTCTATTGATTCTTGCAGCTTATTAAATGTTTCATTATGTTCTTGAATAACCTTTTTAGTTTCTTCAACTGCTTTATCTGTGTTTTCCTTGGCTTGTTCTGTGTTTTGCCTGATCTCATTCCTGATGTCTTGAAACGTTCTGTATATTAACCTTTTGTATTCTGCATCTGGTAATTCCAGAAGGACACCTTCATCCAGAAGATTCCTTGATTCTTTGTTTTCAGAGTTTGTTGAAGCGATTGTGGTCTTTTTCTGTATGTGATTTGATATTGACTGTTGTCTCCAAGCATCTATAAGTTATTGTATTAGTTTATTTTATGTTTGCTTACTGTCTCCTAGCTTCTTGCTTTGTTTTGTTTTGATTTGCCTAGATAGACTGCTTGAGTGAGCTAGCTTGATTATTTTCACCTTTGAAATTCTAAAGTCCTGTCACCAGATGGCTAGAGCGGTTATCAGGTATATCAGCCTAGGAGCCCATTCACTTTTGTTGTATGGATTCAGCTTAGGTGTCCAGGTAGTTGGTTATCACGTGTGTGGTACATGCTCTGTCCTACAGTGTTAGAGAGGCAGGGATGATTGGTGTAGGTACAGGTATCTGGTTGCACCAGGGGGTCATGCTGTGAAGAAGGCAGGGGGCTGACAACCAACCCCTGAGTGTCTATGAGGAAAGCGCATCCCTGTTCCCTAGAGTGCATAGGTGGCCGGGTTATGCAGCTGGACCATGGGCACCCAATGCTTTTAGTTTTAAGGACTGGGAGGTACCACTTATCCTTGGACTCCTTTCGGTGGCAGTTAGGTGATGCATGTGGAGCTACCAGTCTTTAAACCCCTGACATGGGTAGGTGAGGACCCTGTTTAATAGGCAAAGCAGTGTCAAACATCAAACACCCACCTCTCCACCACACAGCTGAAACAGTTGCAGTGTGACAAGGGCCTAATCTCCTGAAATGGGCCCACACAGGCCCATGCAGGGGTGAAAGTTATTCGAAGTCCATGGACTGTTTGTGCCTGGACAGGAGCTGCTTCTGTCCTGAACTCCCCAGCTTAGTGGAGCTGGCAGATTATCTTTTCCCCCAGTTGTGAGTTTATTCCTTCTACAAGGCTGGGAGAATGGTTCAGGGCATGCAGCAGAGCCTATTTCAGGCCCAGGAAAATTGACAGCTACTGAAGCCAGCTTGGGGGCTGGGGCATGGTAAAATATATGCAAGTACTTATCTTTTGCTGTGAGCTCCATTCTTCTCTGGTTCTGGATGTGTGAGTAGGCTGTGTGGCTTGCTGTCTCTCCCTGAGGAAACCACATCCAGAATGCTACCACCAGCCCTGCTGTGGTCACTCCAGGGAATGGTGCCTGAGGGTTCCCGGCAATTCAGGTCCAGCAACTCCTTGCCATTTCTGAACCGTTTCTCCCTTTCCCTGCTGTTCTGTCCATTTTCTGACTTTGCCTTTGATGTTCAGGGCTCCTAGCTTGTCATAATAATTTCACTTGTTTTGGGGGGGTCTTTGTTGTAAGAGTGATCACCAGAAGTGTCTGACTACTCTACTATCTTCCAGTTGTGAGTATTTTGAAGCATTTAAGGCTCTAACTCTCCTAAGGTGCCATCTTTTGACCATGACTGTTATTTTTGCTTAAATCAAATCTATGACCTGTGTGGAATTAGAATCTATATTAGCCCTTTTTGTTTTAAGCTTTTTATTGCATTGTCATAATTGTTCCACCATCCATATTCAATTAACCTCTCGGCAATAGGATCATTTTAGACTACATTCTTGCTCAGCAAGGCAGCATCTGGGCCATTCCTAATACCTTCTGCTTGGATAAATACCTCTGGGGAAGTTGAACAGAAATACCACACGCAGATGGCTTCTGCAAACAAAGCCTTTATTTTTGCACAGTCTAGTAGGCTAGCAGTCCAAATTCAGTGCATCAGCTCCAGGAGAAGGCTTTCTGTGTAGGCTCTGGAGGAAGGTCCTTGTCATCAATATTCCCCCGGACTAGGAGTTTCTCAGCACAAGGACCCCAGGTCCAAAGGACACACGCTTGGCTCTATTTTCTTGGTTGTATGAGGTCACCATGCCCCTATGCTCACTTCTATATTTCATATCTCAAAAGAGATTGGCTTAAGACACAACCTAACGTTGTAGACTGTGTCCTGCCTCATTAACATAACTGCCACTAATCTCACTTCATTAATCACAGAGGCAAGATTTACAACACATAGGAAAATCACGTCAGGTGACAAAATGGTGGACAATCACACAACACTGGGGATCGTGGCCTAGCCAAGTTTACACACATTCTGGGGGAGACAAAATTCAACTATAACACAATACTTGGTAAATATAGCTACAGAGAAAGTTTCATGGAAATGTATAGCCTTAAAACACATTTATTAGAATACAAAACATATGAAAATAAATGAGCTGAGCATTCAGCTAAAGGTTAAAGAAAAAGGATTGGATCAATTCAAAGAAAACCAAAGGAAGGCAATAATAATGATAAAAACAACAACTGATGAAATAAAGTAAACGATAAGAGCAGTGTAGAAAAATCAAGCTAATACTTTGAAAAGACAAATAACTTATACAAGCCTCTGACAAGACTTATGAAGACAAAAATAGAGAACAGGCAGGTACTAATAAAGAACCACTGGGTACAAAAAGGGCAAATAGGGTGAAATAGACTTTCTGGAAGTCGACGGCAGAGATACAGATTAAGAATACCCCAGGCATCGCAATGAAGTACCATTTCACTCCCGCTAGGATGGCTAAGACTAAAAAAAAAAAAAGGGAAATTAAAAAAAGTTGAGGAGCACGTGGAGAAATTGAAATTTTTATCCATTGCTTGTGAGAATGCAAGATGGTACAGCCAATGTGGAAAACAGTTTGGTAGTTCCTCAAAAAGTTAAACAAAGAACTGCCATATGACCTAGCAATTTTACTCCTAGGTATATACCCAAAAGACTTGAAAGCAGTAATGCAAACAGATACTTGTACACCAATGTTTATTGCAGCATTATTCTCAATAGCCAAAAGGTGGAAACAACGCAAATGCCCATCAACAAATGAATGGATAAACAAAATGTGGTACATACATACAATGGAATAACAGCCATAGAGAAACGAAGTCCTGACACATGCTACAATGTGGATGAACTTTGAAAGCATTATATTGAATGAAATAAGTCAGTCACCAAAAGGACAAATATTATGTGATCTCACTTACATGAAATAAAGAACAGGCAAAGGTATAGAGAACAAAGTTTATTAGTGGTTACCAGGGCAGGAGAGACAGAGAAAGAAGGAGTCATTGTTTTGGAAGTACTGAGTTTCTGTTTATGGTGATGGGAAATTTGGCAATGATTATGAGTGATGGTTGCACAACATGACTAATATAATCGGAATCACTAAATTGTGTGCCTGAAAAATTTTGAATTAGTAAATGTTGTGTTATATACATATTTACAGCACTAAAAAAAAAAAACCCTCAGGCACCAACTGCTTTTTCTCCAAGTAACAATAAGGCCTCCCTGATGTCAGCAGCCTAAAGTTTCTAAGCATCACCCCCATCTGTAAGTATGTGGTACTGTGGTGGCTTGCGTGTTGCTCTGATGCTGGAAAGTATGCCACCAGTATTTCAAATACCAGAAGGGTTACACCATAGCGAACAGGTTTCAGCCAAGCTTCCAGACTAAGACAAACTAGGAAGAAAGGCCTGGAAATCTATTTCTGAAAATTAGCCAATGAAAACCACGTGGATCACAATAGAATATTGTTTGATATAGTGCTGGAAGATGAATTCCCTAGGTTAGGAGACACTCAGTATATTCAGTGCCTGCAACAATGGACTTGAGCATACCAACGGTCATGGAGATGGTAAAGGACCAGGCAACATTTCTTCCTGTTATGAATGGGGTCCCTGTGAGTTGGAGCTGATGTAACAGCAACTAACAACATTTTTAAACATTTCTTTAAACAGAAGTGCACAGCACAGAGTTTGGGCAAGTTCTTCCTGAAGAGTCATATGGCAAGGTCAACAGTGCAGCACAAAATTAGGCTTCTCAGTGGCTCCAGATCCTCATGGGTTTTCCCTGTCACTGGCAGCTGCACACCCCCCTTAGGGGATGCTGAGGATTAGAGGAAGATGCAATGAGATAAACTGCATCTGCTCCTACTCTGTGTGGCCATTTCCCTTTTGCTAAGTTTTTGTGTTTTGGGGGAATTAAATTGTAACTCTCTCTCTTCCTAAGAGTGTGTGTGTGTGTGTGTGTGTGTGTGTGGTCTCTTCAATTGTGGTTCACTAAATGCTGCGTTTGGTGTCGTAATGGGGATTGGCTCCACTCCCACCTCCCACCCTCACCTCAATTGCATTTTGGAAGGGCATCAAAAGCCAAAGAAGACAATGTTGGCGACTCCCAGCTAGAAACAAAATAGTCTTTGTGTCACCGAGACTGTTGTGTTTGTAGAATTAACCCAATTTTCTCCTAATCCAACTGGCCCTGACCAGTGGTTAATTAAAGAGATCTGAGATGAGGGTAGGGTGACCCCAGACAAGGTTCCCATGTTTCTCAGAACCACATAGCCAAAGTGGCTTGGGTATCCAAGGATCCCCAAAGTGAGGGGAGAACTAAAGTTTGTGTCATGGACCAGGAGTCTCAAGTGAACAGCAACATGTGACATATGGGGTTGTATTAGGAAAGGTAGAGACATTGACCAGCTACGATCAAGCCCTCCTCAGACTTGTGATTTGAGACTTCCGTTCAGAAATTGAGTAACTGCCGATATTTTTGATGGAATCAGGAGGGAGAGTGGACCTGAGAAATGTCTCAATTGACTTGGCTCAGTTTAAAAAAAAAGAGGGGCAGATTACAAAGAAAAATAAAACTTTTAATGACTACAGTATTATTTTTTTCTTAAAAAACTAATTACATGTATAATACATGGATACATTCTCAGGAAATATTCAAACTATACAGACATATAGAGTGTACAACCATAAAGTTCCTCTTCACATCTGTTACCAACCCCCCAACACACCCAGAGGTAACCGCAGGTACATGTTACTTGTCTGCACAGTCCTTTTTATGTGTATTTACAAGTATTTTAACAGTATTACTTTTAAGTAGAGTTTCTGTTGTAATGTTTGGGAGCCAGTCTTTCCGTTCTTTTCACATTAGAACTTCTAGCTTCAGAGAAAAGAGCACTGTCCTTAAAATGGCATGGCTTGGTGAAACTCACTGAGGCTTTGAGAAGACAGAGCCTCAGAAACTCCTTTCTGTTTAGAAGAGGTGCTTGATCTCTTCTGAAAATTAAAAATTTCAGTACTATTTTTACAATTTCTTTGAGTCTATAGTTTTTGTTTTTGTTTTTTTTTTTATAGTTACTTCACAATAGTAAAGGTTTTTTAATTTTCTAAAAAAATGGCCAGCCTGGGGTTCACCATACTTTCTTTTCCCTGGCTCTGAATTCTGGAAGCAGGTGTTGAGCTGGAACCTCCACCAGCCTGGGCCCCTGGGTAACTGTGATGAGCAGATCCTCCTTGCCCACCCACAATGGATACATAACATATACAAGGAATAAAATGTGTTGTGTTAAGGAAAAAAAAAAGGAGGGGGTAGGCAAAAAATAAACTAGAAACTATGGCTCCTATCTTGAGCCCTCTCTGTCTTGGGTCACTCATTCTAGGCAAAGCCAGCGGCCACATTGTGAGGACACTTGGGCAGCTTATGGAGAGGCACAATGGTGAGGAACCGAGGTATCTGGCCAACAGTCAGCACGAGCGAGCTCAGAAGCAGACCCTCATCTTTCAGAGCCTTCAGATGACAGCAGCCATGGCCAGCAGCTTGACTGCAACCTCAAGGGAAACCTGAGCCTGAACAATCCAGCCAAGCCACTTGTGGATTCCTGACCCTGGAAACCGCATGAGACAATAAATGTTTGCTGCTTAAAGCTCCTAAATTTTGAGATCATTTGTTATGCAGCAAAATACAACTAATACACCCTGGTGGGGCCGCATTATGACTCCCCGACCTAGGAACTTTTGCTTTCGTAGGCAACTTCGAAAATATACCACATTAGTATAAAGACAAATATAATCTGGGCTAACTTAAGTATTATACAGTCAACCCTCAGTACCCCAGGGGGGATTGGTTCCAGGGCCCCCACAGATACCAAAATCCTTGGATACTCAGGTCCTTTATATAAAATGGCGTAGTATTTGCATATAACCTATACACATACTTCCGTATGCCTTAAATCATCTCTAGATTACTTATAACACTTAATATAATGTAAATATTCTGTGAGTAGTTGCTTCATCACAACTGACTTGCTCTGGAAGATAGCCTTTCTCTTCTGTGAATTTCTTGAGCTCTTTCTTCGGGGAACACTGATGCTGCCCGGGCATCAGCCATTGCCAGCTGGCCTGTGATCTTGAAGTTCTTGAGGCTAGAGCACTTTATAGAGCTAGCCAGCCAGTCCTCACTAGCACGACCCTCTTTCTTCTTGCTCTCCTCAACCCTCTCACACTTAGCCTTTGAGGGATTGCTTTGACTACGTAATGACTTTTTTGTTTTTCACGGAAACAAAGAATGCACGCAAGTATCAAACGAACAAGATGCCAGATCTCAAGAAATCTAGCAGCCACTCCGACATGAAGAAAACTGGAAGTGGAAAGGGGCAGCGGACTCAACAGATTATTCTTAAAATAGCTTATTTTTGCAAATTTTACAAAAATACATGACTATGTGAGTACTTTGCAAGGACTGCTCCCAGGACCTTGCAAGGAGTCCATGCAAATGAAGGCCCTGAATTTCAAGCTTCATTAGCTTCAAGGTAAATCCACATCTGGATGTAAATTATTATTTTCTAACTATGGGCACATATTATCTTGAAAATAACAGATGGTAGAAAGAAAAAAAAAGTACGATAAAGAGCTAGTGAGAAAATATCTGGATTGTATATAACAAATAAAACATTAATATCCAGAATATATATTTTTAAACTACATCACCTCAATTTTAACCTCAATTAGGGGGACATAATTTTTTTTTTTTTTTTAATTTAGTGATTCAGTGGTGGAATTTTCACCTTCCATGCTGGAGACCAGGATTTGATTCCTGGCTAATGCACCTCAGGTGTAGCCACAACCTGTCTGTCAGTGGAAGCTTGCTTGTTGTTCTGTTGCTAAACAGGTTTCAACAGAGCTTCCAGACTAAGATAGATTAGGAAGAAAGGCCTGGAGATCTGCTTCTGAAAATCAGCCAAATGAAAACCCTGAGCATCACAATGACCCTATCTGCAACCGATTAAGGGGATGGTCAGGATGGGCAGCATTTGGTTCCACTGCGAATGGGGTTTCTATGAGTAGGGAGCCGACTTGATGGCAGCTAACGACAACACATAAATTAGAAAAAAAAAACAACCAAATAAGCCAATGGAAAAACGGACAAGTTATGGCATGACAAAAGGGTTATAAAAAGAGACATACAAATGATCAAAAACAAAAGAAAGGATGTTTTCAGTAACCAGGGAAGTGCAAATTAATGTACAACAAGAAACAGTAACCTGGGATATGTATTCCTAAAAATCACCACTTTATGGGATACTGCACAATATAAATAACAAGCTTATGGGGGGAAAGGAGGGTTATGAGTGTAACATTCAAATCCTGTAGTCTAAAAAAAGTAATTAAAATAGAACAAACTGCCCAATAAAAATGTTACTACAGTTTTAAACATCTTAAATTTCCAAAAAATAACAGCAAATACAGGACTTGGTACAAATGCACGTGGCTGCTAATTGAAAAGTTGGAGATTTGAGGCCACCCAGGGACACCTTGGAAAAAAGACCTGGAGATCTATTTATGAAGTATCAATCAGTGAAAACCCTATGGAGCACAGTCCTACTCCGACACACACAAGGTGTCACCATGAGTGGGAGTCGACTCAACGGCAGCTGGTTCTCGGTTGTCTTGATTAAAGACATAAAGTTTGCTTGGTGAAAATGGATGTGGTGAATGAAGTGTGATAGTTTCCAAATAACAGAGAAGGAGGTACAGCAAATGGGAACATCGTGTTTAAAGACAAATGTTGTGTTGCCAGAAGTGGATAACTGTGGCTCATTTTCCTATTTTTCTTTCTTCTACTCTTGATTAAAAGGGAAATGTGGCTTTTTTCTCTTTTTTTTCCAACTTCCTCCTTTCACAAAGAAGCAGCTTGCATGGCTCCAAATAAAACTAGATTTCACAAAATGCTAGCCTGCAGCATTTGACTTTACGGTTGTTATTTTCAGTTTCAACCTCACTAAAAGCAGGGAAACTGTGACAAGCTCTCCTTTCTTCCTTTGGCAGCATTGTCTCTGAAGGTTCAAATGGATTCCTCTAGACCTGTTGCTCATGTCAGAATCACATGCATTTTTTATCATCTCTTTGGAAGTATTTTTTTATTTTAAGATTCTTCTCAATTCTTGAGCTTTCCATTTTTGTTTATTACTTGGATTCTTAAAACCAGCATGCTTACCCATGTTTGGGATTCTGTGTTAAACATTTTTTTTTTTTTTGACTGTTTAGCTTGAAGTAACTATCTACTCACCCAAACCAAACCAAACCCACTGCCTTCAAGTAGATTCCGACTCATGGCAACCCTATGGTATAGGGTAGAACTGCCCCGTGAGGTTTCCAAGGATGTAAGTCTTTATGGAAGCAGACTGCCTTTGAGTCAATTCTGACTCATAGCGACCCTATAAGTCAGAATAGAACTGCTCCATAGAGTTTCCAAGGAGTGCCTGGTGGATTTGAACTGCCAGCCTTTTGGTTAGCAGCTGTAGCACATAACCACTATGCTACCAGGGTTTCCAGTGTATTACCAAAACCAGGAAATTGACATTGGCACACATATTACCCATTTTTATCAAGGGAATTAAACAAACTTGGGACAGCAGTATGATACAACCGCAGAGAAGGGAAACGGAGGCAAGAGAAAGATGAAGGGTATGTGTGATTATGTGTGTTGTATATTCCTTTATGGATCACTATGTTCAACTAGGTGATGTTTTATGTGTTCGTCTGGTGACACTAGCAAAAAGTATAGTCGCCTCCTTCTCATGACAGGGATTACAAGGTGGGCCAATTCCTGAGAGGAGTGGGACTCTCGGCCAGAAGACTTCCCAGTGGCTTTGCCAAACTTTCCTTGGAACTGCACTGCAATCTATGAGACTTCCATCCACAGTTCCCTCCTTCCTTCTCTCTGTTTTTCACTTGGGGTTCCACCTGTGTCAGAGTCTAATGATTCTCCCAGCCTCTCCTGGCTCTCTCCATTTTCTTTCACAGATATTTCTCCTAATAAATTTCTTGCATATTTAATCCTCCCTTGATGTCTCCTCCTCATAAGACTCAGACTAACACATATTTTGGTGGTTCTATTCCCCTTCTTATCTGTGGTGTATGAACAAATTTAAACACCACAGTCACATTACAGAAGAGATTGTACCATTTCCATCCTCCTCATAACTTTTGCAAATCCAGATTTTACTTCCTTCTAATCTCATCTATCTTATAAGTAACGCCTCATGAGCCATCTTGGTTCCATCTTAAAATGATTTGGATGCCCCACTGCTAGCTCCTACAGGAAACTAAATTACACTAAACAAAACCTGAATTTTGGGGTCTCACAGGCATAGGGACATTTCATAGGAAGCATGTGTCAGTCATTTCTTTGCTTTCAACCCCATGTCCACTTCCTTCCTATTTTCCAAGTGAGGTGTTCTCAGCTCTGGACAGGTGACCTCCATATATAGACTCCTGGGAAGTTTAGTCCTATCCTTTCTTCCTCACCCTGCCCCAGTCTAGTGATTTTCCCTAAAAATGATACAAATGAATGAATAAATAAGTATTCTCTGTAGGTAGCCTCTCCAATAGGGATTATACCTCAACATAAAGAAAATAAAGATCCTCACAACTGGACCAATAAGCAACATCGCAATAAATGAAGAAAACATTGGAGTTGTCAAGGATTTCATTTCACTTGGAATCACAGTCAATGCCCATGGAAGCAGCAGTCAAGAAATCAAACAACATATTGCTTCAGGCAAATCTGCAGCAGAAAACCTTGTTAAACGTTAAAAAGCTAAGATACCACTTTGAGGACTAAAGTGCACCTGATCCAAGCCATGGTATTTTTCTATCACCTCATATGCATGGAAAGGTTGGACAATGAATAAGGAAGACAGAAGAAGAATTGATGTCTTTGAATTACAGTGCTGGCAATGAATATTGAGTATACCATGGACTGCCAGAAGAACAAACACACCTGTCTCAAAAGAAGTACAGCTAGAGTGTTCCTTAGAAGTGAAAATGGAGCGACTTTGTCTCATGTACTTTGGACATATTATCAGGAGGGACCAGTCCCTAGAAAAGGACATCATGCTTGGTAAAGTAAAAGGTCAATGAAAAAGAGGAATACCCTCAATGAGATGGACTGACACTGCGGCTACAACACGCTCAAACATTGCAACAATTGTGAGGATGGTTCAGGACCAGGCAGTGTTTTGTTCTGCTGTACACAGGGTTGCTATGAGTCAGAACTGACTGGACAGCACCTAACAATGACGTATGAGTTGGAATCGACTCAATGGCACTGGGTTTGGTTTGGTTTTGGTTTAACAACAATTACACGGGTGAAATCTGATAGAAGGTGGCTTGGCTTCCAAGATTCAAGAAGCTTTAAAAAAGTTCAGTCTGGGATTCCTTATGAAAACCTCAGCAGAGCAAATTTGTGGTTAAGAGCTACGGCTGCTAACCCAAAATGTCCGCAGTTCGAACCCAACAGATGCTCCGTGGAAACCCTATGGGGCAGTTTTACTCTGTCCTATAGGGTCGCTATGAGTCAAAATTGACTTGACAGCAATGGGTTTGGTTTTGGTTTGGTTATATGGTAAATAACTATTTTCGCTGCACATCTGTAAATACCCAGGTCAAATTTAATGAAACCAGCCTTATTCTTTGATAAAGAAAAATCTTTTATTGAGATTATTTTTGACCAAAAGAGAGGTAACTGTAGAGACAAATTTTGTGTTTCAATGGGAAACAGTACTATAGCACACCCTTCCAAGTTATCAGATTGTACCCTGTTCATTGTCTTTGCACATCTTTGTAAAATGGAAAAAGCAGATATACAAGCTTTGTCTTTTCTGGTGGTGATTTAATTGGACTGGACCTGCTTAGACCTGCTTACCTTACCCAAATTGTGGATCTCTACTGGATTTTCAATTCTTCTGTTTGTTTTCAATATGTGGCTACAATTTTCCAAACTAGTTTTCAACTTTTTCCCTTTTGTCTGATGTAGAAATGGTTTTTGCAGGAACATGTTTAGTCATCAAGAACTAAAACCTGACTCTCCAGATCCCTATTGAGACACTAGGTGCCCTTGCAGCTGGCCGTTGTCCCTAGGATCTGAAGAAGCCATGTGAGCTGATGCCTGAGGACTTGATATAAACCTTGATAGACTCAATACCACAGCGGACCATGAATTCTTTCTGAACAAAGCCAATGGCTGGACCACTAAGGAAGTTGGTGAAATGCTTGCCTTTATATAAGAGATCTCAGAAGAAAGGCCTGGCAATCTACTTCTTGAAAAACCAGCCAATGAAAATTCTATAGAACATACTTCTACTCTGACACGTACAGGTCACCATGAGTTGGAATCAACTCACCTGGTACTGGTATACAAGAGGTAACCAAGGCTGTGTACAACATCTCCAAAAGCATCAACATTCTAGCTTGAGAGTTTTAATAAACTCAACACATGGTGGTATATGACCAAATGATTTTCCTCCATTGATGTCTTGAAATCCCCTGGACTGGTTACCCTCACGGCTCAACTCCTGGCTCTTTACTTTATACAAAAAAAAAAAAAACTTTTATATTAATATTTCTCTTTCTTGATTTGGGCATCCTAATTTTAAGATGCCTTATCTCCAGGAACATTAAGCAACGTTTTGTTACCACTTCTTAACAGACTGTTCGATTGTTTTTGTAAGAACGATGCCAACAAGAGTCCTTGAGAGACTATTCCCTAGACTCCGTTTCGCCACCCCTCTCGGGAAGTTTATGATTGCTTCTGAGTTGTTCAGCAATGAATAACATTCATTTTGAACAAAAAGAGGGGACTGACAACATTAAACTTTACCTGTCCCTGAGCTCCCAGAAAAGAGTGATGGTTTCAAAATTCCCCAAACTTCTGTGCTCTTCTGGGAAAGAGCCAACCACAAAGGACAACCTCCCCCTATGTATTCCTCCGACAGGACACGCAGATGGTATCATTTCTAGCCTATCAAATTGGCAATACTTAATATGACAAAACAACACATTCTGTTAGAGAGGCTGTGGGGAGATAGGAGCTCTGGTATGTAGCTGATGGGATCGCAAACTGATCCAACTTTACTGGAGGGGCGATATGGCAAGACCCAACAAAACTACATATGCGTTTACCTTTTGAACCAGCAAGTCTACATTCAGGAATCACGGAAGATACACATCCAATGCATTCGAAAATTCTTACGTGCAAAGTTACTCGTCGAGGCGCCGTTTGTAATTGAAAACACAATGGAAAACTATGCAGCTTTAGAGAAGACGGGAAAATGCCTGTGAAATTATATGGAGTCTTTCCAGGCTATACTGTTCAGTGTAAAAAAGAAAAGTTCAAAAATATATCTATAGTATGCTACCTTTCACATAAGAAAGAAGGTAAGAAAATATGCATGTATCTGCTTATTTGTACAAAAATATATATAAGTATGATAAACCAGACATTAAAAAGATTGGTTACCTACAGAGAATGGGTGGAAAGGACGGGAGAATGGGAACGGGCTAGCAGAAATGAGGAGAAACAGTCTTTCCTTAACAATGTTGTTATCTAAGTAAGAACACTTTTTTTTTTTTTTACTGTTCTGACTCTTAGAACCACAGTAATATTTCACGTGTTGTTGTTAGTTGCTGTCTAGTCGATCCCAACTCATGGCAACCCCATGAGGAGAGTAGAACTGCTCCACAGGGTTTTCAAGGCTGTGAACTTTTGGAATCAGATCACCAGGGCTTTCTTCCAAGGCTCCTCTGGCTGAGTTCAAACCACCAACTTTCCGGCTAGTAGTCAAGCATTTTAACCTTTGTGCCACTCAGGGACTCCTACTATTTCAGGAAATACAGCTAAAATCATTCAGAATGTCAGGGGACCCTAAAGTGGAAATACGAACAGTTCCAAATGAACCTAACTATATTAAAAATGAATAATATAACTATACCGAAGGGGGTGGGGAAAATTAAGTAAATTTAGAAAACATGATTTTGACTTGATACTGTAAGGCTAAAGGAACTGTACACGAACACTGTAATTAGTAAATTTGTTTCTAATAGGGATATGGGTTAGCCACTCTGAAACTATATTACATGTATACTGTAAGTGAATAAATAAGCAAACCTTGATACAGAGAGTCAGGTTTTTCACCGTCTGAGAAAGATATTACAAATCAGAAGAGGAAAAGCAAGAACGAACCCCGAGTTAGATTGGAGTAAGAGGTATCTGTCTATCTACCAATCTACACACACATGTGTGTGTACATATATACACATATAGGAGCCCTGGTGACATAGTGGTTAAGAGCTTGACTGCTAACCAAAAGCTTGGCAGTTCAAATCCACCAGGCGCTCCTTGGAAACCCTATGGGGCAGTTCTACTCTGTCCTGTAGGGTTGCTATGAGTCAAATCCACTCAATGGCAACGGGCTTGGTTTTGTTTTTTTTTAATGTACATACACACACATATCAAACCTGTAAGAGTCAGAACCAGATGGGACTGCCTAGTTTTTCCAAGTTTCACAAGTTTTCCGCCTTCGACAGGATGCAGTCTCACCACTTTTTTATCACTCGTTTTAGCGGAAAATGTGTTTTCCTTCTCTGACAGGTTTCCAACTTACACAGGTTTTGGCTTTTGCAGGTTTTACTGTATATGTACATGTCTGCATATATATATCTAATGATATATATAAATATATGTGTATATAAATGACTGATATAGATATGTGTATGCATGGGTTAGTACACATAAAAAAAATTTTTTTTTTTTTTTACACGCAGTTAATTGTTCCGTTTGCTGGAGGGCCTAGAAGCAATGGCACCTTAGTAGCAATGAGTACATTAAGCGCTCAGATCCTGGTTTCAAAATATCATTCTCAAGTAACAGAAACCATAACTCTTTTGAGAAGTGGTTGATTCTAGAGCTGGAGCAGGCAAAATATAAGATGAACTCGGAATATCTTGTGGTGCTCAAAAAAGTATGGCGCCATGTCAAAAGAACATGAAACCAACTTGAAGGAGCTCCCGATGGCCAAAGCAACAAAATAAATGATGACAGCATTGAATTATAACCCATAGAATAAAATAAATGAGTCCACACTGATGTACATAAATATATAAATACATGGAAAAAGGAAAAATCGTTCTTACAGAAGAAATGCAATTAATAAATGTAGAAGGCATGGAAGAAATAGGAAAAAAGAGTAATAAATGTCGTAGGCAAGCCATCAATGGATGGTAAAATTAGTGTTTTAAAATATAAAGAGAAAGAGGTTATTAAAGTATCTCCCCAAGGATATTTATTATTTAAGAGGAAAATAGTAATTTTACAGTGGAGAAACTGGTAGACATCACCATGACCAGTGATCCAGGTTAACATCTCCAGTAATAAGACATATGGACACCACATACCTCCTGACACGATCCATGGAGAAGGGTACAATTTCACTTCTGTGCTATTTCAATTCATCTAATCATGAGAAAACATCTGACAAACTCAAACTGTGGTACATTCTACAAAATAACTGATAAGTATAGTTTTCAAAAGCGTCAAGGTCGTGAAAGACAAAGAAAGACTGGGAAACTGCCACAGATTGGAGGAGACTAAAGAGAGATGACAACTAAATGCCATGTGAGATCCTAGATTGGGTCCTGGAACAGAAAGGGACCTTGGTGGAAATTCAAATAATGTTAGGAGACTTAGTTCATAGCATTTTACCAAAGTTAATTTCCTGGTTTTGATAATTGTATAATGGTTACATGAGATGTTAACATTACAGGGAGCCGAGTGAAGGGTACACAGGAATTCTCTGTACAATTTTCACAACTTTTCTATAAGTCTAAAATAATTCAAAAAGGAAAGTTAAAACAAAATGAAACCCTTGCTGGACCTGAGTTTCTGTATCTGTAAAATGAATGTGTTTGTGGGGCAAACATGAGCACTCTATCCATCAACACATTTGTTTGAACAATAACGATCATCTTGATTCACTAAAACACTGTTTTGTTTCAAGTGAAGACGGGACTCCATCTTCATACTTCACTGTACGCATATTATTTTGAAGCAGTTGCTGGGGTTCATACTATTTTAAGAAATGTGCCAAATCCCACCTCAAGGCTGAGAATTTTCTTACCTAGCTTAAGGCAATGCTCCAGATTGAATAAGATCAGAAATTAATCATGGAACAATTTAATCAATTAGTCCTATCCTATAGCATTATCGAGGAGCCCTGGTGGCATGGTGGTTAAGCTCTTGGCTGCTAACCAAAAGCTCATTGGTTTGAACCCACCACCCACTCTGAGGGAGAAAGATGTGGCAGTCAGCTTCCATAAATATTTACAGCCTTGGAAACCTTATGGGGCCACTCTACCTTGCCCTATGGGAGTTGAAATAGATTCAATGGTAGTGGGTTTGGTTTTGGTATGGCAATATCAACATTAATGTTAACAGCCACCATTTCCTGAGGCTCTGCTCTGTGCAGGCATGCCACGAGGCTGAGTACAGAGCCCTTCAATTCCTTATTGCCACGTGGTTGAGAGATTGCTACTGACCGCATTTCCCCAGCAAAGGAACCTGGGGCTCTGAGGGAATCAAGCAGTCTGTCCAAGGAATGAGTGGAAAACCCAGGATGCGAACACAAATCTTTTTGGGTGCAAAGCATGTGATCTTCCCACCATACAATTCCAGGTCTTGAGATACAAGCTGAAGAAAACTTCCAAAAAAAGGAAGTCAGTCCCTCACCTCACACCTTTATCTCTGAATAGTAATAATAGGGAGAGAAATAAAAATACAGCTTAGATGGCTCAGACCTTCTTCTCAAACCAAAGGTTTGAAAAACAGTAGGGAGAGGGTTAACCTCATGAGCTCTGTGAATATCAAAAAAGCCTTCGAATTAACAGATACATATTTAAATAAATAAAATGACTTTCCCATTCACACCATCCATATTGAACCACAGGAGAAAATACCCCCTGTATTATTCACCACATTCCTATGATTTTGGAAGGAAGGGTTCGTCTAGAAAGACAGCAAAAGTCTTTCTCTACAGTTCCTACACGCCGCATGGTGGAATGCTTTTATACAACACTGCCATCTACAGGAATGATGCAGGATTACAGCAAGTCATTTAGAGATTTTCGAAGTCTTAAGTTTGCTGATTCACTTACTTTTAAACCTAGCTCAAGTATTTTAAGATCTCTAGTTTTTAGTGTCAGTTGGGAAACCCCGGTGCCATAGTGGTTAAGTGCTACGGCTGCTAACCTAGAGGTCGGCAGTTCAAGTCCGCCAGGCGCTCCTTGGAAACTCTATGGGACAGTTCTACTCTGTCCTATACATAGGGTCGCTAGGAGTCGGAATCAACTCGACGGCAATGGTTAGGGGTTAGTGCCAGTTGGAGCCCTGGTGGTGGTGCAGTGGTTAAGAGCTCGGCTGCTAAACAAAAGATTGGCAGTTTGAATCCATCAGTTGCTGTTCGGAAACCCTATGGGGCTGTTCTACTCTGTCCCATAGGCTGTTCTACTCTGTCCCATAGGGTTGCTATGAGTCCGAATCGACTAGATGGCAATGGATTTGGAGATTTAGTATCAATTGGTGTTATTAACAGCTTTATTTTATTAATATATTTCCACAGGGCACTGAGTATGCTCTAAAACCTGACACCAGCCTCTCAAAGCTTTCACACCAGATCAAATAAATAGAAACAGATGGGTATCTGGAAGTCAAAGTTTCTTTTGAACTTGGAAAAAAAAAAAAAATTAGATACGTAAATATTCAGATGGGCTGCCTTAGTTTCCTAGGGCTGCCAAAACAAAATACCATAGCCCTGATTCTACTTCTAAACCCAGACGTAACCCAAACTTTAACCTGACTCTAACACTAATCTAGGCCTAACCCTAGCACTAATTCTACCCTAACCCTAGACCTAACCCAAACCCTGACATTAACCCTAACCACCTACCACAACATGAGTGGCTTTAAAGAACAGGAATTTATTTTCTCACAGTTCTGGAGGCTGAAGTCTGTATTCAGGGCATCGGTAGGGCTATGCTCTCCCTCTCTGTCAGCTCTAGTGAAAGACCCTCCTTACCGCTTGCAGCTTGTGTCAACCCCAGACGTCTCTTGGCCCTCTGGAGGATCCTCACATGGTCTTCCCTGTGTGTATGACTGTCTCCCTGTCTATCCCTCTCTTTTAGAAAATGCCACTCAGAAGGCATTAGAATTAGAACCCACCCTATTCTGGTGTGACTTCATTAACTGAAAACATCTGGAAGGAAAAACCCCTATTTACCCAAACAAGGTCACAATCACCTGTGAGGGGTCAGGACTTCAACTATTATCTTTTGGGGGCACACAATTCAATCCATAACAGAGACCAAAGAGAAATACAATCACCAGTTTTCTTCTGTTTGAAAATACTATCCTTTGGGAGTTCGTTGTACTTTTATTGTTTACAATTATAAAATCATATCTACTGTCCTGTAAACCGTTTCTCTCATTTAATAATAAATGGGATCACCATCGTTCCAACGTTTTAATCCTCAGGGTTTCGGTCACTGCACGTGACCATTTCATTTCTGTTTCAGCTGGTCCAGAGGCTCTCAGGACATCTCTAAGCAGAGACTTGGGTTTGTCACGGGTGTTTATACTTTCAATTAGCCCTAAAATACCTTCTATTAACAAGAAGGCAAAGGAACCAGAAGCTATTTCTCAATGCTTTAGGGTCCCTCCCCCTACCCTCTACTTCAAACTGTCTTTCCCGTGAAGGAGGGGCAGTGAGGTGTAGGAGAAGTGAATCACAGAACAGAAAATAAATGAAAAGACCAGTTTCAAGATGCTTTTCTGCTGTGAGCCGTGAGTTCTTGAATATTTAGAAGCTGTAGTGACCAAGTTCGAAAAGACTAATTTCAAATTTAAGATGAACATGCAAGTCATTGGAATTATTTTGAACCGCTCTGCTTTTCACAGAGAAGCTTGTAAGCCACAGGCCATCAAATAAGTCCCTCTAAAACTATTCTAAATTCTAGGAAGAGCAATATTATTATTATTAATTAAGAGTTACTAATAGCAGGAATACTCAAATTATATGGGTTCAATTTACTTGGGTTGCCTTTCCTCTTTCTGCACTTGGAAAATCTGAGGACAGTGAGTATATGCCTATTTTATAGAACCTGGACTATAATTTTAATTTTAAAAGCATGCTATAGGTTTATGGTTGTTTTATATCTACTTTTTTTTTCTGACACATTTTGAGTTATATCTGTAATTTATTTGATTCTGAGGCCCTTTTCAGGAATACAATCTCCAATTAGAACATCATTCCTATGGAACATATGTAACACTTGGCAATCAGTTACCTCACAGTGTGGTTTCCAGGAGACCATTGTGGAAATAAAAAGTAGTAGCTGTCTGTACTTGACTTTGGCATTATATGAGGACAAACATGATTCCTCACATATTACAGAAGGAAATCAAGTCTCAGAGTTGGAGGGACTTCGTCTCATAAGAAGCTGATCAGAAGATGAGAAACTAGCTGGTATCTCAGTCTGTCTTCCACAGTATCCCTCTTAATTTATATTCTTGGCCAGTCCTTGAGCTAGGTAATCGTCAAGAGTATGGACTAAGCTGCCAGGCTGCCTGGGTTTAAGTCTAAAATATGTCTAGGCTCTGTATTTTACTAGCTATGTGGTAGTGGGCAAATTATCAAACTCTTTTTTACTCAGTATTCTCTGTAAAATGGGATGGTGATAATAGTGGTACATTACCTCGTAGAATTATGACGATGGCCATAACAATTAATAAAGCATTTGGATAGCGCCTACAGATAAAAAATCCTCAATAAATATTACAGCTACTATTACTTAGATGGGAAACCCTGGTGGCGTAGTGGTTAAGTGCTACAGCTGCTAATCAAAGGGTCGGCAGTTCAAATCCGCCAGGCGCTCCTTGGAAACTCTATGGGGCATTTCTACTCTGTTCTATAGGGTCACTATGAGTCGGAATCGACTCGACGGCACTGGCTGGGAGATTACTTAGATGGTCAGTGAAATAAATTGTCATATACCTGGAAACGTCACCAATGGTATTAACACAATTTAGATGACAACAATAAAATCAACAATTGTCTTTGATGAGTGCCTACTATGTACCAGACATGTTACATGTATTATTTTTTTAATCTCCACTTTAGAGATAGTGTCAACGAACAAGGGTTCTTGTCCTGTCCTATTAGCCAATTGAAATAAGACAGGCACCATACCACCAGCTGTAAGGAAAACAGAAAGTAGAAATTTATTGTCTGTGCAGACAAGGAGCAATGTGGGGTCTTGTGACCATAAGACCACGTGCTTGCTGTCTGAGGGCGTTTGGGAGCTTTTTATTTCCAGTGGCATATGGGCGTTGGGTTTGTTGCCCAGAACTCTCCTCCCTTAGCCCTCCCATGTCCACATTTGGAGGTCCAGATGTTGAATCATGTTGGTGATGTTCAGGTCTAAGGACAGACTGAGGACACAGCTCTTCAGGTCCTGCGCATGCACCAAAATCTTGGTTTGTGCAAGTGCAGGATCCTGGCACCAAATTCAAACTGTGGTTATGGCCACAGCATGGTTGGGCCAAACCGCAGTTAGAAGCTGTGGCTTGGTGGCCTGCAAGGGGGAGGCGGGGAACCATGGTGGAGCGGGAGGATGTCTCAGCAGAGGCTTAAATTCCCCCCTCTAACAGGTTCCTTTTAATCTTATAAGGGGTTTAAGGCCAAAGGTCTCATCTTCTGTAGCTTCTTCCTGCTGGCTAGGGGCACTGGCATAGAGCTGGGCTCTAGCTGGATCTTGCTCAGGGAGAGGGGGTGGTATCCCCGTTGCAGCATCATTTGCAGGTATAACTTCGCAAGCCTGGAAGACACAAACCTTACTAAAAGGTTGAACAAACAAGGCCTGAATATAAGCAGCAGGACTACCAAGGCCAAGGATCTTAGAAGGGGAAGACACCATGTTAAGTTCAGAATTGTTGCCTTTACTATACCCCAGATATCTTGTGAAGTTGGGCCTTGGTTGAACTTGTGTAGCCATTTATTATGAAGGGACTTGAGTCTTCAACAAGGGCCCAGGAGCCCTATTATTTCACCTGTCCCAGTTAGGATTAAACCCAGTGCCCTCTTCATTCTACAACCTGAGGCTTGCCTGGAAGCCAAGTACATGTAGACACAGGTACCTGAGAGAAACAAGAAGCCTCGGGAACATTGACCAGTGGTTGTGACAGGGCTGATGTAAGAAGCTGTCCATCCACAGCCAGGACGACAACAAGCTGGGCTGCGGTCACCCAGGCACAAGCCACACTCACTCAGATACATCTACCCGGGGACACAGTGATGGCACAGCCACCGCAGGTGGCACCAGCTCGTTCGAGCCAAGTGCCGCTCCACAAGTTCAGGGCCAGGGGACCACAAAGCCCAGGTAGGCACACTCGGCACTTGGGGCTTTGGTTTTTTTTTTTTTTTTTTTTGTGGCATTGTAAATGTATTTCGGGGGTAAATGAGTGTGCCCAGCGGTGTAGGCCCCATGTTGTTGGGTAAGCAATAGGCAAGGAGCAAATAAAAAGTTCTTGGGAAATTCTTGGATATTTTCTCTCAGTAGGTATCTCCATGTAATGGACTTGGTTGGTCAGATCAGTCTGGAGATAAGTTGTCTCATTCTAATTGCCTGGGGTTTTAGCAATGGAGTCAGTGAGACCCGGGATAGTCTGTTGGAAAAAGTACCTATTGTAGTTAATGAAAGATGGGTCCAGGCGAAGACCCATAGCCCGGGGAATCTAGTGGTGTTTTCAGTAGGTGGGGGCACCTGGACCGGGACTGCCTCTACGTTGTCTTTAGTTCTGATGGGGGGATGAAGCAGACCCAGTGATCTTTTAAGTGGAGAGCGTTTGAGGTGTTTATGAGATAATTATCTCATCATTCTGGGGGCCCTCTTTTTCTTCTAGAGAGACACAGGAAATAAATAAGCAGGATATAAGGCCACATATAGGTGGTAAACTTGAACAGAGCCATGAATAACAACCTGCACAATTGCCAGGGGATGACAATCAACTGGCACAATTGTCTATCACTTTAAATCTTCTGAAGCCTGACTTTTTAAATTATTACTGTCTTGTCAGTTCTTACTGTTCTGCAGAGCTTGTTGGTTGGTATCATGAGTAGCAGCTGACTCAATGTGAGGTTGTAGATCTACTTTCCCTTTTTGGCAATCTCGATTGCAGTGCCGGGAGTTTGTTCTCCTGTCAGGTGTATAGTGCTCTAGGTCTTGACACGGAGAGAGAGACTTCAGGTTGTGGAAGAGTCTGTCACGACGTGTACCTGTAAAGAGAGTCAAGCACTCCCGCCACAGAATACAAATATTGTTTAATAGCGAGCTGGCTTTGTGCATGTCTCTAGCCTCCAAGGTATCCTCAGGACCCAGAGTAATGAAGCCCTCCAACAAGTTATGGAGTAGGGGAAGCAGGTACATAAACTCAAAAAGGCTTACCTTAAATTTGGTTTGAGGTACAGCCCTAGTCCTGAACACAGCCAAGGGAAGGGTCTTAGCCCATGCTAATTAGGTCTTCTTGCAAGGTTTAGCCTGGTTGGCTTCAATAGTCCAGTTTACCTTTGTCTTGCAATCTTTTTGTGGAACATATTCCTGGTGCTTACTCTCCTCTAATGCCGCCAGGAAGATCTGGTTGTCTTTTTTTTTTTTTTTTTAAGTAGTGGTCTTTATTATTGAGAGGGACCATACAGAGTGACAAGTGTTCAGAGCCAGCTGTTCACAAGACTCTAAAACCTGATCCAGTAGCAGAATAAATCAATATATTTACATTTAGGTTGTTCCTAGAAATCCAGGACAGTCCAGTCCGAAGCCATCCCTCCCTTTCTTCTCTACCTTTTTACTTCTTCCTCACATTTTTTTTTCTCTTCATTCTTCTTGCTCTCTACCCTTTCACTCCTCTAAGCCTCATCAGTTGTTTTTTCCCTGTCCAGCCCCTCTTTTTGTAACTATAAATGTCTTCTGTAGCTTATGGTAAGCTAGAATCAGTCACTACTATTGGGGTCACCATTCTCACTGCTCGCTTGCCCTATAAATCGGCCCTTTGGTGGCCTTGGGCCACAACTGTATCTTTCTGTTGATGTCTTTTGCGGTGTACCACAGCCAGAGCAGCGGGGAGTGACACCACCTCAAGGTGCTGTAAAATCTGTTGGCCATGTTTGATTTCTTTACTGACCCAATTTAAAAGCTCTCTTTGCTTCCACAAAGTCTCATATACCTGTAAAACTGATAACCCGTACTCCGAATCTATATAAATGGTCACTCACTTGGACTTGGCCAGCCACAAGACCTGGATCACCACAACCAGCTCAGCTGTTTAGGCTGAGGTTCCATTTGGGGAAGTGTTTCCCTCGAGGACCTCGGTGTGGCTGACACCTGTGTAGCCCACTCTCCTTTGGCTACCCTCAACGAGGCTACTCCCACCTCTGAAGATCTCTAAACTGGCAGTTCTCAGAGGTTGATTTTGTGGGTCTGGACAGCTGGCATGGACCAGGCCCACCATCCAGACACAGTCATGGTGGATGGAGTTTCCCAGGACAGTAAGACGAGGGGTGGCTGAGTCTGGAGCGGCAACAGATTGGACCGATATGCTGGAATTACTGACTAGAGAGGTCTGGTAGTGAGTTACTCAGTACTCACTCTATGTCGGGACACTCTCTTTGTCAGTGGCCCTCTTGCTCACAATATGCACACTGGTTCTCTCCCAGCAAGGGTCAGAGCCTGACCTTGCTAGGGTCTGAGGGTCTTCTCTTCCTAGGGGGCCTATGCTGTTTCTATACTGTTGTTGCTGTTGCTGGTAGGGCAACCTGGCATTTCCTGCCTTTGTCTTCTTCCCTGTTGTTATAGAATGCCAGTTCAACTAAGTGTTCGATACTCATAGTTACTCCTCCCTCTACTTTGTGAAGTTGGTTCCCAATATCCAGGACACGCTTTCTTATAAAAATATTATTGACCATGTGAGCATTTGTTGGGTCCCTTGGATCTTGATCAGTATATTGTCTAAAGGCTCTAGAACTTTGGAGGAAGGTTGCAGGGTCCTCATCTTTACACTGGTTAATTTCATGTACTTTGTTCCAGTCTAAGAGCTTAGGCACTCCACATCTAAGGCCCACTAAAAGACAGTCCCGATATCAGGTGAGCCTACCGTATTCCACGGTGCCACTGTGGGCCCAGTGGGGTCTTGAAGGGGGAAGACGTCATCAACTGCATCTCCGGCCCATGGAGCATCATGTCGCCTCTGGGCTTCTTCTCCGGCCTTGTCTAGCACCATCTTCCTCTCTTCCGGGGGGGATGGGGGAGGAAGGTGCTTAATAGAGATTGGCAGCCTGCCCAGGTGGAATCAAAAGAGTTAAAGATGGCAGTAAACAGTTCATACAATGTCTTTGGTTTCTCTCCACATCCTGCGGTGTTATTCTTCCAATTAATCAGGTCCACTGTACTAAACAGAACCTGGCCCCAATTCGCCACTGGAGTTGTTTGGTGGAGGGGATACTGGCCGGGGGCTAGACTTCCCTGTTGGCTCTGTTCTGGCTTTGTGGCACCCAGGGCCACATTTGTCCCTCTGTACAGTGCTCCCCCCCACCAATTTGGGGCGATGGTAAGGTAAAAATCTCAGGACATTTGAACTGCCTTCCCTGGTTAATTCTCCATCCTTCCCCCTCCCCCACCCCTGACCCTCTGGCACAGGTCCCAGAGGGAGCCGCGCACGCTGCTGGAATTGTAAGGGCTGTTCTTCACTAACCCTGGTGGCAGCACGGTGGACTTTCTTTTTTTCCCCACAATTACATCCTAATTTATCTCAATTCTCTGAAGTACACCTTAAGGGTGAATGCTTTGGAATGTTTTTAGGATTATTCCTGTTCCTCCACCTACACACTCACATGAAGACACACAGACAAACAAAGAACACTAGTTTTAAACACATTCAAACAGGACGCCCCCTCCCCAACCTAGAGGAGCACCCACCAGGCAGACAAAGAATACCAAAGCAAAAAAGGGTGTTCCCTAAACCAAAAACCAAAACCAGGACTTCACCAAAATTAATGACCATAAATTAAATTACCTGTTTTCTGCTGTTGGAGAGCAGAGAGAGAGAAAGAAAGGGAAGGAGGAAAACAATGTCCTGAAAGATTGTTGCCATGGCAAGGCGACCGCTGAAGGACTTAAATGCCCTCTATCAACTACCGATTAACCTTGGACAAAGATCATCGTTGATGGCAGAGTGACGTGATATCCTTGGTTTTAGGTGAGGCAGGCGGCCCCAGCTAGGCTGAGGATTGGTCCCAGGGGCCGCGACCTCCACTTCCCTCGTTTTACAACCCTTGGGGTCGGGTCTTAGGACTGCGCTGTTGCCACCCCCTTCTTTGCCTAGCTCTCTGGGTGGACTGTATCCCCCCTCAGAGGAGATTTTAACCCCCCTTAGATGACCAGTGGAACAACCTGGTCCCGTGCACTTACCTTAACTCAGAGGCCTTTCCCATCCAGTTTCCAGTTTCTGTTTCCGGGCTGCGGTGGGGACCCGGTGGACCTTATCCAGGCAGGGATCAGGGTGACCACCTGAAACTCCTTACCGACCAAACGGGGTTGGGGTGCACCTTAAGGGGTTGTGAAGTCCGCAAGTCCTGGCCAGAGTTGCCAAAATCTGTAACCGAATGAGGGTTCTTGTCCTGTCGTATTAGCCAACCAAAATAAAATGGATGCCACACACCAGTTATAAGAGAAACAGAAAGTGGAAATTTATTGTCCGCGCAGACAAGGAGCAACGTGGGGTCTAGCGACCATAAGGCCACATGCTCACTGTCTAAGGGGGTTGGGGTGCTTTTTATTTCCAATGGCATATGGGGGTGGGGTTTGTTGCCTGGAACTCTCCTCCCTTGCCCCGCCCATGTCCACATTTGGAAGTCTGGATGTTAAATTATGTCAGTGATGTTCAGGTCTAAGGACAGACTGCGGACACAGCTCTTCAGGTCCTGCTCATGCGCCAAAATCTTGGTTCACCCATACGCAGGATTCTGCTACCAAATTCAAACTGCGGTTAGAGCCACAGTGTGGTTGGGCCAAACCACAGTTAGAAGCTGTGGCTTGGCGGGCTGCAAGGGGAGGCGGGGAACCATGGTGGAGCGAGGGGAAGTCTCAGCAGAGGCTTCAATAGCAAACAGGAATCTCAGAGAAATTAACTCCGCTAAGGTCATACAGCCAGTAAGTGGCAAGGCCTGGCTTAAAATCCAGGCCCCTTCAATGCTAAAGCCTATTGATGTTCCAACCACTAAGCTAGATGACAACTCACTAAACTCTGCTAACCTTCTTGCATTGTTTATCTGATAATAATAAGATTTTGGCTCATAGTTACAAAAAATGCATTTCTGATTGTGACATGTCACACATTTCTTGTGAAACTATAGCTTATTTTAAGATTTGTCATTCTCTCCGTGTTTGAGTGGACCTTGTGCCAGGTACTGTGCCAGGGCCTAGAGATCCAATGGTGTACAAGACATATCTCCTCATTCAAGTTGCTCACAGGCTGGTAGGGAAGTCAGATCACTATTTGGAAATTGTGGTTCATAGTGGAAAGTGTTCCCAAGCAGGGTAGAGCAAGATGTGGTGGGGACGAGTTTCCTAGATGAAAACCAACCCAGTTTTGTGGGGTCATTGGCTGGTGGGAGCACAAAAATGCTTCCTAGAGAGATGGATGGATGAGCTAAGGCCTTACTTATGCCATAATTAAGATTACATGATCTGCATAGGGTATGCACTTAGGACATGTTATCTCATTTAACCCCTGCTGCAGTTTTCTGGGGAGTCCCTGGGTGGTGCAAATAGTTAAGGCAGTCTGCTGCTAACCAAAAGGTTGAAAGTTCAAGTTCACCCAGAAGTGCCTTGGAAGAAAGGCCTGGTGATCTACTTTTGAAAAATCAGTCAGTGAAGAACCCTATGGAACACAGTTCCATTCTGACACATGTAGGGTCACCCCGAGTTGGAGTCAACTTGACAGCGACTGGTATGATACAGTCCTCTTGTGTTGATAGCATTATTCCCTTTTTGCAGATGAGAAAACTGGTTTTGGGAGACCAAGTAAGCTATCTAAGGCCCTAAGGTCATCCAGCTAGTAAGTGGTGTGGCCAGGATTTAAACTCAGTCTACCTGATCAGTTTTCTAGGCTATTAACCACTACACCTTACCGCCTCCAATCTTACATTGTTTTATTGTGTTAGGTACAGATTAATTATAATTATGATTTTTGTCTTCATACATATCTGTATTTTATTGTTTAACTTTTTTCAACAAGCACACATTATTGTTGTAATTTAAAACCATCTTATAATTTTTAAATAAAAAAGAAAAGTTCTCACTCTTAACTATTGTATTTTTCAAATCCTTCTAGAGGTATACATGCCTATTGCATAGTTTCACACCTGAAAAGCAATTATGTTGGCAAACTTGGGGAGGCACCATTCAGTTTTGAATTAATATGGTGGACCCATATTCCCAGTTTTCTATTTTCAACCCTGTTTGGAAGACTCGCAGCTTTTCAGTGGGAAAGTTGTGTAAGGCAATACCAGGGTAGGGGAAAAGAGAATTAACCTTGGACTAATTCCTTGAGAAATCTACAAAAAAGTTAAATTACTTAATGCCCTTATGACATTCTCTTATGTCAACATGAATCAAGCAAGACCAACTAGAGGAATATTTATCCCAAAGAGAGGGTGCTGGAATATTTACTGTTATTAGCTGCCATCACGTTGACCCCAACGCATGGTGACCCCTTCACAACGTTGTGATACACAGGGTTTTCACTGGCGGGTTTTCAGGAGTATATGGCCAGACCTTTCGTCCCGTCTATCTTAGCCTGGAAGCTCTGCTGAAACCTCCGCGGGTAGCTACGCCTGAGCTTCGTTAGCCAAGAATTGAACCCAGGTCTCTCTCATGAGAGGAGAGAATTCTACCACTGAACTACCACTGTCCTCTCCTGGAATATTTAGCAAGATGTCATCAGCTGGACAGAAGAAAATGCTTTGGCTAAATTCTTTTATGGGATGTCATAGCAGGCATACGCGTTTACCCCTCCCTCTTTCCCTGGCATGTCCTTTCCCCCACAGATCCGTGGCCTTCTGGCTTATGACTCTTCCTTCGAGGCTGAGGCACGTTCAGCTCCTCTACAGAGACTTTTCTGAGTCCTCATTAAAAGCATCGGGAGCTTTCTCTCTGGGATTCTCACAGAGTCCTGTGAAACCCTTTATTCTTTTTCTTAAACCGTTGCTCTAATTATTTGTTGCATGTTTGTTTACCACGAAACCTTGAGGTCCAGAGGTCAAGAGTCATATTTTATTCATCTTTGTGCTCACTTCACTTAGGACAGTGCTTCCTATACGTTATTTAATAATTGGATGAATCGATGGATAAATGGATAGTGTTAAATTGGAACCAAAGACTCAAAGCACATTCTCAAAGCAAGTCAGAAAGGAAATTCCCCAGTAAATTCCCCGGTAAAGATACAACCAATTACTCAAAAGTTAAGGATAAAGGAATTTCAAACTTCGTTTCAAATTTCAAAAGAAAACATTTAAGAAGAAGTCTACAAGTACAGAACATTTGGCCCCCACGATCTTAGGCCAGTTGTTTTATTTCATTGATCTAAGCTAAAAATGGGGGAAAAAAAATATGGGAAGTGCCTGGTAAATAGCATTTGTGGAAGTAACAGGACCAATAGGCAAGAAAAACTCAACAAGAAAATGGCAGACACTCAAAATGAAAAAGGGTGGTGGGTTCTGGATATGGTGAAAACCAAAGTGGATCACTACCCTCCTGCCAGCTTCTGAACTCTAGCCCTCCCCCTGGTGGACGAGGGTTGAGAGGGCAAAGAGGTTTAATGTCCTGCGTTTGTGATGCTGGTGAAGCTCCTGAAGTGAGAAGAAAGAAAAGGCATTTCCCCCCTTGCTTGAGAGAATGAAGTCCTTCAGCAAGACTCTATTTAAGACTGTAGAGGAGTGAAGTTCTCTACTCCTGGAATTTCCTTTCCATTTCAACATTGTTTATGAAACAATACTCAGGCCACACACACACAAAAATTGGAGCAGGAAGGTTCCGGTTAAGCAGGCTCTGTTGTAAGTCCCCCCACTTACAGCAATTCCTGTTAGAGTACAGTGGGCATTGTGTCTCTTTAAATTCTACCCCTCTCAGCTGGTGGCGCATTTACTGCTTGCCTCTGGGGAAGTGATTACTGCAAATGTGCACGATTTTATCCACAATATACAGTATCGTGTGAAGCTTGCTTTTATTGCCTTCAGCCTTTTCTTTCTTACAATTTATTTTAATACGTTTGGAATTATTAATCCAAACATTAGCCAGCTAGCCCGCTGGGGTTTCCCTTGCTGGATCCCGGGTCTCTCTTTTTCTAATCCTCTCTTCATGGATAATCCACTCTAATGCTTCTTGGCTGTTGAGGGGGTTTTGCTATTACTACCTGTTGATTAGAAATTCACTTTGTCCCGCGTAGGTGGCACTAATCGTTCCGTAATGAACACCTTATTTGAGTCAGCTGAGGTCAGAGTTATATTCATGAGATTTTCTTTCTTCTTTCCAGATTTCTGGATGCTTACTTGTCTTTTCAGTTTTGTTTTTTTTTTTTTTTTTCCTCCTGAACTACAATTCAGCTGCTGGTCTTTGAAGGCAGCCTTTATGACCAAATATTAGGGAAAAAAAGAAAAAGGCAAAGAGAGGAAAGCTTTGTGGTTTGTGGCAAGGCTGGGAGAAAGAAAAGGTTTTTGTTTTCTCCTACAGCTGCTAAGATGCCAGGTATAAGGTATATGACTTTTGGCCTTGCCAGTCAGTAGGCCTTCAAGGGTCTTGCCTGCAGGCTCCCCTGGAGAACTCAGATGTTTGTCATGAAGGGAGTCCAGAAGGGAAACTGGCAGATAGCATTTTTAATCAGAGGTCACCAGGATGCTAAAGGGTCAAGAGAACTGAGCAGGTTTGGGCTGCCTTGCCGACTGTCTCTTGAATCTCCAATGCCCACTAGGTGTAGTAAGTCAGAAGTGGGGTGTGTGAGAATGTGACACGGGCGCTCCAAGACAGCTCCAAGGCCACATTGCTACAGATGGGAGTCACTTGGCCATGCCCAGCCATCACAGCAGCAACTTTCTCCAGGATCCATTGGGAAGGAGCCAAAATAATTACGCTTTATAACATCCATATCAAGAGTAGGTGCCAAAGTTAGCTTCTATGCAGTGCATTTCTGTACTGAAGGGAATATTTGTCAAAAGGTATCTGCAGCTTACAATAAGGCTAACCCTTGACTACATTGCATTTGTAAATTTCAAAGGGTTTCTCTGGTCCCATTGGAGAGCCCCAGGTTGGGCAGGTAGCCTGTCTTTATGGTCGCACACTGGTGGTTTTAATGGCTATGTGAACACTTCTGCAGGAGCTTTGCTATTCACATCTGTTTGTCTGCAGAATAGGGCACGTTTCCTGGCATTTACAGATGATCACTAAACAGAGAAGGAGAGAAGGGGGCGGGAGAGAAAGGATGAAGGAAGGGAGGAAATAGAATTTAACGTTGGTTCCATTGAGCTACCTTCTTTTTTCAAAATTTGCTAAGAAAACATCATGTAAATACATTTAATAGAGGTAAGCAGCATAATATGAAGCTTATCCTAAAATTAACTAAGAAAACTATATTTTCTAAAAAGCCACCAAGGAAATTTAGCTTTGTGGATTTTTCTTAGGAAACCGAGATTCCTTCACCTCCCTTAAAACACTGCACGAACACCTCAAAAGAAAGAGGATATTGACTAGTTTGATTATGTTTCATTTTTAAATTTCTTGGCCCCAAAATGAAATTTCCTGACATGTTTGTTGAGAACTACCAACTTGACACCCAGTCACTCTCTTTCCAAAGGTGTTCTCTCCCTAGAGACTTACAGGTATAGAGCAGACAAGGGTTGGGTAATAAGAAGGGGGGAAAAGATGGAGCCACTCTGGAAGCGTCACTCCTTCGAGAAAGGGCCAAGAAAAATTCCCATATTGTGTTTGCTCTTTCCTCCTTGCTCCAAGGCTCTCTGTGCTTACCTCTCCATGATGCCATGTGTCACATTTTACTGTGATTATTTATAGGAATGTGTTTCCCAGTCCTATGGGACCCTCCAGGGCTGAGGCTATGCTGTATTCACCGTGTGCCCCCAGAGGCTAGCAGGACACTTGGCACAATAAGTCCTCGATTAATATTTGTTCTGAGAATCAACAGATGAACAAGTAGGACTCTAATGTAGCAGCTTAAAAAAAAAACTACTTAAAAAAATCCAAAGCCTTTTAAATACAGGAGTCGTTTCAGAATAACCACTGAAATAATTTGGCTAAAAAATATTCACAATCTTTCTCAAGATCTTTTAAAAAGATCAGAGCTCATCAAAGTGGTGGATGTTGAACAATGGGCTGCAAACACAGGTTGCACAAATTCCTGAGTTATTCTGCCTACACTTCTAAATTGAATCAAATGGCTAGTTGTGTACCAGTTAATAATCTGGTGATTTTTTAAATATTTGCTCTCCTCGATCATCCCTCCTCTTTCTCTACACAAATGTTTTGAGATTGAGAAAGCATATTTTAAAATCTTTCTGAGCATATAGTCGTGACTTCTTCCAAATCAGACGCTGCAGGGTCTGTTCAGAGCCAACTGGATGATCCTGAGCTACAGTAGAAGGTCAGAGACTGCCAAATCAACCTGACTTCACCAAAGGAACAATGTCAAGTCCTTTTTTTTTTTTTTTTTTAAATTTTGGTTGTTTCTCCCCTCCAAAAGCTGGGAACAGTCCTGCAGGGTTCCAGGCCTACATGCCACTCCTGCACATACCTGGTAGCAACAGGCCAGTTGCCAAATTAGTCATTCATTTGAGATCTTAAACTACAAATTAGAGCACCATTAGAATTTCAGAACAGGGCTCTGTAAAATGGTTCCCTTGAATACAGGGGCTGTTTTGGTGGTGGGAGTAGGGATTAGAAGAAGAACTTGGGGGTACCCTAGGATTAGTCATCCAACAGGTGGCAGCCTAGAGGAGTGCCACATGGACTGCTGTGCTGCTTGGCTTCACTGCACCTGTTCACACAACAAAAAAAAAAAAAAAAAAAACAACACCCATCACTTAATTGCCTTCTCTTCTTATGGAGTCAGGGCACTTTTCATTGGAAGGGGCCTTAGCATTTCTCTAGGACTCTTTCACCCTATGGAAGCCCAGTAAGTTTCCACGAGTAATCCAAAGTCAGAGAGATATTTCAAGTAATAACTACGTCTCAAACATGGGTTCTCTAAGTATCATGCATGTGTTCTTGTCATCATCCCACGCTACCTCAAAAACATGCAACGAAGTCAGAAATGTTGAGCACAGCCATTTCTATAACATTCCATATCAATGTTTGGTGACTGAAAAAAAATAACCCATGTCTGCTTGAACCCTAGTGAGGGTCAGCCCTGCAGAGCAGGTTATCTTACTGTCTCCAGAAGGATCTATCCCTCAGCCCCTTTTCAAGCATATTCTTGTTAGCCAATATCTTCTGTAGGTATTTTGTGAGCAGATATAAGATTTTTATACAATGAAATAGAAAGCAGTAATAATCAATTACATTTTAAGGTGGAAATGATATTTTCTTCCCTGTACAATGTTGACTCCCACCCCCTAGGAAATGGATCTTATTTCTGTTGTTCCTTGGCTTGTCCCCTCCTCACAGAGGCAGGAGCCTCGACTGACTGTAAAAAAAAAAATAAGACCTAAATAAGGGAGCAGATCCACAAAATGCATGTAAATGGGAGAGCTCAGTATGCAAAACGACCAGATCTCCCACTTTTCCAACAAAGCCAACAAAATATCAAGCTGAGAACCTTGTTTTTATAATGAAGTAGCTAAAGTATGTTATGAGCCATTTTAAATAGCGTCATTTCCGTTTCCTTTCCAATCTGGTGATTTCCTTTTTTCCAGTCTCTTCACCTTGCCTGTGATCATTCCGAGTCCCTCTCTTTTGGTTGATTTATATTCCCATTTCTTTCAGCATCCTTGCTCATGTCCTTTCTTATTGTAAAAAAAAAAGTCCTAGAGCTCACAGAAGCAATTCCATTAAGTAGGATTAGAGAAAAATGTGATTCTTCTTTCCCATGCTTTTTGCCCTCTTTTCCTGTCTCTTTTCTAAAAAGTGGCCAGTGGGCCCTGCCAGCCTCTATCTCCTGGACTCTCCCTGGGCCATGTCCCCTTCTTGACCTATCTCCTTTTTGACCAACAGCTTATTTCTTTAGATATGTTGATAACTCACCAGTTTTAGTTCCTTCATACTCATCCCTGGAGTCCTTTCTGCTTCCCTCTGCTCAGATCCAAATGTGTTGGTTTATGGTTTTGTTCCCCACCTACCTCTCCACTTCTACAATACTTTGAAATTTAATTTATCACTTTATGTATGTATTCATCATTTTATATATTTATAGCCCTTTTAGGTTACCCCTTGGTAACCTAAGCCCCTCAGTAGTATCCTACAGTTGACACTCCCAAATGTGTGTGATGAAGATGACAAAGATGACAAACACCCCTGATGGTACAAGGGTCATGGTTAACTATCACCTGAACATGAGGTGGTAACAAGTGCCCTACCCAAAGTAAGGTTAGTGCCATGAATAAAATGTTAATGGAGATTTAATAGCACAGCATAGTCAGTAAATTCAAATACAGAAGCTGTGGCCTTTGCATTTTACAGCTATACTAAGAAAAATTAAAAAATATTATGTATTTTTTAAAACCTTAGTATGCATATGCATACTCATGTTCATTGCAGGATTATTCACAATAGCAAAAAGATGGAAACAACCTAAGTGCCCATTAATGGATGAATGGATAAACGAATTGTGGTACATACACACAATGAAATACTATGCAACAATAAAGAACAATGATGAATCCGTGAAACATCTCGCAACATGGATGACTCAGGAGGACCTTATGCTCAATGAGATGAGTCAATCACAAAAGGAAAAATATTATATGAGACCACTATCATAAAAAGTCAAGAAAAGATTTATACACAGAAAGAAACATTCTTTGATTGTTACCAAGGATGGGAGGAAAAGGAGGGAGAATCACTAACTAAATAGTAGATCTGTTTTAATTTTGGTGAAGGGAAAGGCAATATACAATATGGGAGAAGTCAGCACAAAGTGACCAAGGCAAAGGAAGACACTGAAAAGTACATAAGAATAAAGAGGCAGTTGTTCGGACTGATTGGTTTAAAGTCAGGAAAGATGTGCATCAGGGTTGTATTCTTTCACCATACCTATTTAATCTGTATGCTGAACAAATAATATCAGAAGCTGGACTATATGAAGAACAGGGCAACAGGATTGGAGGAAGACTCATTAACAACCTGTGTTATGCAGATGACACAACCTTGCTTGCCGAAAGTGAAGAGGACTTGAAGCACTTACTGACGAAGATCAAAGACCACAGCCTTCAGTAGGGATTACACCTCAACATAAAGAAAACAAAAATCTTCACAACTGGACCAATGAGCAACATCATGATAAACGGAGAAAAGATTGAAGTTTGTCAAGGATTTCATTTTACTTGGATCCACAATCAACAGCCAAGGAAGCAGCAGTCAAGAAATCAAAAGACACATTGCATTGGGCAAATCTGCTGCAAAGGACCTCTTCAAGGTGTTGAAGAGCAAAGATATCACCCTGAAGACTAAAGTGTGCCTGACCCAAGCCATGGTATTTTCAATCACATCATATGCATGTGAAAGCTGGACAATGAATAAGGAAGACCGAAGAAGAGTTGACACCTTTGAATTGTGGTGTTGGCAAAGAACACTGAATATACCATGGACTGCCAAAAGAACGAACAAATCTGTCTTGGAAGACGTGCGGCCAGAATGCTCCTTAGAGGCAAGGATGGTGAGACTGCGTCTTGCATACTTTGGACATGTTGTCAGGAGTGATCAGTCCCTGGAGAAGGACATCATGCTTGGCAGAGTACAGAGTCAGTGGAAAAGAGGAAGACCCTCAACGAGGTGGACTGATGCAGTGGCTGCAACAATGAGCTCAAGCATAACAAGGATTGTAAGGATGGCGCAGGACCAGGCAGTGTTTCGTTCTGTTGTGCGTAGGTTCGCTATGAGTCGGAACCAACTCGACGGCACCTAACAACAAACAACAACATGGTAAATATTATACATATATAACCCTGCAACAACAGTAATAACAAACAATAATTTATGAGTGGATACATAGGTAGATATATATGCTAAATAAGTGTGGGGAGTCCTACAGGAATACACCTGCATGTTTATATAGGTACAATTGTGGATTTTTTTTTTTTTTTTACATAGGTAGATATATATGCTAAATGAGTGTGGGGAGTCCTACAGGAATACACCTGCATGTTTATATAGGTACAATTGTGGATATTTCTGCATATGTACTTGTATGTGTTACATGTATATTCATATATCTAATAGATCACATGGGGGCACAATTATGGAAACTTCTTAGACATAACCAAACGCCTTGTGGAACTGAGTTACTCGGCCTGAAGGCTAAGGGCCATAGTCTCAGGAGTCATCTAGGTCAATTGGCACAATAAAGTTCATAAAGACAGTGTTCTACATCCTACTTTGGTGAATAGCAAATAGCCATCCAAGACACAATCGTTGGTCTTTTTCCATCTGAAGCAAAGGAGAGTGAAGAAAACCAAAGACTCAAGGAAGCAATCAGTCCAAAGGACAAATGAACCACATGAACCACAGTCTCCTCTAGCCTGAGACCAGAAAAACTAGACAGTGCCTGGCTACCACTACTGGCCACTCTGACCAGAAACACAATAGAAGGCCCTGGTTAGAGATGGAGAAAAATGTAGAATTAAACTCATATTCATAAAGAAGAGCAGACTTACTGGTCTGATAGAGACAGGAGGACCTCCCAAGACTGTAGCCCTAAGTCGCCTTCTAACATGGAACCTAAGCTACTCCTAGACATCATCTTTTAGCCAAATAATAGCCAAGGCTATAAAATAAACAATAACACCTGTGAGGAATGTGCTTCTTACAACAATCAACTACATGAGACCAAAGGGCAATATTTGCCCAAAAGCAATGATGAGAAGGTAGGGAAGGGTAGGGAAAATGGACCAATAGAAACGGAGAGCTCAGGGTATAAATGGAGAGAGTGCTAACACATTGCAGGGACTGCAACCCAAGTCACGAAACAACTTTGTATGAATTATTGAATGCGAAACTAATATTCTGTGTAAAATTTCACCTTAAGCACACTAAAGTATTCAAAAACAAAAACAGACAAAAAAAAAAACCTTAATATGACCTTTCTCTATTTCCTTCTTAGCACTAAGACATTCAACTGGAGAAGCTTAGTTTCCCACAGTAGTTGTGTGTGTGTTTGTGTGTACTATAAAGTGCCATTCCCCTACTCCACTTCTGGCGTTAGTGAATGATGTGGGGACACATGACTGACTTGGTAAAATTGGGTACTTAGCAATACTAAGGCCAGATGCCTACCAAACAGAATGCCAAAGAAAAATGTTGGCACCTTATTCTTTTGGAGAGGTGGCTGAATCTGATGCTTCTATAACAGGCTGGTTTGAATCTGGGTGAAGTCACACTCCATAGCCCTCTGCACCTAGCAGACTAGGCAGAGGCAATTAAATACGAATAACTAGAATTTGCAGCTCAGCTATTTCTGCACCATGGAGCACAAGAAACCTCTCTTTTTATGCAAACATCTAGCTGAAATCAGCCTCTCTAAGAAATGGGAATAAAAGTTTTGATGCAGCGGAAAGGGGACATTTTTAAATCATGGGGCACTGGAAGTGTTTACAGAGTGGGGAGAGGGGGTGATTGAGAGCCCAAGAGCAGATTTGGAAAGGGTACCAAAGAAAGAACCCAGGGAAACTGCATGCCTAGAAGGGCACTAGAGAGTGACCCCTGAAAGGAAGGAGGCAAAGGCCAGAATCAGCCCCGGATAATGAGGAAAGGGGAGCTGCAGTTGCAGACTAGGCAGAGAAATTTATCAGGAGCAAAAGAGAAACAGAAAGGCAGATGGGAGGGACAATTGGGTCAGGTGAACCTTTCCCTCTTCAATCCCATTACCCTCATCTTCCAGACCTCTGGAATGGAGGCCATTTAACATAATGACACATCAAAGCTATCAGATGAGGGCTTTATCCATATTAGCAAGAGAGGGAGCTGCTTGTATTGAAAATGCTCCATGCTGAAGAGTATGAGATTCCAGTTTGTGGGGGCTTGCATGTTGCTTTGATGCTGGAAGCTATGCCAACAATATTTCAAATACCAGCAGGGTCACCCAAGGTGGACAGATTTCAGCAGAGCTTCCAGACTAAGACAGACTAGGAAGAAGGACCTGGTGGTCTATTTCTGAAAAAAATTAGCCAATGAAAACCTTATGAATAACAGTGGAACGTTGCCCAAGATGAGCTTCTCAAGATGGAAGGCTCTCAAAATACAACTGAGGAAAAGCTGCTTCCTCAAATTAGAGTCGATCTTAATGACGTGGATGGAATCAAGCTTTTGGAACCTTCATTTGCCGAAATGGCATGACTCCAAATGAGAAGAAACACTTGCAAACATTCATTAATAATTAGAGCCTGGAATGTACAAAGTATGAATTTAGGAAAATTGGAAATTGTCAAAAATGAAATGGAATGCATAAACATCGATATCTTAGGCATTAGTAAGCTGAAATGGACTGGTATTGGCCATTTTGAATTGGGCAGTCACATAGTCTACTATGCCGGGAATGACAAATTGAAGAGGAATGGCATGGCATTCATCGTCAAAAAGAACATTTCAAAATCTATTCTGAAGTAGAATATGGTCAGTGATAAGTCAATATCCATACACCAACAAGGAAAACCAGTTAATAGGACTATTATCTAAATTTATGCACCAACCGCTAAGGCCAAAGATGAAGAAATTAAAGATTTTAACCAACTTCTGCAGTCTGAAATTCATCAAACTTGCAATCAAGATGCATTGATAATTATTGGTAATTGGAACACAAAAGTTGGAAACAAAGAAGAAGGATCAGTAGTTGGAAAATATGGCCTTGGTGATAGAAACGATGCTGAAGATCTCATGATAGACTTTTGCAAGATCAAGGACTTCTTCATTGCAAATACTTTTTTTCAACAACATAAACAGTGACTATACATGTAGATCTCGCTAGATAGAATACGCAGGAATCAAATTAACTACATCTGTGGAAAGAGAGGATGGAAAATTTCAATATCATCAGTCAGAACAAGGCCAGGAGCCAACTGTGGAATGGGCCATCAATTGGTCATATGCAAGTTCAAGCTGAAGCTGAAGAAAATTAGAACAAGTCCACGATAGCCAAAAATGACCTTGAGTATATAGCACCTGAATTTAGAGACCATCTCAAAACTAGGGAAACCCTGGTGGCGTAGTGGTTAGGGCTGCGGCTGCTAACCAAAGGGTCAGCAGTTCGAATCCACCAGGCACTCCTTGGAAACTCTATGGGACAGTTCTACTCTGTCCTATAGGGTCGCTATGAGTCAGAATCGACTCCAAGGCACTGGGTTTAGGTTTGGTTTGGGTTCTCAAAACTAGATTTGATGCATTGAACGCTAACGACCAAAGACCAGACAAGTTGTGGAATGACATCAAGGACATCATTCATCAAGAAAGCAAGGAATCATTTAAAAGACAGGAAGGAAAGAAAGGCCAAAATAAATGTCAGAAGAGACTCTGAAACTTGTTGTTGAACATAGAGTAGCTAAAGCAAAAGGAAGAAACTATAAAGGAAAATAGCTGAACAGAAAGTTTCAAAGGGCAGCTCAAGAACACAAAGTAAAATGTTATAATGAAAAGTGCAAAGATCTGGAGTTAGAAAACCAACAGGGAAGAACACACTCGGCATTCCTCAAGCTGAAAGAACTGAAGAAAACACCCAAGCCTCGGGTTGCAATTTTGAATGATTCTACAGGAAAAATACTAAATAATGCAAGAAGCATCAAAAGAAGATGGAAGGAATACACAGAGTCGCTATACCAAAAAGAATTAGTCACGTTCAATCATTTCAGGAGGTATCATATGATCAAGAACTGATGGTACTGAAGGAAGAAGTCCAAGCTGCACTGAAGGCATTGGCAAAAAACAAGGCTCCAGGAACTGACAGAATACCAGTTGAGATGTTTCAACAAGCACATGCAGTGCAAGAAGTACTCACTGTTCTATCTCAAGAAATTTGGAAGAGAGCTACCTGGCCAACCAACAGGAAGAGATCCATATTCATGCCCATTACGAAGAAAGATGGCCCAACAGAATGTGGAAATTATCAAACAATATCACTAATATCACACCCAAGTAAAATTTTAGTGAAGGTCATTCAAAAGTGGTTGCAGCAGTACATCAACAGGGAACTGCAAGAAATTCAAGCTGAATTTGGAAGAGTATATGGAACGAGGAATATCATTGCAGATGTCAGATGCATCTTGGCTGAAAACAGAGAATACTAGAAAGATGTTTACCTGTGTTTTATTAACTATGCAAAGATATTCAACTGTGTGGGTCATAACAAATTATGGATAACATTGCAAAGAATTGGAATTCCAGAACACTTAATTGTACGCATGAAGAACTTGTACATACAGCAAGAGGCAGCAGTTCAAACAGAACAAAGGGATATTGTGTGGTTTAAAATCAGGAAAGGTGTGCATCAGAGTTGTATCCTTTCACCATACTTTTTCAATCTGTGTGCTGAGCAAATAATCCAAGAAGCTGGACTATATGAAGAAGAACGCGGCATCAGAATTAGAGGAAGACTCGTTAACAACCTGCTTTATGCAACCTTGCTTGCTGAAAGTGAAGAAAACCTGAAGCACTTACTGATGAAGATCAAAGACTACAGCCTTCAGTATGGATTATATCTCAACATAAAGAAAACAAAAATCCTCAGAGCTGGACCAATAAGCAACGTTATGATAAATGGAGAAAAGATTGAAGTTGTCAAGGATTTCATTTTACTTGGATCCATAATCAACACCCACGGAAGCAGCAGTCAAGAAATGAAAAGATGCATTGCATTGGGCAAATCTGATGCAAAAGACTTCTTTGAAGTGTTAAACAGCAAAGATGTCACTTTAAGGACTAAGGTGAGCCTGACCCAAGCCATGGTGTTTTCAGTTGCCTCATATGCATGTGAAAGCTGAACAATGAATAAGGAAGACCGAAGAAGAATTGATGCCTTTGAATTGTGGTATTGGCAATGATTGTCAAATATACCATGGACTGCCAAAAGAGCGAACAACGAGTCTGTCTTGGAAGAAGTACAGCCAGAATGTTCCTTAGAAGCAGGGATGGAGAGATCTCATCTCATGTACTTTGGACATGTTAACAGGATAGGCCAGTCCCTGGAAAAGGACATTACGCTTAGCAAATTAGGTCAGTGAAAAAGAGGAAGATCCTCAAACTGTCAACAAGATGGATTGACACAGTGGCTATAAAGATGGGCTCGAGCATAGCAATGATTGTGAGGATGGCACAAGACCAGGCGATGTTTCGTTCTGTTGTACATAGGGTTGCTACAAGTCGGAACCAACTGGATGTCACCTAACAACAACCATAAATCCAAGGAGTGGCGAGAACGGAGAAATGCTTACTGGATCCAAAGGGGTTGGGATGAAGATTGGGCTAAGGTAAAGGAAGGATGGAAAGAGACTCAGTGAGAGGGATTCTCAGACACCAATGGAAAGTGGTGTCTTTGGGCTCAATAATTCAATAAAAGAACTTGCCTCTCTGGTCCTGGGTGTATACATATTTGACCACTAGTAGAATTGGCCTATTCTTGATGGAATGAGTATGCCCAGTTTTTCAGCAATTGAGAGCCCTAATGAGAGGGATGCATTTGAATTGTGGTGGTGGTGAAGAATACTGAATATACCATGGACTGCCAGAAGAACAAAAAACAAAACAAAAACTTCTAAAAACAAGTTTTAGAAGGAATACAACCGAAATATTCCTCAGACGCAAGGATGGCAAGACTTCATCTCGGTTACTCTGGACACATCATCAGGAAATACCGATTGCTAAAAAAAGACATCGTGGTTGGTAAAGTAAAAGGTGAGTGAAAATGAGATAAATCCTCTATGAGATGGATGGGCTTAAACATATCAAAGATCATGTAGATGGTGCAGAACCAGGGCAGCTTTTTGTTCTGTTATACATAAAGTTGCCATGAGTCAGAGTCAACGTGATGACAACTAACAACGTGGACAATGAATAAGGAAGACTGAAGAAAAATTGACGCCTTTGAATTATGTTGTTGGCAAAGAATATTGAATATACCACGAACTTCCAAAAGAATGAACAAATCTGTCTGGGAAGAAGTACAGCCAAAATGCTCCTGAGAAGCGAAGATGGCGAAACTTCATCTCACATATTTTGGACATGTTTTCAGGAGGGACCAGACCCTGGAGAAGGACATCGTGCTTGGTAAAGTAGAGGGTCAGAGAAAAAAAGGAAGACCCTCAACAACATGGACTGATACAGTGGCTGCAATGATAGGTTCAAACCGCAGGAATTGTGAGGATGGCATAGGCCTGGGGAGTGTTTTGTTCTGTTATGCATAGGCTTGCTACGAGTCAGAACCGACCCCAAGGCACCTAACAACAATAACAACAGTAGAGTTACAATGGTTTTTGCTTTATTTTAGTAGGTTGATTGGCTTCTGTTGTTTTTGTTGTTTAGCAAAAAAAAAAAATTTTTTGCAATGTGTTTGAAGGCTGAAAGGAAGCAGTTAGGAAAGAGCATTTGAAGAAGCTGTAGCAGATGCAAGTTCGTGGGAGAAAGGTTTCTCAGCAACCTGGAAGGGGTGGAATTGAAGGCATACTGTTAAAAAAAAAAAAAGAAGAGGAAGCCAAGGAAGACTGTATGCAGACAGGAATGTATTGAGGTAGTTTGCCACTTCCCCAATATCTATTAGACGTCTAATAGGTTCTGGGTTTTGCTAGTATTTGGAGCTGGTCTTAAGCTCCGTAAAGTACGTGCTTAGAGGCCAACTGGAATTGGTGGCTTGAAAAGTAAAATGTTCAGAATAGCTTTCAGGGTTGGAGTTTGCCTTTCGATGAGCAACGAACCACAGGACATGGATTAGAGAGAGATGTATGCAGAATTAACCTAGTTCATATGAACAAACTAAGAGAAATGGGGGGAGGGAGGCGCTTTTTAAAAATAGCTGGCCTAGGAAAAAGGGCAAAAACCCATAGGGACACGCTACATATTTCCAGGCTCCTCTTTGCTGTGGTGTTTCCTCATTGTTAAGAGGAGCACAGTTTCTGAGTTCCCAGGAGAAGCAGAAAAGAAAACCCAAATTTGCAGTTGAGTGGAACCACAACGTACCAGTACAATAGGAGCCTATTTCTAGCAACGAAGGCCGATGCATATTAATTCATTCAGCCAGCTCCATTGTTTATAATTCTTGCTTACATTTGCTGTCATGCATTGGAGTTAAAATTCACACCCTTTTTTGGATGCCAGAAGTTATTTTTATTTATCCTTCTTTGTTAGTTGTTTCACTTCACAATAATTAATCAAATCACCAAAGCAGCATCGAATTGGGGAGTGACGATTTATTTCCATTATTTGGCTTTCCTACCAGGGCATCTCACAGGGTGAGTGCTCCAGTATAATATGGGCCCTCTTATTTTATGACAGGTTGCAATTTTCTTGTAATGTTAGGTGTAGTTCATCTTGATAATTATGCTAAATTAAGTAGTCCTACACATTATAGAAATGTATGTTAAGATACATTAACTAACATTAAGAATTTTAGTTAGGTTCTACATATCAGAGAAATACATATTATACAAGAATCCATCTGAAATTCAGATTTTGAATGTAATTCTCCACAATGCCAACAAATTACTCACTGTGAGGCTGGGGCATCCGAACCACCCTGGCTTTTCCCTGACTTGGAATTTTATCAGGAGGGTTAAGGTCACATGTAAAAGGGAAAAGCTCATTCAATTAGAATTCGTCTCAGATTTTCTCTTTTTTCTATTCTGTCCTGTTCTGTGTCTTTCTTCTCTTGCTGCCCAAGTATCACCAACAAAGAAATTGTCCAGAAAAGCAACTTAACACTTCCTGAGACTGTAGTGGAAAGTGTTGAAGATGGAAACCAGAAGCAGTGAGCCAAGCTGTTGTGCTGACAGCTGGATTAGTTCTGTCTCAGCAAACGGTATCAGCTCCATTAACCATAGCCTTTTGGAGGGGGGGCTAGGGACCCTAATGTCAGCAAAAGAGGAGAACTAAGAAGCTGGCTTCCACCTCCCACCTCCTGCCCCTCAACTGGGGGGTCCTAGTCTACCAAACCCCAGAATGGGGCTTGTCAAGGTGTAGGGGCTGCCCTGAGGGGTGGGTGCTGATTATGGCTTGGTTCTCGCACAGCTATTGTTGTTGTAAGCTGCCAACAAGTCGACCCCCAACTCATGGTAACCCCATATACAACTGAACAAAGCGCCACCTTGTCCCGCACCATCCCCATGATGAGGAAAGTGTATTAGGAAAGCTGACAGTATAGGAGTATAGATAGATCACACAGTACATAGGTCAGACTGTTGTGCTCCATAGGGTTTTCATTGGTTGGTTTTTGGAGGTAGATGGCCATCCCTTTCTTCCTAGTCCTTCTTAGCCAGGAAGCTCTGCTGAAACCTGTTCAGCATCATAGCAACACTAGAGCCTCCATTGACAGATGGGTGGTGGCTGTGCATGAGGCATTAGTTGGAAATCTAACCAAGTCTCCTACATAGGAGCAGAGATTTCTACCACTAAGCTACCAGCCCCTCTCAGCAACAGTGCCTTATTAGGAAACGTGGCACTGGATTTCCAAGGGGCCACAATTTAAAATAACGATTAAAGAGTTTGCAACATATTAATCCTCTGTACTAATTTTGTTTTGTCTTTTTGAAAGCAGCTGAGACTAACAGCAGGTCCCCTGCTGCCCCTCATAAATGTGGAGATCTATGGAAAGGGTATTAGAAAAGCTCACAGTATCCACGGAAGAGCTGAACAAGCAACCCTGAGGGTTAAGGACCCCTTCTCCCAAGACTCTGGGTCTTCAGCCAAAGGATGGTGTTCACGGACGTGCTCTCTGGCCCCCTAACAATTAATGAGATTCAGCTCCAGATACTCTAGCATCCAAGTGTCTTAGGCAATGCTCACATTCCAGGCTCAGCTGCAGTCAGGTGACCACCCTGCATTGGTCAGCTGTGACCACAGGGCACAGTGCAGTCTGAGCTTGGGACCCACTCCTGTGCGTCAGAGCTTCCCAGCAGAGGGCACTCATGGGGGCCAGGCAGTCACTTCCTCAATGTCTTCTACAGCTTTCCCTTGCTCTCCATGGTACTCTTACCAAGAGCTCTCCCCTGAACCCAGGACTGTCCGCTGGCAGATAAAGACCCAAGGTCAAGAGCTGGGAGCTGCCAGCGTGGGGCCCTCCTCCTCTCTCTCTTCTTCCTGACCTGCACTCCTATTGATTTAAAAGCACATTTAGTGCTATTTGTCCTGGGTCTAAAATTACTAGGTATGATGTTACCATCATCTTTATGGAAATGAAAGGTCTTGCTGCCTCAGAGAGCTACACTTGACCATGGATTCTATGTTGCCTTCATCTTCTAAAATCAATATTAGTATTTTATTACTTTTCTCCTCTCTTTTAGTAGCTTCCCATTGCCTTCACAATAAAATCAACAGTTTTTTGCATGGTGTAACCCAAACACATGCATGGTGTATAAGCTCCTTATTTTCTGGCTCTTTCCTGTGTATTAAGCCTTGGCTCTTGCCAGAGCCCCATCCAACACTGGTCATTGTTTCCTGAACTTGCCTGTCATCGTGTGTCCCTCTGTATTTGCTCACATTATTTCCTCTGCCTGATATTCTGTCCTTCCCCTTCACCATCCCACCCAGGAGAGCCCAAATGCACTTTGCAGGACTCAATATAAAAGTTCTCTCTCATGGGAGACATCATTGACTTCCTCCCCAACCCTTGCCGACAATTCATTACTTACTTCTCTATGTAACCAATGAATATTAATTTTTCAAACCATGAACCCCTTTGATACTATGAGCCCCCTCCACCTTCTTATCCTGCTGACGCTTGGTTCTGTTCTTCTTCCTGAGTGAAGACTGCTCATGGTTTCAGATCTCCTTTAATTCCTGACTCCACATCATGGCTTTTGGAGTCACATAAAAGCTCCTATTCTAAGGTTGATGGTGGAAACCCTGGTGGCATAGTGGTTAAATGCTACAGCTGCTAACCAAAAGGTCAGCAGTTCGAATCCACCAGGCGCTCCTTGGAAACCCTATGGGGCAGTTCTAGTCTGTCCTATAGGGTTGCTATGAGTTGGAATCAACTCGACGGCAATGGATTTGGTTTTGGAAGGTTCACGGTGCCCACATTTGACCAGCTACACCTCCCTGTTCCAGGTGGGTTGAGGTGACTGTCTCCACCCCAAGACCTGCCTCTATCCAGGATGACATCCGTGTCCTTATGGGTGATGCACACAATACCATGTATCTGTAGTCCCTAGCATATGGTGGACACCGTGGACCACCACCTCAGTAAACATTTGTTGAATATTTACTCTGGGATGAATTTGGCCAGGGGAGACATCAGTTAACAAGCCTTTGCACGTATCCAGACGACAGACAAGGAAGGATTGAAGATGGGTACAAACCCATCTTCAGGATTAAGATGGGTACAAACCCATCTACAGGAGTTAAAAAATTAAATCCTGTGTTGTATACACACACACATACACACATTTATTTACATACTTGTTTATGTATTTATATATTTTTAACTGCAAAAAATTATGCTGTCCCTCATTTGGCTTACAGTCCACAAGTGGCACAAACTGTTTGCACTTGACTACCAACTGAAAGGTTGGCAGTTCAAACTCGTCCAGCAGCACTGCAGAAGAAAGGCCTGGCCACCTGCTTTCATAAAGATTACAGCTAAGAAAACACTATGTGGCAGCTCTACTCTGTAACATGTGGGCTTGCCAGGAGTTGGAATTGGCTTGACAGCAACAGGTTTGGTTTTTAGCATTTGGGTTAAGGCATGACAATTTAGTGCTAAATTGTGTTTCAATCAACTTGCAAGAGAGCAAAGTTATAGACTTTCTGTTAACCAGCTCTCTTAAAGAAAACTTGTGGTTAACAGCATCACTTCTTTCCACGCTAACCAAGCACTGGTCTTTCTTCAAATAACTATGTTTTGGTGGTGATGGTGTTGAGTGTTATCAAGTCTATTCCGACTCATAGAGACCATATAGGACAGAGTAGAACTGCCCATAGGGTTTTCTTGGTTGTAATCCTTATGGGACCTAATTGCCAGATGTTTCCATCTGTGGAGCTGCTGGTAGGTTCAAGTCGCTGATGTTTGAGTTAGCGGCTGAGCTCTTAACCATTGCACCACCAGGGCTCTTTTTTGTGCTGGTCTTTCTTCATTCATTTAGTCCTATTCCTCCTGGTTCATCCTGACTCAGACCAAAGAGCCCAGAATACAGATCTGGAGAAATACGCAACTTTTATTTCAGCTTTTACCTGATTTTCTCTGTTATATTTAGGTAAATCTTGAATCCTTTAAATTAAGACATCTAAGAAACTGTTGACTTCATTTTTTTTTTTTTTTTTTTAATCCTACGAGAATCACTTGGGCTTAGAAACACTTTTGGTCTGAGTCTTAAGAAGTTTTATTAACAGATGAAGCATGTATTGTGGCAGATTTAAGTTGTTCTTATCCCTTTGCCAATAACTTTAAAATTTCCAATCATGCTGTCTTTTATTTCTTATTATCTCTCTAAAGCTAAGAACAGTTGTGACTGCTGCAAGAGGGAATATTTTGACTCTATTACCAGCATTCTATGAGTCGGAATCGACTCGATGGCAGTGGGTTGTTTTTTTATTACCAGCATAACCAAGCAGGAATTTGGTTGATGACTGAAAGAAATAACAAGAACACAGTGTATTAGAAGAGTTGAAAAAGGGTTTATTAGGTTTTTTAGTCAGTAAGACCATTTTTATTTATTTTTTGTAATTTGGTGGTTCTCAGCCAGGGGTGATTTTTTCCGCAAGCTCTCAGGGGCATTTGGCAATCTGCAGATATTTTTGGTTGTCAACACTATTAGGGGTGCTACTGACATCTTAGAAACCCTGGTGGCATAGTGGTTAAGTGCTATGGCTGCTAACCAAAGGGTCAGCAGTTCAAATCCACCAGGTACTCCTTGGAAAGTCTATGAGGCAGTTCTACTGTCTATAGGGTCGCTATGAGTCAGAATTGACTTGACGGCACTGGGTTTGTGTTTTTTTTTTTTTGTTTACTGACATCTAGTGCTAAACATCCTAAAACGCACAGGACAGCCCCCTCCAATGAAGACTCACCTGGCTCAAAATACGAATAGCCTAAGCTTGAGAAGTCCTGGTGCAGCTATACAAAACCTCTCCCTGTGATTAAAGGTTCCATTCAGGATTTTTTTTTCAAAGTTCACTCCAAGGAGGCCACCAGGAAGTAAAGATTGATGTAACTTTGGCACATTGGAATACCACCTTCCTCTTCCCTCCAAGTTTCGTAGAAATGTGAGTCTGGAGAAAGAAAAATCATTTTCTGTAAGACCATTTTTCAAAAACTTGAATTTGTTTTGAAGCATTTATTTTGTCACATCAGGTAAAATTGCTTGCTATTTTTTCCTTTGAAATGCGGCTGCTCCTTTAGTGGGCAAATGCTGCCTGGTTATTTTAAAGAACATTTTGGAAGATAATTCTTAAAATGGCAAGGCCAAAGGCAGCAGCCACACCTTTTCAAGAGTACCCTTGGGCGTAGGCTGGAGAAGGAGCTGAATTGAGGTTTTGCTGTGATTTTATCGGTCTCTGCTAATACAAGTATGGCCATTTTGCAGTGTTATCAGTGCTGGAGGTGAAAGCAAATAAAGAGATCAGGAAGGGAAAGGGGAGGTTAGGAGTGGAATACAGTTTATCGTGTCAAGGAGCACTACAAACTTCTCATTTCGTCCTCTATTATTACTTTGTGTGATTTAGAAAACTTTTTTTAGATTAAACTTCAGTTCGTGGAAGACATTTTTAAGGATATTGGAGAAATGGCTTAAAAGTAAGGCACCTAAGTGCAACGCGGATTGTGGATTTACTCCTGGAGCAGGAAAAGAACATTTGTGTCATAACCAGTGAAATCCTATCTTAATAAAGTCTGGAGTTTTGTTGATAGTAACGCCTACTCTTGGTTTCCTAGTTTTGACAAATGTACCATGGCGATACAAGATGATAACATTGTTGTTGTTGTGTGCCATTGAGTCGATTTCGACTTACAGCGACCATATATATCAGAGTAGAGCTGCCCCCATAGGGTTTCAAAGGCTGTAATCTTTATTGCCAGGTCTTTTCTCCACCGAGCAGCTGGTGAGTTTGAAGCACTGCCTGTTCAGTTAGCAGCTGAGTGCTTAACAATTGCATCACCAGGGCTCCTTGATGATAATATTAGGGGAAACCAAAACTGCGTGAGGGGTATATGGGAATTCTCTATACTATCTTAGAACTTCTCTGTAAATCTAAAATTATTTCCAAATACAGAGCTTATTTTTTAAAAAAATCAATCACAAGTTTCTCAAATATGAGCTGTTTTCACAAGTTCATTTAAAGTAAACCAACACTCCCACTCGGAGCAAAGGAGAATGAAGAAAACTAAAGACACAAGGAAAATACTAGCCCAAAGGACTAACCAACCAAGTGAACCAGAGACTCCACCCGCCTGGGATCAGGAGAACTAGATGGTGCCCAGCTACCACCAATGACCTCCCTGACAGGGAACACAACAGAGTCCTGAATAGAGCAGAAGAAAAATATAGAACAGAATTCAAATTCACATAAAAAGACCAGACTTAATGTTCTGACAGAGGATGGAGCAACCCCTGAAACTATGGCCCCTGGACATTCTGTTAACCCAGAACTGAAACCACTCCCAAAGCTCACTCTTCAGACAAAGATTAGACAAGACTATAAAACAAAAAATAATACACAGAGGAACGTACTTCTTAGTTCAATCAGATAAACAAGACCAAATGGGCAGCTCCTGTCCAAAAGCAGGGTGAGAAGGCAGGAAGGGACAGGCACTGGATGCATGGACACATGGAACCCAGGGTGGAAGGGGGAGGGTGCTGTCACATTGTGGGGATTGCAATCAATGTCACAAAACAATATGTGTATAAATTTTTGAATGAGAAATTAACTTGAACTGTAAACTCTCACCTAAAGCACAATAATAAAAAAAAAAAACCCGCTGCAGTCGAGTCAATTCCAACTCATAGCAACCCTACAGGGCAGAGTAGAACTGCCCCATAGAGTTTCCAAGGAGCGCCTGGTGGATTCGAACCGCTGATCTTTTGGTTAGCAGCCGTAACACTTAGCCACCACGCCACCAGGATTTCCAAAGCACAATAAGAAATAAAAAATAAAGTAAACCAACACTGCTTAGCTCTGATGCTCAGAGGAGCTTAGGAAATTAAAACTGCAGAAACCAAAGCTCTCTACCTCTAATGGAGTGGCATTAAGAAGACTCATTTTAGATTGATGACAGCTTATAAAACTTAGTAGTAAAAAAATCGCACTCCTCCCCTTTCACATAAGGCCAGAACATTGGTGTCACACACTAAAAAAAAAAAAACAAACAGTTGCCGACAAGTTGATTCTCACTTGTGGTGACCCCACGTGTGTCAGTAAAACCATGCGGTTTTCGATGGTTGATTTTTCAAACATCAATCGTCAGACCTTGCTTCTGAGGTACCTCTGGGTGAACTCGAGCCTCCAACATTTCAGTTAGCAGCAGAGCGTGGTAGCTGTTTGTACTGCCCGGGGAGTCCAATGAGGTTCGTAGCGATTGTTACCCTAGCAGAAGCCACATGGTTGCCCCCACAAGAACAAGCTTTATCCCAAGTCTCCCTTAAGGTAACTCTAGTTTCTTGACTCCTAAGGATTCTTAAGGATTTTACTTTCTTTGCTATATTCAACTGGAAGAGGGTTTTCAGAGCACCCACGCTGTTATTCTCAGCTCAGTACTAGATTCTATGAGGTTCAGGATGTGGTACAAAAATAGAGTAAAAACTAAGCTCTGTGTTTGAAGAGCTTATGGTCTCCCGGAGACAACAGTGTCTAACACAGGTTGATGGAACAAAGTGAGTGACTGCTTAGCTACGTTGAACCTGAGCATTTTGCTGAACTGGGGGCTTTGATTTTGGGAGGAGTGTTGGTTCTGCCATGAGTGCTAAAGATGATGTCCTTGTGTCCTTTGCTTGTGGTTTACACAACTCTCTGCCACAAACCACTTAGGACAGAGGAGGAAAAGCAGAGCTCTGGGTTCCATTACTGATGTATTCTGCTCCGTGTTCCTGCCCTACATCCATCCCCACCACCTAGCTGCTTCCTGAGTGCTTTAGACTCTCCTCACTGAGTTCTGACCTACCAGGAAAACACTAACTTGCCCTTGAGAGCCCAACAGCTCACTATTTACTCTCTCCCAACTGGCCCTCTTGCTTAGCAAGCCTTCAAGTCTTTAACAGTCAGTTTTACCAGAGGCAAAACTGGATAATAATTTCTGTGGAAAACGAAATGCTTTAAGAATGAAGATTTAGCATCCTGGACCTTCAGTCAAAGATGAAGGAACCATTAGGGCTAAATTATAACAAAGGCCTACGTTTTGCTTTTATTTATTTTTTTCCTGCCAGGGTCCTACACGGGAAAAGAGATTATTTTGTTCTTCTGCCATAAAATTTTAGCATGCAAATTTAGACAGCTCTACAGTGGCGCAACTACAGCCTTGGTTAACGCCTCACAATCTGTGTAAGCAGCAAGGGCTGAGAGGCCGATTATTTTACTACATTTCCTGTGAGGCTTTTTTCTTGTGGGATGACTCAGTCCCACAGAAATCCACAGTAGGGTGACCTAACTTGGGACAATTATGTTGAATCATGTGCCTTCCCCAAACAATTAACTCTGTGGGGAAGTCTCCAACTTGTGCCTACTATTCTTTCACAGAAGCCTGAGGTTATTTTCTTTGCCTCAGTGGGAGAGGAAATGGATGTTATCACTGTTGTGCCCAGAAAGAGCAATATATGCTAGATACATGCATTTTTAAAAGTTCATTGTCGGTCAGCTAAATTTTTTTGTTTTTCTTTTTCTGTGTTGTTTTTTTCCCTTTTAAATGTCAGAAGGCTGCATGGAGTGTGTGTATGGATAAGTAGATGTAAAAAGTAAATAAACTGGGGTGAAGTAACTCAAGTGAATGAAGGGAGGACGAAGGCTATTGATGAGGGTGGGAGCAGAAAGGAAGGGAGGGAGGAGACCTGGGTAAATACTGCTGTCAGGATGGATCCTTCCACGTCCTTCCATGTACTGCAAAGGTGGTTCCAATCACTGTGTCGCCTATGACCAGAAATTAATTGCTGTACACGTTTTAACACTCATTTAATTTGCCTAATTACCATTTGTTCACACCCGCACCACAGGGCTTTGTTACAAATGATTCCTCAGATCAGTCCACTGGGTGGAGGATGGAAGTGTCACTCTGATGTGGTTTGTGGGGAAATTTGCCTATAACATCTCCCCCACCAAATTATTAATTGGCTCCTGGGGAGGCCCTGGTTTCTGTGGTTCTGTTTAATTACCATCCGTGTCAAGGTTTAAACATCTGCCAGTGGTGAGTGGCAGTACCTGCTAACCCACCAGCAGTCACTGCTGTCAACGTCATGTTTACATCCACAGCTAGGTAGCTGGTGTCAACACTTCGTCTCCATGAAAATAACAGCAAGTGTTGCTGTGACACTGTTTATGCCGATCCCGAAGGTTGTGTGGGTAGAATGTAAACAAGCAGAGGAGGAGGCACGGGGGTGTTGCCTCTTCTCTGCAGAAGCCTCCATGTTGTCAGGAGCCAGGGACCCTTCGTTGAGAGGGAAACTGCCTCTCAGTTGTGGAATGAGAGGGGTCCCCTTCCCTCTCTTCTTTGCCAAGGGTGTTGAAATATACTCTAAACTCATCATCCAAGCATCTCCTGGAATGTCTCCTCACTCATGAAACACTCTGTCTGAATTTATTGGAAATGAGATGATTCTTTCTCCCAGCCCTGCAGTCCTACCAGATTGGAAGATCCTGCTCTGGGGCACTAAGTTAAGATTTGCTTTGTTACTCCGTACAGCTAATTTGTAAATCAGTTTTCATTTTCAAAGTACCGACATCACTGAGGACAGGTGCATTCCCTGTTAAACTGACTGTGATCAGGACCGGACAGTGCCGTAAGTATCTGGATGTCAATGATTGGGATGTGACCTTCGGGTTCATTTCAAACAGCCCTGCATCCTTCAGGACCTTATATTGCTGCTTCCTTGAATGCAAGTGTTAGCTAGAACAGTTAGGCTAATGAGTAGCTTCACTTCTTGGCCTTTTTCACTCCCCTCCAAGGCTGATTAATGCACGCTGCCCCTGGATGATGCAAAAGGTTAGATACTCAGCTACTAACCAAAATGTTCAAGGTTTGAGTCCACCCAGAGGTGCCTTGGAAAAAACGGTCTGGAGATCTACCTCCAAAATATCATCCGTTGAATACCCTATGGAAATGGAATAACCAGAATAGAAATAATGAGAATGTTCATGCATTGTGAAGAATGTGACCAATGTCACTGAACAACTTGTGTAGAAATTGTTGAGTGAGAACCTAAACTGCTGTGTAAACCTTCACCGAAAACACAATAAAATATTATAGAAAAAAAAAAAACCTATGGAGCAGTTCTATCCTGAAACACATGGGGTCTCCATAAGTCAGAACTGACCTGACAGTAACTGGTTTGGTTTTTGGTTTCTGGCACATGCTAAGGTATCCTTCAAATTGAAAAATAATTTTTCATTTTTTTACGACTTGATAGGGAGAGATCAATTTCAACAGCAAGATCAGACAGACAGAAATTAATCTAAAAACTAAGTTTCAAAATATATCAAGAAATAGTCTAAAACAGAAGTTGCCAAAATGTAACATGCTAGCTAAATCCAGCTTCCTGCTTGTTCTTGTAAATAAAGTTTTACTGCAATATGGCCATGCTCATCCATTTACATATTGTCTATGCAGATGACACAACCATGTTTGATAGAAGTGAAGAGGCCTGGAAGCACTTACTGATGAAAATCAAAGACTACAGACTTCAGTATGGATTATACTTCAACATAAAGAAAACATAAATCCTCACAACTGGACCAATAAGCAGCATCATGATAAACGAAGAAAATATTGAAGTTGTCAAGGATATCATTTTACTTGAATCCACAATCAACACCCATGGAAGCAGCAGTCAAGAAATCAAAAGATGCATTGCATTGAGCAAATCTGCTGCAAATGAATACTTTAAAGTGTTAAAAAAGCAAAGATGTCACTTTGAGGACTAAGGTGCACCTGACCCAAGCCATGGTATTTTCAATCGCCTTATATATGTATGTGGAAACTGGACAGTGAATAAGGAAGATCAAACAAGAATTGATGCATTTGAATTATGGTTTTGATGAAGAATATTGAGTATACCATGGACTGCTAGAAGAATGAATAACCAAAAGAAAAAAAAAAGAATGAATAACAAGTCTGTCTTGGAAGAAGTACAGCCAGAATGCTCCTTAGAAGTGAGGATGGCAAGACCTCATAACACGTACTTTGGACTTGTTATCAGGAAGGACCAGTCATGCTTGGTAAAGTAGAGGGTCAGAAAACAGACGGCCCTCGATGAGATGGATTGTCACAGTGGCTACAACAAAAGGCTCAAACATAGCAAGCAGTGTGAGGATGGTATAGGACCGGACAGCGTTTCGTTCTGTTGTACATAGGGTTGCTATGAGTCAGAATGGAGTCACCAGCACCTAACAACAACATGGCCGCGTTCATGCTACAACAGAATTGAGTAGTTGGATACAGACTGTATGATGCACAAAGCCAGAAATATTTATTATGTTGCCCTTTACAGAAAAAAATTTGCTGACCCCTGGTATAGAGCACTACCCTACGAAGAGAATAAAATTCTTACACAAATAAAGAGGGAAAAAGTATAGGTAGCAATGAAAATCACTGGGTGGTGCAAATGGTTTCCTCTCAGCTACTAACTGAAAGGTTGGCAGTTCAAACCCACCCACTGGTACCATGGAAGAAAGGCCTGGTGATCTGATTCCGTAAAGATTACAAACAAGAAAACTCTATGGAGCTCACTTCTACTCTGTAACACGTGGGGTCACCATGAGTTGGAATCTACTTGATAGCAACAGGTTTTGTCTTTTTTTTTTTAAGGCAGCAAGCTAAATAGATGAATATAGATAGCAATTAATAATAGATAGATTAGAAAAGATAGACATTGATACATGGTTAGATGTAGACAGAGGCTATTTGTTGATAGAGGTGAATTGAAGGAGTGAAAGAAGATAACTGAATGAATTTTAAGTTTGGGCTAGAATTTTTTTTCAACAACTAATTTACCATTGTTACTAACCAGGGCATTTTAAACTAAAATGCCTATAGAAAATTTGTCATGTGTGGGGACCTGGCTTGGGAAGAGCTTATTCTCTGCCAAAGTGGGTAGGTATAGCTCAACTCTAGCTGGTTCTGTCAGCCCTTGTGATGTTATGACGAAAGCCAGAAATCTGGATTCTTGTATGAAATTTTCCAATTTTTAAAATAAAAAAAATCAATCATACAGAGTAATATGAGTATCATATTTGAGCCATGAACCACTAGCTTGTGATCTTTCTGTGAGCTATATCTATATCTATATATTTAAGCCCAAGCTCACAATTAAAGGCAGAGCTTTTACAGAAACAAAGTGGCCACCAAGAACTGATCCTGTTTCCTGTGTTTTGTGGGACTTTCAGGGTTCTGTTCTGATACACATTTCATATGCGGTAGAAACTCTCTTAAGGTCTCACGGGGTGGTGCAGTTAAGTCCTTGCCTACTAGCCAAAAAGGTTGGCAGTTTGAACCCACCCGATGTGCCTCAGGAGACAGGCCTGGTGATCTTCTGAAAAGTCACAGCCTTGAAAACTCTAAGGAGCAGTTCTGCTCTGGACACATGGGGTCGCCATGAGTCAGAATGGACTCCACGGCGACTAACTACAACAACAGTAAACAGAGAGACTCTCTTATTGAAGGGATCAAGACCAATATTAGTTACTTAATCAAAAAAAGTCTGTTAAAACAAGAAAATAAAAAAGATTCATACATATTTTAAACACTTCATTTTCATGTAAAGTATATAAATATACGTTGTTTGCCAATTTAATTTTTTAATGAAGGGCTACATTCTCATCTTTGAAAATGGGTCCTCTGATTAGAATCCGTCAACATCTTTCTTGCATTAACTGTACCCACAATGCTTCACGCAGTCTCCAGCTTGCTTTCCTCAAAGTGTAGTGAGAAATTAACACCCAGACAAAGCAAACTGAATACTTGAGTCCTTCCAGGCTGTGATTATTTCCCCTAGCCTATCATACTTGTCTCATCTACACTAATTTGGCAGCAATTTTTCTAGTGAACTCATCTTTCTTAAGTCTTCTCAAAGCATCCAGATTGCATTTTCCTAGAAATCACAACTCTGTATTGTCCACACCCATAGTATTTCATCACTCTATATAATATTTAAGTTAAATATTTAATGTAATTACAATAGCAACTACAGTTTGTATAAACAGGTTTAGGAACACATACAGCTAACTCCTGGTAAGTATTCAACTCAACTGGCAGGAAAGGATGTGTGAGGTCATATTCAAGAGAAATCTTCCACCTGGGAGTGTTCCGTGAGTTCAGTGTTCACGCAAGAGGGAATGGAGAGTTTTGCTTAATTCTGCTGAATTAAGGAGGTCAAGTAAGAGAACTTCTATTGAAGGACATTGAAAAAAGAAGACACACAGCATGCAAAGGGGGGAAGAAAAGCCTTTCCCAGCATGTGATAGCTAAAATGGTGATACAGGAGAATAATACTGATTCACGGACAGTCACATAGAGTAGCTGCACTATACATAAGTCAGGAGCTCTGCTCTGGGCCCTAAGCCATCTATGCACCACACAGTTCCAGCGTGTGATGTGCAGGCTCCTCAGATTCCACCTGTTTTCATTTTCCTCCCAAATCTGCTCCTCCTATTGCATTCCACACTTCAGCGACTGACATTACGATCCACCCAAGACCCACACTAGGAAGCCAGGCGTCATCCTAGATTCTGCTTTCTTCTGCATCTTCTCTATCCAGCTGGACATCGAGCCATGCCCGTTTTGCCTTTTACACAACACTCTAATTTGTCTTCTCCTCTCTATGCCCACTGCTTTGACCCGTATACTTATCATCCAGTGCTACTCCAACTCCCTCATTCTACCCTTCACATATCTGCCGGGGTGGTCATTTCAAACTGTTTATTTGACTATCTCACTCCCCAGGGGAAATCCTCCAATGGCTTCCCATTGCCATCAGGATAAGCTCCAAACTCTTTAGAGTGGCATTTACCTTTTACACTTTGCCAACATTTTCAGCTACATGTCTAAACACGTACCTCCTGCACTCCAACCATACAGCATGATAATGCTTCCCCAAGCACATCAGGCAGTTTCACAACTTTGCTTGTTTTGCATCCACTAAATTTTTTTTTTTTTTATCTGTAGCCACTTTCCTCACCGTATCCCCTGGCTAACTCCAGCCAGCCATTAAGACTCAGCACATGATCATTTCCTTCTGCATATGTGTCCCCTGAACCCTCTCCCCACTAATGAGCCTCTCCTTTGAATCCCTTAAATCGCTATTAAACTACGTATCAGATCTAGTTTTAACCATCAAATGTCTTGTCTATCTTTTCTATCAGACTGAAGTTTCTCAAAGGCAAAGATCGCATCTTGTTCTCCTCTGTATTTCTTGCACGAGCATTGTGATGGTTAAGGTTGTGTTTCAACCTACCTGGGCCATGATTCTCAGTGGTTTGGCAGTTATGTAATGATGTAATTTGCAGTTATATAATAATGTAGTTATCCTCCATTTTGTGACACAATATAATCACCTCCATCTGATACGATCTGATGTGATCAGCTAATCAGTTATAAGGGGAATTTCCTTGGGGGTGTGGCCTGCCTCCAATATATATGGATGTTCTTGCAAAGCTCACTGGCTTTTGCTTGCTCTGAATCCTGCATCCAGCTTGTCATCATCTGACCTCTGGTACTTGGACTCGAGGATTGCCTGTTGATCTTGGGATCCGTCAGCCTCTGCAGCCCATGAGCCAGCAGTCTGCTGCCTGGCCTGCCAATCTCAGGTTCATCAGCCCCTGCAGCCATGTGAGTCAGGAGAAGCCTCCAGCCTCATGCCTGGCCCACAGACTTGGGACTTTTCAGGCTCTACAACCTAGTGAGCCATTTCTTTTATATAAATCTCTCTCTCTTCATATATATGCATGCTTCACTGGTTTTGCTTCTCTAGAGAAAGCAGCCTAAGACAAGCATAAAACATGTTAAGAGTCCAAAAATTGTTATATGGATGAATGAATGGAGAAAAGGTCATAGAAAACTACTGCAGTGTTCTTTATTAGAGTACTCTATTTAGTAATGAAGTGATACACCACTGAACAACACATTTAAAGCAGAACTAGTTTTAAAAGTATTGAAGTTTTGAGAGGGGGGCCAAGATGGCGGACTAGGTGGACGCTCCCGCGGATCCCTCTTGCAACAAAGAC